>NC_134365.1:136722409-137025439 GCF_035582795.1 Mycteria americana
TAAATCACTGTGGACAGTACAGGCACTATTAAAAGGCTTCATGTAGCCCTAGGGCAGATTTACTGAGAGGAGGGGATAACAGTGGTATGAAGGTGATGGAAAGGGGCTAGTAGGCAGCAAAAGAAGCTATATCTTCTCATTAGCACCACTTGCTACAGCACACGTTCCCAGACTAGCGGCAAGAATGTTAGTCACACAATCTTAGTCAATTTTCTTCCACAGCATTGCTGAATATATGTGTAAGGAGACTTACAAGACATTAATACTGGGCTACAAGCCACTCACAAATTATCCTCCCTAAAGCATGGCCCAAATGTCTTTCACTCTCTAGAGAGTACTGTGACTCTGGAGTCACATAAGTGCTCACCTGAATAAATATGAGATGTTTTTAATTTTCAGTGCAGTGATTTTCAATCTTGCCAGCTACTGCTTCAGAAGTCAAAAGCAAAGAATTCGCCAAAACACTACCAGGATTTTGGCACACTTTTGGCAAGCCTCATGTGCTTTCAAAAGCTGGGTATGTAAGACAGTCAGATCTTTCCCATTACTGTGAAGCCCCTCCCAATAAATCACTAGACTTTACATTTTGTATTAAAGCTTAATATTTGAAAAGTATTCTTGCCAGCTATGATGTGAAGAAGTCAGAGAATATGAAGAAGTTATTTTTTCATTGAAAATACTGAAGTGAAGTGGGCAACTAACAAATGAACAACAGGAAAGGATGAAGTCATAGGTTATCAAATACAGAATGCAAATCTTCCTGAAATGTAACTCAAATTGTTTAAATGCCATTTCAGAGATAAAGGAAAAAAAAATACCTGGCAATAACTGAGGACCTCCATAAGAGTTTTCTGCTGGTCTCCAGTGTAGGAAGCTTCAGTGTAGGAAGCTTCAGATACAATACTCCCCTTTTTCAGCAAAATAATAATAATAAAAAAAAAGTGTAAGCTAGTAATATATACACAGTCTTAGGATATCACATTAAGCCAATAAATCCCAGCTTCAAACCTCACATGTTATTTTAGTTACCCCAAAACATGCATCCCCAAAGCAGCTTTTCAAAGTCAGTCAAACAAAAGAAAGTTAACTTACACATTCATAGTCTGGTTCATACTCATAAATGACACTGTCACTATCTTCATATTCTCCTTCCCTGGGTCTCATCTGGGAAATAACATAAGGAACTTTTAATGTTTTGAATAATAAAATAATTAAAAATATAAACTACAGAGAGAACCTGCTAGGAATCCAACTTGGACACTTTCAGTTGTAGCTATATTCCCTCCCCTGGCTACAAAAGGGCCCAAGAAAGAGAGTCTTAACACAGTCATCTCACTTATGTGCCTGTGATTAGGTCATATGGATACTCACCTCACTTCTGTGGTAATAGTATCTTATTCTGGTTTAACATAAACCTCTTGCAAATTTATATAATAATACGTATTTTTATTTTATTATTCTAAAGCCAGAACTTTCTCATCTAACTATATATGTACTATATGGCCAGGCTTATGTAATTATGAGACTCCATGTAGATTTTTACACTAATTTAAATAAACCAATTTGAAAAAAAAAAAAGTGTGTTTATTTCAATGGGTATAACTCTGCACACAGAAGCTGTAAAAATGTCTAAGAGGGATAATTTTCTTACTGCTTGAAAACTGCTTTTAGACAGGAATCAACAGTGCCACCACCTGGACAATTCTGATATTTTTCTTTTACTGGATGGGAGCAGTTCCTGTCTACCATACATCACAGATTTCATGAGTCTGTTGTTGTTTTGTGTTTGTTGTTTTTTGTTTTTTAAACTAAGTCATATTTAATCAGGTCTTATTTTAAAAAAAGGATGGTTGGGGGTGTGAGGGGTGTTGTTTTTGTTTGTTTTACAACAGGCAGAATTAAACAGAGTGGAACTGCTTTTATAGCATTAAAGACACCCCGACTGTTGGAATTTAAGAATTAAATATGGTGACATGAACCAGGCTTCAGACTGCCTCAAGTTAAAAATGTATGGAGGCTGTCTTTAGACAGAATTGTTCATGGAGATAAACCCTTATTCAACATTAAGTTTCAACTCTTATTATCCTAAATTGCATGTAGAGATTTTTACTGAAAAAATAAGAGCATCTACATGGGAAATTAGTGTAAGTTACTCTCCACCATACACTAGCTGTTGCGATACATGTGTGTAGTATCCAGCACAAGAAGGTTTTACTAGAAACTTCCATGCACTACATGGATACCCTACCCACACTTCCTCTCTTGGATGTCATCAAATGAGCATCCAAAAGTGAAAGAAAAAATGACATTCCCAATTAACATTGAAACTGGCCTCAAAACAAAGGGCTACTGTTTGGCAAAACATACCACATTCTGTTCCACTAGAGTAGGGGCAAATCTTTTTCTTTTATTATGCGAAAACACAAAATCCATTTTTTCAGGGCTGTGACCATTTCCTCTCTGCATACTTGCAGAATGGCTCATTTGTGATGCCACTTGCTCAGCCAGCACTGGTAAGCCTTCGCTTCCTGGAAAAGCGGAGAGAAAGCAAAGCACATTAGCAGGTTTCTCATTGCATTAAACATTTCACTACAAGAAACGTGCACAGTCACCCATTTTTTTTACTTTCAAACTGCTTGGTTATTTGAAATGTGTTCACTAGCATATTATTAAACACTTGTTAATCCAATTTATTTAAATCTGAAATTATAAATTCAATTTAATATTCTGTCTTCCAAACTCTCTCCAGCCTCTATTTCATTTGCTTTGCTTTTCACTGTTGATTCTCTGTTCTCATTTCCATGTCCCATTGTACAAAGTCACAGAATTCAAAACCCCAACAAAACCAGTTAACTGAAATTCAGGCAATACACCCACAATGTAAAACACAGTTCCCATTTGTTTAGTCCTCAGCTGTCCCCTCCCTACACGTACAGGGTGCCCCCCAGTTTTGTCACTGAAGCACTGTGCAACAAAAAAGATCTGCTCCAGCTATCTCCTCTGTTGAGCTAGCATAGGTTGCGGACTACCAAACACAAACTATCCATAAGTGGTACAGAAAATGCCTCCACCTCTTCACCTGTGGGCCTGGCACACAGTTAAAAGGCCATTACCAGTTTACCATTGCTCCATCCTAATTCTTTGGAAGCCCACACGATTGTCAGACCTACCTTTTGAAGAACGTTAAAGGGTTTTCACAGTTAAGAGAAAAGGCGTATCTCTACTGCCAAATCTCTACTGTCGATCATTTACAGGTTTCTACCTCAAACTTTCAGGAAAGGGCTATGGCAGCTCTCTTAGAAATAAACACACTCTTAAGAGGGGAAGAAGAAAAAAAAAGTAACTATTTCCCCTTGATTTCTATAGATTTTAGCGATAGATGGGCCAAGCACTATATAGATAACAAGATATAGATAAGAGAAGATACCAAAAGACAAGTAAAGCTTAGGAAGCTAAGTGAGACCTTGGAAGATTTCTGAGAAATAAGGAGAAAAACTTAGCTGGCATAAAAAGGCAACACCAAGTCTCCACCATACTATCTGCTGTGAAGGAGCTTTTTGGAGCTTAGGCCAAGCTGAAAAGGTATGGTGGGGAAGTTTTGTGGATACCTACAGTAAGTTCCTCACAAGTAAAAGAGGCTGCATGAGAAAAGTTACAAGGGTACTTCTTACTACTTTTGCAAAATAATGGAACTAATTTCATGGCCCAACTGGAAAGAAGAAATGTGCTGGTTTTGGCTGGGGTAGAGTTAATTTTCTTCGTAGTAGCTAGTATGGGGCTATGTTTTGGATTTGTGCTGGAAACAGTGTTGATAACACAGGGATGTTTTAGCTACTGCTGAGCAGTGCTGACACAGAGCCAAGGCCTTTTCTGCTTCTCACCCCACCCCACCAGTGAGCAGGCTGGGGGGGCACAAGGAGTTGGGAGGGGACATAGCGGGGACAGCTGACCCCAGCTGACCAAAGGGATATCCCAGACCATATGGCGTCATGCTCAGCATATACAGCTGGGGGAAGAAGAAGGAACGGGGGCATGTTTGGAGTGATGGTGTTTGTCTTCCCAAGTAACCATTACGCATGACGGAGCCCTGCTTTCCTGGAGATGGCTGAACACCTGCCTGCCCATGGGAAGCAGTGAATGCATTCCTTGCTTTGCTTTGCTTGCGTGCACAGCTTTTGCTTTACCTATTAAACTGTCTTTATCTCAACCCACGAGTTTTCTCACTTTTACCCTTCTGATTCTCTCTCCCATCTCACTGGTGGGGAGTGAGCGAGCAGCTGTGGGGTGCTTAGTTGCTGGCTGGGGTTAAACCACGAGAAGAACTAATATCTCAGAAGTGAAGGAAGAAAAAAAGAATCCAATGGGACAGGGACAAGCTAAGAGAAATACTGAAAAGCAAAGATAACTGCTTTGCTTCTATGCACTAGAAGAGGAAGGGCCAGGGGCAGGACAGAAAAGCAGTAATATATTCAGTATCATAAGCTGGAAAAAAATGTTATTTGCATTAAGCACCCAGAAAAATGTTGTAGCAGAACTGACAAATGCTACCTAGGCAAGATCTGTGGTAGATTTAGATTAGTTGTCATTAATATCATTTTGAAATCACAATCAATAACTGAGTAATAAAAATACATATGCAATTACTTACTATTTGTTCTCTTAGGTGAAGATTAAAACCTACCTACCCTCCCACTCAGCTCCGGAGTTTGGTTCCTTTCCCAGATCACCTCATCCCTCTGTCCTCATCACACAGACCAAGCTAGCACTCATCTCCTAGCACTAAGCACCCCCAGAACTGAAAGACTGGGAGATGGCAGCACTCTGTGGGACCAACACCAATACAGGCATGAGGACATGCTGAAAGTAGAGGGGACGCAGGGCAGCAGGATTAACACACTGGCACAATGTAGTCCCTCAAACTTCAGATACTTTCTGCAGTCAAACCAGAATGCCACTTCACCTGGAGAAACATTAGGTCCCTGGTTTAATTATATTTTAAACATATTATGCTTACGTTAAACTAACTGTCTTTCTGCTTAGCTTCCCAAATTTAGATTTAGGCACAAATATGATGACCTAAAAAAAGTGCCAGCAAAAGTGATACCAAGTTTGTGGGCATAAATGGATAAGTAAAAAGCATAACAGAGTTTTTCTGCAGCAGGCGGTGGTGAGAAATAAAGGCCTAAATCCGTATCTTAGTGATGTTGAGTTTGCTCTGCCAGCTAAGTATCTGTAGGCAAGAAGATGAGAGACAAAAGTAAAAGAAACTAGTTTGGACAGACAGAACCAGATTTGAAGAAAAAGCACTGCTCTACAAGACACTAGCCTAAGATGGTGGTTGAATAAAAACAATCAGAAAGAATTTCAGTTCAAAGAGTTAAGTTCAACAGTTATATTCAAGATAAACTTACGTCATGTTTTGGCCATACATCTCACTATACTCAATTTTAACCAGACAATACCTAATGCTAACAATCTACAACAACAGAAACTGTAAGCCCAAAGATGACAAAAACATCTTTTGCCTTTTAAAAAACAATCCCACCTACTCATCGTGATTCCTTTGTTGATAATGAAATAATTACTCATGTCCTGAAACCAAAGTCAGCAACTGTCTATGACAGTTTCTTGGGCAGGAATTTTTATTTTGTTTTTATTAAAAAAAAAAAACATAGACAAAACCCAAAGTAAAGCATCCAAACCATCCTCCTTCCCCAAATATGTTTTTAGACATAAATGTGCAAAAAATTACAGTATACTCTACTGTCAAGTAGAAGACCAAAACCATTAAAGGTTCTCAGAAGCATCTAACAACACTAGAACAGAGATGTAACTTGACTCTGCTGAAGAGAAATACTGATGAGATTCTCTATAAAGTCAACGGGCCAAAAAAAAAAAAAAAAAACCCCAAACAAAAAAAACCAACAAACCAGTAAGTGCCATCACTTAGTTACAGTCATTTTCTTTGCTAACTTGGTAATGCTGCTACTGGACTTACTAAATGCTTGTCACAGCTATCATTGATTTTTGTCTGGGCCAATGGAGAATTGGGTAAGATTTCTGAGAGACTTTAATTCATTGTATTTATTTTAACATGTATTTATTTTAAGATCAAAGACAATCACCAAAGGCGACTTACAGCTAATAATTTATCACCTTAAACAATTATCTTACTATCATTGCACATCACTATCCCCAGTGCCCCACTAAATTACACTGGACAGCTTATCTAAAAGCCTCATTTTTTGGGTTAGGTTCTTCCATGACATTTATTTTCCAGATTGCTTGCTAATTCATTCCTAGGTATACTTACTTTATAAGTAAGTAAAAACCTGTCTTTTTAAAACAATATTTCAGTGGGTTCACTATTAATAAAGACCTCTAAAGTAGTAACTAAAAATGTCTCTTTTTAAATGCTTTGCCAAGCATTTTCTAGAAAGTAGCTTTCTAATAAAATGTTTTAAAGATATGGGTAATACAGAAAGCATTCAAGACCGCAGCACTGAACATACAGCATTAAAACTAGCTATTAACTATTGCATCACAATAAAAATGAACAGTAATTACCATAGGCAAGTTGAGCCACATGGTGAACAACACCGTTTACTTCAGAGTTTTGTTCCATTGACAGGCAGCTTTGTGTGGACAGCCCATTTTCTCCATGGTCAATAATCACTGCTTCAACATCATCCTCAACATTCACAGATACATAATCTATTAGCATATGCAGAAAGAGAAACAGGTAAGACTAGACACCATTCTGCGTACCAGATGACAATGTAGTGCTTGTATCACGTCTAGCATTATCTGACTTGTACCGCGGGCTAATTTAAAACCAGTTTCACTTTAGCATCTAAATGCAAAGTCACTTTTAAACACAGGCATTGAGGTTTTAACACGGACTAGAAAGGAAGCAGCTTACTATTGCTTAGTTGGCAGGATTCCTGAAACTATTCAGTACACAACTCTTCCTACAGTGTCCAGCTTCAACAGGAACAGTTACAAGCCAGTAGCAAGCACTTCTGAGAAGTCCACTGTTTACATTCAAGCATATGACAAGACCTATTAATTTGGGTTTGAAACTTTACTTTCATAAAGAATGCTTAATACACTTGAAACAAATCAGTCTACAAATCCTAACTGCATATTTGGTATTCATATCAAACCAAACATCGGCTCCCAATGAGATGCTGTGCAGAAACACTGAATGGCAAGTCTCCAGTACCAAATTTTTTCCAATTAAACATACTGCATCAAGAAAAAATGTCCTCATTTCAGAATAACTGTATTATAGCTATTATAGCTAGATCTGGTGGTTTGGGGAGGGGAGGGAGCAGAATTTATTCTTGATGAAACAAATTAATGGAAGGAATCATATTGTGAACCACTAAAGTTAGGAAACAAAACTTAAATTCAGCCAGCACACATGCATAATGACACACTAACTATATGAACACATGCCGTATTTTCCACAGGATCTCTACCCTGTTCAGTGCACAGGATGGACTGAGCTCCAGGAATGAATCAGGGCTGTTATGAGTGTAACAGTGGTCTGGTTCTTTACTCTTACACAAACAAGTCACCCCAAATCCTGCTCTCTTCCCTCTGTTCCAATTTCTTAAGAGACCAAAAGGTGGGAAAAAAGCTGAATTCCACAGGTCATAAAGTTTTCCCTCTGGCCAGTACTCCCATCCAATCCAGGACAGTACAGCAGGGTTGGCATTTGGCTGTCATCAGATTAGGAAAGACTTCACCCAATTGAGGGTCTGTTCAGAAACACCCATTAATTGCCATGCAGTCAATAGCTATGTTTATAGTAGTAAATGAGGCCAAAAAGCTAGTTGGGGCATAGTTGCCCTGCAAAAAGGAGTTTAGCTGAGCGGACATGAGCTGGGATATGCTGCTTAGGCTCAAAGTCGGAGAACAGTTCTTGGCCAGTTTTAATTAGCTGTATAGAAGTAAACAACAGGACTACTCATGAACTTAATTTAGGCACAGCTTTTGGCAAACCACTTCAGTGATGTTCACTGACTGAAGTTCATTGCAGGCTAACATGAGTTACTTGCCTGTGTTGAATTACTTAACTGCCTCACAGGCACAAATTTTTTTGTTGATAATCATTTAGTATTCTACCTACTTTGGGAGAGAGTTAACTGAGAGTCTGGAAAAGTGCACCTGCAATGAAGCAGATGGGAACAGAATCCTCTCTGCCTTTTTCCCCAACCGGTACGCCAGGTTACTGTATGACCTGACAAATGCCCTACTTACAGCTGGGCCTCTGCTGCCCTGCAGTCATCTTTCTATCCCTAACTAGAGGAAGTGACAAGTTGTACATTGCCTGTGCAACCCTACAACACACAGAATTTACCTGTATATTCATAACCTTTGCCACAAATCTCATGCCTCACTTTGCCTACAGGAAATAAGGCAGGCACATCAAGCCTACCTGACCAGCAACTATGTCGCTCAAATCTACAGCAGACAGAGCAACAGGTACAGAAGAGGGAAAATTCTGTGGAACTGGCACATAGCAAAGACAAAGCAGCTCCATCTGGACTAGAGGAAGGCCAGTATGATCAGACGTCAGGAGACTTTCTACAACTGGTTGATACCGAAAGCAGAGGTCGGTCTTCCATACCCTCCACCACCCGCCCTTAAATAAGTTTCAAAATCAGAATTTCAACAGTGCAGTGGACTCTGGGCAGAAAGTGTTTGCAAAGTCTGTAGCTACAGCAACTCACAGCTGGAGGAGAAACATAAACCAAACAGGAAAATACAGAAATGAAAACACCTCACTTCCAAAAAATATCTAATTAATTACAACACATTTCTACCATGATGTAGAAGCAATGCAGCAACAAGCACTAGTCTCTCAAAACTTTTAACCTCTAAGATGGTGGTCAGGATCCTCCTTATCCCCAGGACTTTTAACTTCCATCACCCATTGCTGAATATGGCTGCTTTCATACAGGGAAAGGAAATTACTCCCTCTTCAGAATGGCACTCTTGCATGGACAGTCAGGAAATTTTGAGATTAGAATACATGACCCATTTCCACGAAGGTTTATCAACATGCCTGGTCACTGCAACAATAAGGAAAGCTGCTCCAAATGTAGACCCACCCGCTTTGTACCAAGCACTTCTTCCTTTTCCTAACGTGTTCTAGTTGTCTTGCCTCTAAAGTCAGTGGAAAAATTTACATGTCTTTGCTGTAGATTGGCTATATTCATCACCAAGGGAGTGTCTGTGCTCAAAAATATTTTGTTTAGAAGACTTGTCAACAAATATTAGCTAGTTCAAAAAAAAAAAAAAGGAAGGGGAGAAGTAGTTCTCATCTTACAGTCCTATACATATCTTATTCAGGCAAGGGAAAACAACTCTGAATGTCACTACTGTAGTCATTCTTACATGTGAGGACTTCTTCGTTCATTCAACTACAACCTTCACACCTTCAAAAACTTGTGACAAAAGAATTCCAGCTCATAAGCCTAAAGAAACTGCAACCTAGTCCTGTAAGCAATTCTAACTATTTCTGACGCTTCTTAAAAGTGCTAGCAATACAGAGTAATACCATATATACAGCACCAAACAATATGAAATACATATCTGTCTCTCTCAAGTAGAAACCACAAACTGCCAGATTCTGTGATTAATTTGTTCTCCTGACAAAAACCCAAATAAAAACGAAGCCATCAAGATATTTTTTACTTGTGACTGAATGAAGATGCAACTGCATTTCTTGTGCCAAGTTAATAACTTCATTGTGTTAATTAACTCCACTGACACAAAATATCATGACATAGATATTTAGACATTTCCAGTAAGTCTTGAAAGGAAATGATAAATTAAAAAAGTGTGATTAAGAAAATATTTTAGGTTTATACATATTTCATATAAGGCTTTTATTGTGAAGTGAATTACACATTATAGTAAGACTTACTAAATAGGCTGGTTTATCCAATCATTGGAACAAGTTATCAGTTTAAGAGAACTCTGAATTTCTGTTTGAAAACTGACAATCATCTAAAATTAGAAAATATCACCAAACTAATTTCCTTCTCAGCCTCAATGCATGCTCTGGGTTATATGGTATAGACTATGACTTATTATTTTCAGTAAGGCAGTAGGAGATGCTATAATATAAGGTAGAGGTTTATAAAAAAAAAAATGCATTGTACAGAAAGATAGTTGTAGACAGAGCAGTGCTCTGAAATGACCAAATTAGAAAGCCAGGATTGGAGGTGCTCTTTTTAACTTAAAAGCTGTTTATGTTCACCATTTAGAATTCTTTCACCATGAGCTCTTCCTTGCTTCTGCACAAAGTCATCAGGTAGCAGGTATTTGTAGAAAGTTAAAGGCACTTAAACTTGAGCCCAGCTTTCATAATGATTTACATGCAAAAATGTCCAACTGTGTGTCTAACCCTGCATCAGAAGTTGCATTACTATATTAAGTACAGCTTTTTATGCAGCAAAGTAAAACCAAGCATCATAAAGAATTTATTTCCAATAACCAATACAGAAATCTAGTTAAAAGTAATTATGACTTGAAAATTGTCTCTCTTCTTTGGAAACTGTCATTTTATCAACATACTCCAGCAATCAAATGACTGCTTATCTTTTTACTATGACTTGGTCACCTATCCCAAAAAGTATAGTAGTATAGGTTTTAGTGAAAAAGAGCTGAAAACAGAAGAAAAATGTGAAACATAATAATGAAAGATGAATAGAACCAAACTGCAACATAAAGAAAATTGGGGGGGGGCGTGCATGGACAGACCACCAAAATAATTAGAGATGGAAAGATGTTGATATTAAACATCAAGAAATACTAAAAACAAACAAAACACGCCCACAAAAACAAAAAACGAAAACCAAATGTGAACTTTTTCAAAGCCAGAGTTAAAAAGAAAAGACAAACATAAAAGCCCAAAAAACTCTGTATCAACTACGAATTACATACCAAAGCAAATCAAGCAAAGCAACCCTACCCAAACAAATAAAAGATATATCAAGGAACTTACATGGGTTGAAACTAAGTCACAAAAGGAGAGCCAGCTAGCATTAACTTGGCACACAACTAGATCCTGCTCTATTTATGGCCTGACACTTATGCTAACACACACAAAAAAGGAACTAACACAAGGGTGAGCACAGGGACACCAGCGTCATGATGCCTTTCAGCGGTAGTACCATCCCATCCCAGCTTCAAGTAATCATTTGCATATTAACTCAATCTCATTGCAGATGTAACAGAGTTTTAAGCACATTTCTGCATACTATGATAATCAAACCTATGGGCACAGAAATACAGCCAGATCTGATGCATCAGCTGAAGTCTGAAGACAAGCTGACAGACTACTTTTCTTTCCCCAAGTACGTTACTAATGAAATACACCACATAAGCCAGTGGGATAAGGAAGGACTCCTACTGAGTCAGGCATTACCTGATGAATGCTCTCGCTTATTGCGGAAACAGAAACGTAGGCAATCATGAGGTATGAAAGGAAGGCGGATGAGAGAGCTGAAAGCACTGAGTAATACTAAATCCTATCCCAACCTCTACTACAGAGTTCCTGGGGGCTGCTAGCAAAATCACTAAAACGAAGTCAAACTTTTCACAGGAATCCAGTGTTTTTTCTTCATTTTCTAAGAGTTCAGTTAGACACATCACTGTATTTCTACAAACATGATCTTTATACTCCCAGGTGCAACAGAGAGCCATGAAAGCTATGCGTAAGACAAACTAGATTTTATAGAGATGCTTAAATACTGCACTCAGAAAAATTGGGTACCATCCACCTCCAAGTTGCATCCTTGAATTCAGCACACTTCTGATAATTTTGTCCTTCATCTAGATAGGTTGTCACAGATCAGAGACACCAGAATACTCTACCAGAGACAAAACACTTATCAACAGTCTCTGAACACTGAAACAATAGTTAATTTAGAATGCTGTACTCAAAATTTGCGTGACTGAAATTTGCAACAGATTAAGACAATGGGATTGTATATTGAGCAAATACAAATACCAGTTACTACGGTGAGAAGCAGAATAATGAAGCCAGATTTCCAGTGGCTTTAGGTCTCATATTTGGATTACTGAGGTGCTAATAAGATCAAAACTCAAGGTAAAACAAATCTCACAGAGAGGCCTCTGATGTTTAATAAGATTTGAGCTCATACTGCACCTTTTGACTGAGGAGTATTATTAATGGCACATCTTTTCTATTGCCAAGGAATTTAGAACGGTCTTAATATTTAAGAGTACCGAGTTACAGACAAAGCCAATCAAGAGACCAAAAAATTGAGGACAAAGGAGAAGGAACAGACACGGAACACATTCCCCTGCATGTTTGCTTAATCAGGAGTATATCAGGATTGCTATGCTCCCACCCTCCTAGATCTCAATCCTACCCCTTTACTTCATGCTGACAGTTGTATAATGGCACAGTGAACTGGCTGAAGCCTAACCACACCAAAAATAAAACTATTTTTTAGCCAGAAAAGCTCTCTGAACCATAAAGTTCAGGGAACACAAGGAAATCGGGCATCTGAGCAAGTGACAACTGGAACCTCTTGAGAGGGTAGAGGTCTGTAACAGCAATGACAAGCTAAATGAGTTTAAACTGATGTGAGACTGTATAACATTACTCCTTGGAAGGGCAAGGTGAAGCATATAACTGACAGAAATATACCTGCTTTGATCCTAAGTAAATGAAGCCCATATACCTCTAAGACACAGAAGTTGCACTATGCATTATGTCTTCAAATGGAAAGATCATTAGGTCAGGCATCTCACTTTAGGAGCATTACTCATCTCTGCTGGTACTCAGGTTTTGTATCTGAGTAACTGCAGCACTCGGGGACCTGCCAGGGCCGAGACACCTCTGTTCCACAGCAAAGTCTCCCCAACATTTTGCCACTACGCTCACCCACCACTGCAAGACTAAGGATAGCGAAAGCTTCCTCCACCACACACCACACAAATCCCGCTGGCCCCACACCAGAGGTAATCAAGCTGTGGCAGGGCCACATTACTTCTTCTGAGCAGTAACTTCCCTGAGAGAGTCCTGCTCCCAGCTCTACCGCAGCACAGCCACCCACGGTCGCACCTCGGGCCTCTCGCACGGCTCCCCTCTGCCCTCGGCTCAGCTGCGGAAGGACTGACGCTGCAGGAGCGCCTCGGGAATGCGCGTCCCCGGGGAAAACCCGAGCGCCGCGGACAACCCGGGAGCCCGCCGGGGCACGTACGCCCGGCCCCGAGCGCCCAGAAGGGGAAGCGCAGCACCCCTTGCCCGCCCGCGGGGACCCTCGGCCCCCCGCGCCCGCCCGCCGGCTCCGCGCCGCGCGCAGAAGCCGTTGCCCCGCCACCCCCACCCCGCACAGCACCTCCAAGCGCCCGCCCGCGCGCCCTCCGCGCCGCGAGCCCCCACCGCCACTGACGCGGCGGCGACGGGCAGTAGCGGAAGCCAATGGCGGCGGCTCGCCCCGCCGGAACCGGCGAATAGCGGCGGGCGCGGTGGGCGTGGCTTGGCCGGCTCGGCAGAGAGCGTTGGGGCTGTTGCGAACGATGAGGGAGCGTTCTCAGCGTTCCGGCGGCTCTCCGCGTCCCGTCTCCCCTCCCTCGGGGGAGCGGCAGGGCGGGGGCGGCCGGGAGCCTTACCCTCGGCGGACATGGCTTGCTGGGGCGGCAGAGCGCGGGGTCCTTCTCGGGCGGGTAGGGCGGCGGAGCGAGCCGCGGCTCCGGCACAGGCAGGTGTGGCCGGAATGCGGCGTTGGAAACGGAAGCGGCTTCTCCGACGTGAGCAACAAACTGTTTTGAACCAGTGCGGCTGCGCGCTGGGCACGGGGGCGCGCCTGGCAAACGGGAGCCAGGGGAGCGGGGGCGGTGCCGCCCTCTCCCTCAGCCGCCCGCCCGCCCGCGTCCCGGGCCGCCGCCTCGACCTCGGCGGCAGAGGTGTGATGCCGGGCGCCGGCTCTCGCGTTAGGGAAAGTGCCCCGGCTTTCTCTGTGCTCGTCTTGGTTCCGTGGCACTGCCACGCTCCCTGCTAGCCGAGGCCTGGCCGAGGGCAGCGGGCTCGGTTTCATGCAGGCTCCTCTGTCCCCAGGAGGATGGAGGGCTGCCGAGATGCTCTGCGAGTCTCTGCGGGAGGGCAAAGCCGTGGGTAACTTCAGGTCCAGCCTCTGCGGTTCTCAAACTGCAGAGCCTCTTGTGCATGCCATCCCTAGCCCCAGGTTTCAGCATACAGTAATGTCTGGTTATCTTACCACGCCATCAGATGTGGTTTTGGTTCTTCACAAACCACTTGCTGTAATAGGAGAAATCCAGGTACAGAGTGGTATTAAAGGCTGCAAAAGTTTGTCTTCATGGAGCTGTACAAAGTCAGGTGTTAGGGCCCCAGTTCATGCAGGAACAGTCTGGGCCTTTGGGAGGGACGAAATGTAGACATATCAGCCTCACCTACCTATATTAACAATTTTGTGCTTTTTGCCTTACCACTGCCTCCTTTGTCTCTATACGCCAACCCCCTTTTTTTTAATTCAGGACTGGGGATAAGGGGGTCGGCAGGGCCAGGACACCCTGTCCAGACATGCCCTGGGTGTGCTCACACTCCCCTCTGGAAGCACAGGGATATCTCTGGGGGAATATGTTTGGGGAGGGATTGGAAGAAGATCCAGGATGGTGATGCGACCTGATCTGCTTGTGGTCTGGGGCAACAAAGTGCCCTACGACAGCCTGCAGGACCAAAGCCCAGCTCAGCAGCACCATGGAGACACTAAAGCAAAGCAACAGAAGAGCAATCCCTGCAGGTCCAGCCAAGAGCCCTACCAGGAGGTGAAAGAGATGTCTGGGAAGTGCTGCGCAAGGAGAGAGGATGGTTGTATCTTTTATTGCATAACCTAATATTCCCTCACTAGAAGCTGGTCTGCACACCCACAAAGAAGCAGGAGAGACAATGGCAGGGGGAGCCCAATTCACACCCTGTACCGGCTACTCCCAGGCCCACGCCAGGGGCAATCAGCCCATCAGAGGCCCATCTCCACAAGCCCAGAGGAGCCCAGGGGCACAAAGGCAGGCAGGAAACCTAAATTAAGGACTCAGAGGAACAAACACCCTGTCCAGGCCCCTCCCGGGGCTGCCCCAGCAGAGTCTCGTGCCCAGCGTCCAGGCATGAAACCCATCAAATGAGTTTAGCATTTAGTGAAACTAGTGAAATGAGCAGTAGTGAAATGAGTGAAACTCATCAAAAGGTGCTTTAGCACCTTTCGGACTGAGGGGGGGGTTGTTGCCTGGGGGTATGGGGCACATTATGGGGGAAGAGCATTTCAGGATTGCACAGGACTTACTATGAGATGTTTAGGGGAGAAACCGAAAGCAGGGAAAGGGATGGATTGAGGTGAATTGGGGAGGAACAAGCATGGCGTCATCTTAAATTTCTTTCTAGCTTTTTCCTAGGGTGAGAGTTCTCTGTTCTGTGCACGTGTGTGTGTATGGGGGTCTGAGTGCAGCAACGAGAGTCCGACCACGTGTCTGAGGGCCTGTGTGCCCGTGGTGCAGCAACTGGAGCGAGTGCAGATGTGCGAGCACTAATGAAGGTCAAGCTGGACTGTCCAGCCCGTAAGTGAAGTGGCCTGGGAGCCAGGGGTGCCGCTAAGGGTGAGACCACGGGGGAGTCAGCTACTGGGGACCAGGGGAGTCCTGGCCAGCTGCTGGAGAGACCAGCAGGTCTGGGGGGTCTCAAGGGCTGAGGGGGGCATGTGTGTGTCTAAGAGCAAGACCAAAGGGTGGTGGCTACTGGGGGATGGGGGTGCCCTGGACAACACTGGGTCTGTGAGTGGCTCTGTGTCTCTAAGGATGCAGCCATGGGGGGGGATGGCTACTGGGGACCGGGGGGGTCCCAGCCAGCTCTGCATGTCTGGGGGGGTGGGGGGCTGAGATAGTCTGTTACAGCAACTGCAGTGGGGCTGCGGCCTCAGGGACTCGTATGTGCCAGCAACTGGGAAGACTGGGATCCAGGGCCAACTACTGGGCAGGCTGAGTCAATGCTTCCTTTATCATTTTCTGATCTGTAGCAGGTTTTAAAAGCCTTTTCTCTCCTTGATGTAGATAGCGAGATGGTAGACCAGCATCTACAAGCCCTATCTTGAACCGAATCAGTGCAGTACATCCAGTTTCTTGCACAAGTTTCTTCACCAAAACACAACAGAATTTTCTGATGCTTTCCAGATAAAGTACTGGGCTGAAAGAGCGTTGAGTAAGCTAAGAGTTTTACTTTCCTATAAAGCTTGAGGTGATGGGAGAATGCCTGAGTAATAGGGAGCCCAGCCAACAATGCTGTATTCAAAATCAGCTTTTATCTTCCGTTTATTTTTTTCTGTAGAAAGAGAGGAACTTTTTTATGATAGGGCAACATTTTGTATAGATGTAAGGAAGCAGTCCCTGAAAAGAATGATTTGTGAACAGGTAGGTCTTGGGAGGCCACAGAGGCTGAATGGGGTACCAAGACACAGACGAAGTGAAGTACGGGAGCGAGGGACAGGGGATACTGCCGACTGTGGAAAGGAAGTACTCGGGGCAAGGATAAACAAATGTTGGGTTTGAAAGGAAACAGATTGAAAATTTTGTTGGATATCTGATTTCCATAGTCTTGTGGGGCAATGGTATTTGGAGGAGCTAAGGGAAGAAAGGTATTTAAGGTCAGGCTAAGAGGAGTACAGTCTTCAGGGAAGCTAAATGAAAAGGGACGATCTGATAAACTAGAGGCCGTAATATCTCTGTTCTGAGTTACAGCATGCTGTTTTAGAAAGTTTTGTCTTGAAGATATAAAGTGGTGGGCATTCCTCTGTATTTCTACAAATATTCTTTCAGTGGTTTACTAATCATGTAGAAGGCAGGACGGATTTGAAAAGAAAACTGAAGGAAGTGGAGGTAGGCAGGAGGTTCAGGGAAGGTAGTCAGCTAACAGTTAATGCATTTGAATGCAGAATCATAGTTTCAGAAAGATTGAGAAAACCTGATCTACAAAGAATTTCTTTTTCTTGGATCAGTTTTCACTAGAAATTTCCTGAAATTAATTTGTTGGCCATCTTTCCTGGTACTTATGGTTATTGGATCCAATAAAATAAAAATATGTTTACCTACTTTTTCTGTTTCTGTAATGTCTTCATTTTGGGTTTGAAATTTGGTATTTTGTAGTGTTGGACATTTCAAATGACAAGTGAAGTTGTGGACTAACTCTAGTTACACACTGGCCTTCATAGATCCCAAAACGTGTTTTGTGCATTGAGTTGAGGAAAGTAACAGAAATTACAGCCTAAATTTACATTATCAGGTTTTGTTTGATGGTTTGGCTGGCTTGGCAAAGTGAAATGCACAGAAACAGATCACAGTATTAGGATAATATGGTTAGGCATCAGTACTTAGAGGGTATGGTCTATATTTCATTCTCTTTGCTTTGGGTCAGCTCTTAAATTATCTACCAAACCCAAGAAAACAGTGAAAGTGTGAAGCCCAAACTAGAGGATTCATTTTTGAGGCTCTACCGTTCTTAAGTGGTCATAAAACCATTTGTTTTCATTACCCATAATAAAGAAACTATGTAAGGGGTGTCTGACTGCTGCTGAGCAAGCCTTTAATGAATACCAAAAGGAGGTACTTTTTAAAAGGATAACATTAAAGGATGAACACTAAATACTACTAATAATATAATAGTCCTGTGCCAGCCTTTTAAATATATAAATTAACTTGCTTATTTAGGAAGTTAGCTTAGGAACAAGCTTAGGAACTGAATGCCATGTTCTTACAGATTTTGAATGGCCTTTACTCATACAAATGTTTTTATCTGATGATTTATTTTTTCAGCTTTGGAGGCTTGTAACAGAACTGAGCCACCTGACCTAGATTCAGTGTGACTCCTTAACAGACTAGCCAAGCCACAGGTTCAGTCATGTTACTTAATTTTCTCAGTCTCAGTGAAAACCATAGTGTGAATTTCCACAGAAAACTCATTGGATGATTGTGTGTTTTTTGAGTCATATTAAAAAAAGCAGCCTAACGTTAAATCAAAACTATTGCAAAACTGTTACTAGAGGGCAAGGCTTCTGTTGTTTGTTCAGGTGCCATTAGCAAAAAGGCTTATTTTTCTGCCTCATTAGTACCTCACTGCTAGGTGTGGAGAATGTTGCTGTAATATGGATGAACAGTCTGAATTAACCTATGAGTTGATCAAGAAATGTCATTTCCTTGGCCTTTGTTATTCTTCTTTTGGGACTGAGATGGCCAGCTGAAGATGCCAGTGAACTAAAAAGGGAGATGTAGGGGCAGTTGTTTCCTGACAGGAATAGCTTATGGTTTGCAGCCTTTTTGTGAAATGGCAATAGTAAGAGGTATTCATGTCAGAGCTTGATAATCTTCTGTCAAAAAAATAAAATTGGCAGCAACCTTTTTAGAGTGAAAGTGCGTGAGAGCTACCACTCCTATCCATGATGCTGTTACTACCATCGCTGTTTTGCACAGCCTTTTAATTTATCTTCTAAGACAACAGTAAAATTCACTGAGAATGCTGACATCTGTTATAGGATACATTTCCCTTAACATTCAGAGTGGTTTTCTGATTTTCCAACTCTGGGGAAGTTTAAATAGCAATGCAAGCGTATCTAGTGGGAAAGACTGTTTTTAGCTGCTTACGTGTTCTGTTGTCCTGACCTTGAGCCTATGTTGGAGGATATGGATTCCTTATGAATATATTTCCTCAGTTTTCTCTTTGAGGAGTACAGGTGATATGATGTGAAACCTCTTCCATTCATACTGAAGTAATTAAAGACAGACATCTTCGGTCAGCAGAGCTGGATAACTTGCACTGAAGAAGTTAGGAGAACCCATTGAAGGATTCTTATGACCAATAATGTTGGGCACTAGAAAAGTTTCAGGAGAATGCTAACGTGGCAGTAGCTGAAAATACAAATGGGACAAGCCGCGTAATGAAAAACCCGTCAGCCTGACTTTAATCCCAGGAAGCTATCAGAACAGTTAATACACACTTCTGTCACAAAGTAGACAATTAAAGGAGGGAAATATAATTAATGCAACCAAAAATATGTTTATGGAAAACAAAGTCTGTCAAGTAAGTGCCCATAGAAACGCGTGTAGAAATCAGTACTAGGATTGTTACCTCTGTTGTGGATCAATGCCTCTCTTTTTAAGTTAAGTCCAGTAAAAGCTCCAGCAAGAGATGAAAATTAAGACATGCCTCATGCTTGCTGGCGCAAGGGGGACGCCGCCATGTTGCATGTGTGGCCTGAGTTGCCAAGTCTCTGAGAACACTATAGGAAAAATGTACAGGGAGAGTGTATAGGAAGATTTGTTGAGTAGGGGTTGAATTCCACTCTGGGGAGAAGGTGCTAACATTTTCAATGTGGCATCTAAGTTTTAACACCCATGTGCTTTATTATCCTCCAAAAAAACCCCCCAAAACCTGTAACTCTTCCCATGCATAGTTATATATATTATATATATACAAAATATATATATTCCTTATATATATCTACACAGCATGGTGGGATGCTTTGCCGAGAAGCAGGATAGTACAACTGGAGAAGCGCTTGTATACATAGTGATACTACTTATAGTATCTAGTTTATATTATCTCTGAATGGGGCTGACAGTGGTATGCCATGTACACATACCCAAAGGTACAGGCTGAAATCTGGATTTTACAGACTTATCAAAGTCACTGTCTTCACATATGTTGTAAATAGTTACAATGATTTCACTTTGTATATATAAAAAATCAATGGGTATGTTTTACATAGTCTAATGTTTCATCTTCTCTTCCACTGAGCATGAAAAAAATACACAGGCGTACAGTGGGCAGATGAAAACCAGCTTGTGCCTGCCTCTACGGGCTAAGCTCTTCCTACAGATCTTGCTTATCTGTATTTCTGGATTGGGAAAGGCACACAATCCAACAGGAAATGATCGACGTAATCATTAACTGCTTGACCATCTGGTTAAAACAAATGCAAACTGATTCCCATTTGGAGACTACTCTAGAACCACAGCCATCAGGGCAATCCTCATAACCTTGCAAAGCATGATTGCAGGCAGCCCAGCAGCATTCCCCAAAGCTGATTTTTTCCACTCACTCTAAGGCACCAGAGCTGCGCGTTTCAGCTTTTTTTTCCATATGCATTTTTTAAATACCAAGTACAGTGTCGCAAAGCTACTGACAAAATGACAGCTGAAACCAAAGTTTCAGATGCGCATCTTCCCCTCCCTGTTTCCTGCAGGTATGCAATTTTCGAAGAGACATGCAGGGGCTATCATTTAAACCACTTAGCTTCCATGTCCTGACTTCTCAACCTCCTGGTAACCAAACTGTTTTAAAACAAAGTAGTGTTTGCACTTCTAAGTTTGTGTTCATAATTTATGGCCTGCCCTTTAGCCCACGGCTTGCTTTATCTGATAAGATTCAGTCACTGGATTCTCTATGCCTCTATGCCTTGGGTCTGAAGCGTTGCAATTTGTTTTGTTTTCCAGCTGAAGATAAAGTAGCGGTCTTCCCACTATTATTCACCCCAGCTTCCCTTCTCTTACCTTTTTCTTACGTGTAAAAAAGACCTGGGGCAAATTCAGCAGGGTTTATATTCTGGCAAAATTGTACTTGTGGGGAAAACTCCACTTAAAGTCAATGACAGTTTGGATACAGATTTCCCCTTACTCATTTTATAAAAAAAATTAAGTTGAAGAGAAAACACGATTAAATGGTTTGAAATGTGTAATGCGCTGAGACTTACCTTTGGAAATAGCATACCTGTAGTCTGTAGATTAGACTTCACATTTCATGACAAGAAAGTAAAAAGAAGGCGTGATTTAATTGCAGTCACGTTTATTTGCAGTTTCTATACACACTTTCTAGGTAATCAAACTTTTCCGACACATTTTTTGAGAGGGGTTCACAATGAAACTGTCACCGTTTTTACTAAAAATAAATACAAGACTTAAAGTGTTGCACAGCTCTAAAATATACAAAGGCTTGGATTTAATGTAAACTTTGAAAACATTTTACAAAAGAAACCATCTTTGCAACAATTTAAAAAGTTTGTATTTACAAATATTACAAAAATACAAAATGGATGCAAGTCCATAAACCATTGTCTTTTCTGCCAGCATGAACTGGTGCTAGTACCAAAATAGTTACACTGTAACCTTCTTAATTTTTTTTTTTAATTCTTTAAGTCATAACCTACAGTATTTCTCTATCTGCCACCATTGCAGCAAATGCACTCAATCACTGACCTTTGGCAAAAGCAAACATATGCTTTATTTGCTACAACTATTCCATGTCCCCTCTATGCTGCCACAACAAGAACAAAAAAAAAAGAGAAAAAAGAAAAGGGCGAAAATGTTATTTTTCAGAACACACAGCTGTATAACTTCAGAAATCGTTCCCATAGCATCAGTGCAAACAACGGCACAGTAGGTTGAAATGACGGTTCAGCGGTTACCTGATGCAGGCACTGTACCCTGTCTCAAGAGGTGAGTGATGTTCCCTTCGCTCTACGGCTTGTCCTCCGGTGCCTTTACGGCACGCCTGCAACACTACGGCGGGGGTCCCCGCCATTCGTTTTCCTCTGACTCCCACGTTTGTTACGGACTCTTTTCTTCGTAGTGGATTTAGAATCTCTCTTTATTTGGGTTTCAATCTGCTAAATATAAGCTAGGAAATTAAACAAAAGAAGTAAGACTATATTTTAATGGGATTATTCTGTGGCCGTTTTGTACGTGAAGTATTGCCTCACCGTTTCAGTAAAAAAAAATTTTTTTAGTGTACACATATTTATTTATGGTCTCTATGAAATTATTGATTGGTAGTAAAAAGTGATATCATCAAAGTCAATTCAGCTGTATTCTCTTTACAGTTTTGAATGACTATTTAACTCAGGACTATTACAAGTTAGGACTACGTTGTAAAAGTGCTCCTGGTAAAATTTTTAAGGAAAATGAGTGAAGATGACAAACTAAGGATTTTCTGCCCAATATCTCAACTTCCTTTACTCATGTCCTCCAGAAAGTGGTTTGTTATATGCTAAACGTTTCCTCTAAAACATTCTCATTCATTCACTTCACTTGTGTTCAGGCTTATTTTCTTAACTAAGCTACTACTGTGATTAGCCTTTTGTTTCCAAAACCTTGCTCCCATTACCTTGTTGAAAACTCTTTTAGACTTCTAGATTATTTAGACTTCCCGAATTTGCAGCCCTTCAGCTGACGGACCACCCCTCTTCCCAACGCACGTACCACATGCACAGCGACTCCACCTGGCACACTGCACGCAACCAGACTACACAGGAGGACGGTAGGAAACCCTGAATAATGTATTTCTTGTGGTAAGCGCTAGACGAAATCAGATGTGAACCTTATGGGGAATAACATTCGGGATTTGTTAAACCATTCTGACTTGCTTAGACTCTTTAAATCGTAACAGTTATAGGTAGAACCGTCCTCTTTAAAATATGCTCTGCCCGCTTTTAAAAACTCTCAGCTTTATGTTTACATGATTAAAAGCAAAAAAACTAGTAAAAACCCATTTCACACATCCCGCTTCCCTATCCTGTACTTATGCTTAAAGGCAGCTTTTAGTTGATTTCTTCAGTACCAAAGTACGCTCTTTCTGCCATCCTACTCGACCTGTCCTACTGCACACCACATTCCTCCTCGCACTATTGTCTCTGCACTAACCTTTCCTCTACTCCAAATCATATCCTACGGCAACCAACACCAACTGCATCAATTTTGGACAAAGAGGGCCTTCTTCTCCGAGTAGCACGGACGGGGCTACATCGATGGAAACAGTGGTGGCCCAAAGGAGAATCAGGCCTGTTGGTTTTATTCTGCTTAAAAATTAAAAGTATAAAGCGACTCACAGGTTAAGTTTTAAAAGTACACGTTCTTGCAGTTTTAAGACGAGAAAATTCAAGTAACTTCAAGTAATTCAGCTTTTATTTCCCTGCCTTCATTTGTACCAAAGCAGCTGCTTTGATTTGTCTCCTTTCCCACCCCACCCCAGTCCCCCACCCTGTTCCGCATTTCTGGTAAACCCAGACAAGATCCCAACTGTATGTGGCTGGCACAATGAACCAGAGCTTTCCCCTTCCCAGCTCAGCAATGAATATAAATAATGCATACACATACCTATTTCCCAGCTACGTTTTCACAGTGTCATTTTTGTAAATATTTAGGTAGCATGAATCTCATCAGCACAAAGAGAAAGCTTCACTGAAAACTCATCGCGGATATTTACTGATAAATCGAAAGCGCTTCTTGCATGCTTATAATTTATTTGTTTCCTTTACGAACCAGAAACTAATTGTGTTTAAAGATTATAGTTACCAGGTTATGACCGTGTTATGTATCCCAATAGCCTAATAGGAATATGACAGTTAAGTACTATTTCTTCTTGCATCTCTCCTCTCTGAAGCGATCCCTGCTAGAATAAAGGCCCAGGGGAGGCTGTGGGATGGGACCCTTTGGGGCTTTGCATCAGACACGACTTTGTTCTGTCGGAAGCATGCTCGCCTTCCCCACTGATCCTCACAGTAACCCTCCCAGCTGCGCTTTCCAGTTAGCTTCTTCGGAGCTGCCTTAGAAAGACAAATGGTTACTTTAATCCCATCGCAGTCAGCCTTTCCATTTCCTTAGCTAAGGCGGAGAATTCCTCCTTTCCACTGCTCAATGTCATTCTTCAGGCTTGTTGCACTGAAAGTGGTTATCGGTGGCCATGTGAATTTTTTATGTTTGATATGAAAATGGTATTCACAGAATACAGTTATTACATTTGACTTCTTTTGTCTTCTATAAACAAAGTTGTTATGCAGTAAATCGTTTGCCGTGTCCACTTTTTGATAATTCTATTTACAAATTTTTATCAAAAATATGGTATTTACATATGTTTTGTTAATTTCTTCTAAATTTTGTTTCAACTCATTTTAGTGTAGAAAAATACCAACCCTCAAGAGCTTTTTTTTTTTTCTCCCTAGGGAAGCACTACAGTGAGGGATTTGTTTCTAGATGGGCAGCTTCTGGAAAAAAAAAACCCAAAGTCACTTTTAACTCTATGGAAAATGTATAGCTTTGAAATCTACAGTGACAACAGAAATGAGAGTGGGATAAACCAAATGAAGCCAAAAGAAAACAGAACAGACATAGTGTATCTTCCTCCTTTTAGAAAATGTAACGTAATAAATAGCTACAGCTGTAGTCCTCTGTTTCCCCAGCATCTTACAAACACAAACACATTTAAGCATTGATATTGCCCTGCAATTTTTTTCTTTTCTTTTTTTTTTTTTTTGACTGCTACAGCGTTGGCCTTTTATATTCACACCCTTACAGAGCCCGAGTGGTGTCAGCAGCCTGGCCCTGGTGCCCATGCAGCCTACGTTGAGCTCTGAGAAGACCGATCATCATGGGGGCTGCCGTCCGAGTTCTCCGTCTCTCCTTCAGAGATGGCCTGCATCGGCGTGTTGTACAGCCTGCAGCGCACGCTGTACCGGCTGCTGCTGGCTGCTGGAGGTGCCCGGGAGCGCCCCACTCTCGAAGACGCTGACATGGGAAAGCTCTTGGAGGAGAATCCTTCTGCGTTGACCCTGGGGGAGCAGGGGGAGAGCGGGGACAATGCATCGGGGCTCACCGCAGGGGGAGACTCCTCTAAGCTTTGAGGGGCATCCGCCGTCAGCTCTCCAGGAGACTTGGGCAAAATAGGACTTTTCAGAATTTCTGTGGCGGACATCCTGTAGCTGGAATCAGATCGGCTGCCCTTTTTAAGGAGCAGTAGTTTAAACTCCTCATTGGATGTGTTGGACTTTTTGGCATTCCTGTATATGAGCCCGGGGGACCTCTGACTGCTGATGGGAGTGCCCACACTGCCGGCCGGTGGCAGGTTGCTGGCAGGCAGCGTGCTGCTGGTGGGGGGCTGGCTGCTAGTCCCAGACGAAGCTCTCAATCTGTTTCTTATGGAAAGGTCTCCAGAATCCTTTCTCCCGAGAACTTTCCTTTTTGATCTGTAAAAACACAAAGGAACACTCCTTCATACATTATTTTGGTAGAATAACACTTAATGCTGGTCTGGAGTTTCACAGATTGACCGTGCTTTCATATTAGCTAGAGTTTTTGTAATCCCTCTGTCAAACATGGGAGGCTAGCAGTGACTGATGGCACTTTAAGCCGTGATAGCTCTTGTGCAATGAATGAGGCACTGAGCCACAGAGTCCCTTTCAGCCTCACCCAGCTCTTCCAAAACAATGTATGCACAACCAGCTCTTTATAAAGACAACAATGCATCTCGCGTCTTAGCTAATAATAACACTCAGCATAACCTATTCAATATCAGAAATCTGTAATTTCAGTTGTGATCGCAAATTTCAGATGAATACAAAATACCCTAAAATTGAAGAGATGCCTTCTCATCGTTCTCACTACAATGACTCACTCACCAGAACAGAGCTGGTGGGCAGAAGGCAGGAACCACTGCGGGTAGTTTTCTTTGGAGACATGTATGTTTGTTAGAGAGAACGGCCCTGATGTTGTTATCTGTAGAGCATCCTACACATGCCATGAAGATACTGAAAATGCACACCAGACCTTAAAGCATCGTTTAAAAGCTGCCTTTTAGAAAACTAAACTCAATAAACTAAAGAAGGTAGTTTCAGGACAAGACTTAACCACCGAATAACCATCGTTAGTGGGTGACTGTGCAGGGCTGCATGTTACCGTTCCCCGTTGCCGCAAGGTTAGGTCACCTGTGAATGACTGCAAACAGATCCTCTGTAGTGCGGGGTTTGTTTGGAGACACAAAGACATCCTCAGCATCAGCCTGCAACTCCTCACTCAGCGGAGACACGATGGATTCGTCGCTTGGAGAAGACTCTTAAACAAGGAAAGAGGCCACGCTATGAGTCAGACTCCACCGCGCTTTGCAACAGCAACACCTAGGTGAGGCACCAGCTCGGTTCACAACCAAGTGGCCGATACTGCCATACAGATTTTATGCTCTAATCTAAACATCATGTATGCCTGTTGGAGCCCATAAAGGGGGCACTGCTAGGGCCTGAAACTGGGATCTCCCGTTTACTGTACAGCTGTGATAATAAGGCTCCTCTGTACCCAGGGTTAGCGCTCCTCCCTTCTCTTTTCAGCTGAAAGGGAGCACAAGGGAGGAAATAAATATCAGAGAAATACACTCTGAATACACTGAAAAAGCGTAAAATATCTTTGGGCTGGCTGGCTAGCTAACAGACGGGGGGGGCTCTGTACTTAACCTACAAAGGCACGCCGATTTGCACCTCCAGCCTGCTTTTTGACTCCACCACCAGTCACATCCAAAGCCTCATGATCGGATATAACACAGAAAGTTCACAACTGACCTTTCAGCGAAGGCTCGTCCATGCCGCCCGCCATCTCGTCCGCCCTGCCGTCATCAGAGGCACTTTTGGTTGGGATACCTGATACGATATCGTTTTCCTGCTTGCAACTCGCTTCGCCAAGTGAATTCACTGCTGCCGTCTCTGCTTCGTAGCCGATATTCCCAGGCACATGGTGGCTTACATCGGGTTGGTGCTTAAGCTGATCGCCGACGGCCGCTCCCTCAGCCTGACCTGGGCTTTCGCCCGCAGGCCCAGCTTCCAGCCTCCCCTCGCCGCCTGCGGAGAGCTCTCGCTGAGCCTGCACTTGCTGAAGGTCGTGCTCTGTTTCTGCTCCCTGGCTGGGTTTTTTTGCTTCGTCGTCACCTGTGAGGACAGCTGAGCCCTTCTGAAACCCATCCGCGGAGACGGCACACGTCTGATTCAGAGCGCTTTCCGGCAAGCGCTCAGCGGCCAGGTGTGTTTGGTCCTTCCTGGGTTTGATTTCAACCAGACCCACGCTTGCTGAAGTTACAGCGTCTCGCTCACAGCTATTCTGCCCGCCGAAAGAGGAGCTTTTCTCTAAAGGCGGCTTTCCGGGGCCCCCTTCTGCTGGGGAGGCGTCAATGTACGACATGATGGCCTCCTCCGTGGAGTACTGGTGCGACACTGGTTTCTTAGCTAAGAGCGGCCTCGCTTTGCCCGGAGAAATGTCGGTCGCCATCAAGGCAGTCTCCTGTATGCAGAGCAGGTCTGGGGCGCTGCCCTTCTGTTTCCCTCCTTCAGGCTTGTTGACTGCCCGGAGGTGGACAGACTTGAGAACGGAGGGCGTGATGGCGAGGGCAGAAGGAGGGCTGGGATGCAGGGCTTCCCCGACCGCGCTCTGCTTGCTGTGGCTGAAGGCATGCAGCTGGTGCCTGTGAGCGAAGGGCTTGCTCAGGACATTGTGAAGAGCACTTAGGTCGAGGTGAGTAGGAGGTATAATCGGAAGTTCGAGGTCTTTGCTCACCGAGGCGGTGCCATCTTTCGAGAGCGGCTGCTGCAGCGACGACTTCCTCTCCGGTACTTTCGGCTTCCTCTTGCTCCCCCCTGGAGACAAGGGTCCCGAAAAGAAAGCGGTCGGAAAAGATGAGGTGGGCGTCTCCGACTGGCTGGAGTACCCGCTGGAGGGCGAGGCTAACCCCGCCAGCTTCTCGGGGGAGGCCAGCTTAAACTCGTTATCGACCGAAGGGAGGGATGGGGTGGTGGCTCGTGAGCCGGACTGGGACGTCTGGGATTCGGAGCTCTCCGGTGACTTGATGCACTCTATGACTGTAGTACCCGTAGCAGTGCTCGAATTGGACAAGGACCTGTAAGGATCACTGGATTTCAAGTCGTTCAGAAGCCAGAGGTCTGCATAGTGAGGTTGTTCAGCACCTTCATCTTTAAAGGAGGGGATATCAGCGGTGTCGAACGGAGTGTCCTTTAACACGCCATCACCCTGGTTCGCCCAGGGGAGCTCCTGCTTGGCTGGCAGGTTGGGGCCTTCCACTCGGGAAGGCGTGTTTGAAAACTCAAGGGGCAGCTTCATCTCCCTGGCGGTGTGAGAGACGTGCTGCCCGCCGCCGATCTTTGGTTCTTTCTTGTCAGGAAGGTCGGTGCTACCCTCCGATTTCCTCAAAGACGAGCTGCGTTTTGGTGGGGCTGGCTTTGCCTTTGGTTTCTTCAGTGAGATGCTCTGCCGTCCCTGCCTCCTGTGGCTCACGCACTCCTGCCAGGTGCAGTCAGCCAGGCTGGAGGTCACGCTCCCGGTCTGGCCGCTCTCAGAGCTCGCAGCTGCATAGTTGCAAATATAGCTTTTATTACCCTTGAGACCGCAGTCAAAGTGCATGGAGGTATAGTATCCTTCGGTATCCACGGAAAAGTGTGAGCTAGTGTCTGCCTTGTCAGAGGGGGTCTTTTCGAGGAAGCTGTCGTAGGTGGCCATGCTGGTGAAGCTGGGGCATCCCAGGCTGTCGGCCTTTGGGCGCTCGGGGCTGAAGTCCTGGCGACAGGAGGCGTCGTGGTGATGGTGCAGGTAGTTCCACTCACTGTCGCTCGTGTTGCTGTTGTTGGGGTCATCCAGTAAATCTGCCACGGTGGAGGTGAAGGAGCTTGCCCTGTGGCCCCTGACCTTGTCCGCATGGTCACCAAACTGCTCCGTGATGAAGACGCTGGAGTCCTCGTTGGCATTGGGAGCGGTGTTGAGCGACAGCTCGGAGTCACAGTGTGAAGAGCCCGTCAGGGGAGGAGAGGCAGCAGGAGGAATGGTTTCGGACGTCTGGGAGGGACACGTGGAGCTGCTCCCGCTCCAGTTGCCACTGGAGGACTGGTGGTCATCTTTCTGGTCCATGTGGCTGCTGAGCAGGACTCCTGCTGTGGAGATAGAGTGAACGGGGCTCCCAAAGGTGTCTGAGTTGGACGAAATCTCGCAGCTGCCCGAATCGGCCATCCTTGACAGCCGCGATCTCCCCCTCTCGCCGATGCCGTGTTCGGGGCTGTGCAGGTGCTGAGGACAAGTTAAACCGATGGGCTGGCGCTCTTGTGAACCCTGCTTGCTCAAGACCTCCTTCCCCTTTTTCGGGATTCTCTCCTGGCCAGCTAGGAAGCGCTCCGCTTCGTACCCTGCACTCTTGGCGGTGGCATCCTGATGGCCCTCGCTGGCCCGGGCGCCCTCGCGAGGAAGGCTCCGCGAGCGGATGCGGTTGCTTACAGCGGCAGCGAAGACGGCATCCCCGTTGTCCGCCAGCACCAAGATGTTGCCGGCAGAGTGGGAGAGGGAGGCGACGACGCTCTGCCCCCTCTGGGCGCGGATCCGCCGCCGGGAGGGAGCAGCTATCAGGATTTCTTCTGTCTGGCACTCTGAGTCCCGGGTCCCCGACCTCCTGCTGCCGGAGCCGGAGAAGTCCGGGTTTGCATGCACAATCACATTGCGCTCTCTTGCCACCGGCGACTCGTCTGAATCTAGGGCACATGGAAAGCCAGGTGAGTGGGAGACAGCTCTACATTTCCTGGTGCGAGACGACCCGCGGAGCAACCCAAGAAGCATTATCTGCTGTATTCTTTCTTTTTTAATCTTGCTGAGCATTGGACCAAATTTAACTTTGCTATAAAGAGTATATAAGGCAGACCTCATCCCAGTGAGGTGGGGAAATTCTCCTAGTCCTGCAATGTGATCTCAGTTTTCCTATTTCTGCTACGTGATCTCAGGCAGAGCTGCTCTTGCTGTGGTAAGTAGTAAGATAAACATTAAGTTTTCCATTTTTGTCACTCTATTTCAACTACTTAAAGACAGTTTTCAGGAGTGGCTGCTGGACAAAACACTCCGCGAGCTTCTAAAAATAATTCTATTTTGACTACCTGTCTTTTCACAATTTCCATTATCTGCTTCTTTACTACCAAGAATATTTGCAAGGCAACAGAATCTTTCTTTCATACGTTCTCTGGTTGCTTATTCCCTACGATAAACACATTCCTTCTGCTTCCCATCAAGTTTCACAGCAATGGACCGAGATAGCAGAGCCATCCTGAGGTGCAGATGAACATTAAGAAATAATGATCCCATTAGCCCTCAACAGAGCTTCTCCTAATTTACCTGGGACAAAAAGTGAGGTAAGCCGCTTGATTTTGGGCAAATATCCTTGGTAATAAAGAATGAAAGGAAGGAATCGAAGACGAGCGTGATAAATAAAAGGAATGTTTAGCAAAGTTTCCCGTAGGGTACCAGCAGCTGTCTCTAGGGCGGATATCCAACTGCTCATCTGAGTGAGTTATCCGGCTGTTGTGACAGCTCATCATCACTTTGCTGAGCAACATCTGTCAGTTCTTTACCTTAAGCTCCCCTCACACAAGAAAAAACTTTCACTTAATCTAGTTACTTTTTATGCACATAACTATGGGTTCATAACAGAAATAAAATGAAAAAAAAAGAACTGATTAACATTTACATGATAAGAGCTGAACACGTACATCTATATTACTCGGTAAGGCCCCCGGTCTGTCAAGGCCATATGGAGTAATATAGCTTTGCTTACTGTATTAAATCAAAAAAACCAAACCACATCATTCCCAAACTCCACAAGCATTTATGCTTTCGAGGTTTCGTTTCTTTGGAAGGCTGGCTACCAGCTCATATCCCTGCAATTTAAGTTGGTTAGAAAGCTATCTACAGAAGATTTGTATTTATACTACACCTATTTCTTGTTGCACTCTTCTGGGGATGCCAGAGATGGTTTTCCTCCTCCTCAACTTTCGTCTCCGCTGTAGTACAGATTGTGAATGAACAAGAGAGCAGCGTATACTAGCCTCTCTGTCAAAACCAACTCCTGCAACCCATAAATAGGTCTCATTAGCCTTTAGAAATAGTAAACAAATTTTCATGGCTGGAACACAGTGGAGGTATGTGAGCTTGGATTAAGCCTGTGAATAAACATAAGGGAGCCCTTATGTAGCTCTTATGTAAATTATATCACAGTATATCACAGTTTTACATCTAATTCCAGCTCCCCCTCAGCAGCCTGGTCTGCCAAAAAAAAACAGAAGGCATAAAAAAAAAAAAAAAGAAAGAAAAGAAAAGAAATTCAAGAAGGAAAATAGAATTGAGAGCTCTTGGTAACAGGGCATCTTTCTTATAGCTATTTATCCATCTGTCATAGGGACAATGACAGTAACTTGTCTGCAAAGAGTAATCTGTTCAGCTATAGCCTGACTTATTTTAAGCAACTAAGCATAAGAAAACAATTTAAGGTTACAACGCCATATTGCAGTAGTTGGGCACTTCTTAGGAGACCAATATGCCAAGGGGGCTAACATTTCAAAAAGGAAGGAGACAGCTAAAATGGGGCCAAGTCCCCGTGCAAGTTTAGAGAGCGTTCTTCGTGACGATGACACATGGCCAAGGCTGACATAAACGGGCAGCTGCTATTTATTTGCGTACATCAGTAAGTGGCCTGATTTTCACAAGTGCTCAGCACACGGCGGCACGCGTGGGAGTCCACTCTGGGAATCGGGTCACGCAGTCAATCAAGATCCTCAGTTTGGATTTAGGAGCCCAAGTTCACGGGCACATTTATTTAAGACCACAGTCATACAGAAGAGGTGAGAATTCCTCGTTTTCTTTACGTTTCCATGGCATTAGCTCAGGGAAGTGTCTTCACTTTGTTTTTCACACTGTGTTGTCAAAATAAAGTTAAAAGGAGGCCCACCAGAAGACCAGTGCCCATCTGTGCTGGCTTTTTGCACAACTGTACACTCACGCTCTCTGAAGTTGATGTGGGACAGGTCAGAAAAAATGTGCCAGGTCCATAGAAACACTAACATAAGGATCGCTGGTACAGTGGTTTGTAATCTTAAGAAAAACAAACAAACTAAACCAAACAAAAGGGAAAAAAAATTCTGATAAGAAGCTCTATTTTAATAGCGTATAATTATAGAAAACATAATTATACACAGACATACACGTACATATTACACTACATAACAATGTAAAACATTAAAAAGTAACTTTCTTGTAAAAGTTCTTCTTGAAATCTACTACAGTGAAATAGAGGCTTCAGACAGATGTCCTGTAACCACCAATGCCCCTGGAATAAGCAGAGGAAGAACTTTCTTTAATATGGAACGAAAGTGCTGTAAACCCCAACAACAGTCATTTTCAAAGAAGTGAACATTTCTCAGGGTTGGGAGAAGCTTAAAAAACAAAAACAGAGAACTGAAAGCAAACTCTTTGAAACAAAAAATCAATCAGCATCATTGCTGGTTTTCCAGCAACTGTGAGTTAGCCGAACATGCTCTGTGCGCCAGATGCACGGGGGTCATCTCTGAGAGGAAAGTGGAAGAGGGTATATCCTCCCCGTGACGCATACAAATTATTCCCATTAGTGCTAATGAGAATGATACACATAAACATCCAGAAGATTACATACCATTCTTGATCTGTAAAACTGATCAGTGGAAATTTGGTTCCAATGTATGGCAGGTGGAGTCTAGGCAAAAATGGCTATTACTGGAAAAGTTAACATTGGTCCCAGACCTAACTCTCCTCTGAACTGCATTAGGTGACATTAGCCATCTTAGAAAGCCTACACCAGTTAGGGTCCTATACTGCATCTAGAAAGAGCATCATTTTAACACCAGCTTTACCTCACAGAAACGTGCCACACTACTTGCTACCTTCCAGGGGGATTTCTGTTGGCAGCGCCCAACCTGCGACCTCGACCAGCCGGCTCCCAGCCTCCAGCCCGGCAGGGTCTCTGCAGGCAGCTCTGCTGGCCAGCCACCTTTCCTCCCGTGGGCTGGCCAGAAGCACCGTCCCGGTGGTGAGGACACCCGCTCCTGGCTGCCACCTCCCCGGGTGGGCAGAGCTGGTGGCACCGAGCGGCGTCACCTCCGCTGCTGGGGTGGAGGGGAACCGGGACCGCGTTGCCATCACCAGCAGGATTCATGCAGCAGATGGTGGAGCAGACGGGGACTTGTCACCGTGACGCTGTAGGACAGACGTGCTGCAAGCCCAAAAGCCCAGAGCTCCTCGGCTGGGGGCTGAAGCTGGACTGTGGGCGTACAGCCCTCCCCGGCACCACGGTGAACCCCACAGCCTGTCTTGCAGGCAGGTTGGGCACCGCTGATAGACACGGGAAAGAGCAATGGGATGTGAGGGGCTGTGACCTCCCCCCCAACCCCCCCAGTTACTGGGAAAATAGAATTAAATACAAATATTTTCTCTGGGGAATGAAGGCTAACTGAAAGCTCCCTGCTTTTTTCCTGATTGTTTATATTCAAGTCTATAACCGTGGAAGTCAGCCCACTTTATGCTCTTACATTAATCAAAACTTGGTGCGAAATATTATTGAGGAAAACTCAGATCAACTTTATGTTTACCATAGCCCTCTGGAAGGAGAGAAAGAGAAAAAGAGAAAGAGAAAAACAGCCTGATTTTTGATTCTGGAAATAAGTCATCTATCATATTTAATAAGTGATATACCTGCTGCTTCTATAAACAAATTCTCCTTTAAATCAATCTAGTCAAATGTATCCACATGTTATATAAGTAAAAGAAAATGCCATTACTATACCTTCAGCATAGCTGCATGTAAAGAGATCTCAGAGCGATGGTTTGCATGCTACACAGTCATGCCTCGCATGTTTAAAGCACTGCAAATAGTAGCCTACATTCTCTAGTTTCTCTTCTCCTGCTACACATGATAATCATATGATTAATTTTGGTGGCTTTCTGCATTATTTCAGTCAGCTACATTCAAGAAGTCATTTGAGGGCTTTGTAAATACAGACTGTAGGTTATATACACAACAAAAGTACATTGTTTATACAGGGAACCAGTGTTACGTTACGCTGTATAACATGACTCTGAAAATATGGGCCAAATTAATCCTAGATGCAGCTTCAGTGACTGCAGTGGCCACGCATGAGGGATTAATTTAGCCCACTGTCTTCCAGAAACTAAATCCTCAAGCTAGGGTCTTTGCCCCCAGACTGCACAATCCCGTGACTTCAAATAAATTAAACAAAGTAAGTACTTCACCTCCCTTGAACCATGCAATAAATACAAAAAGAAATAGAAGAGATTTGTACCAGTGACATTGATGGGGATAATGCAAGAAGAAATCACTTGGGCATCTTGTTTCATTTTCTCCTCTGGAGTTGGGAGAGGTAGTGCTTTACTCCAATTGGTTTGTTTATCCAGTGTAGAAGGGATATTATGTATTGGATTTTTCGGCCTCTGCCCTAACATGACATCTGTATCTTCGTCCTCTGGTGGATGGGACTGCAAATGAATACATTCAAAATCAGTGTCTCCCGCTCAGGCACACAAGGCTAATTTTGAAACAAAGCAGACACACAGATCAGAAATCAATTACAGGGATGCAAGGAGGAACCGTTCTAGCTAAGTCACACAGCACAAGCTATTCTCCACTGGAAAAATAACAGCCTGCTAATAGGAGAAAAATACCTCAACATACTGGAAACAATTCAGCGTATTTACAGTGACATTTACAGGACATCTCCTCTGTCAGAAGGGGCACGTCCTGCATTTGTGGGTAGCCGTCGCAAGCGTGCCCTCAATTACCATCAGCGCTAGACACGTGGGCCCTCATTTGCATCCGCAACATTTTCAACACCCGAGTCCACTGATTACAAGCGAGGACTGGCCCCATATAACCCTTCATTTGAGGGCAAGCATCAGAAGGCCCAAAGTTTTAAAAAAGACCCCTCCGTACTTGAGACCACCATTTGCATTTCATTTTTACAAAGTAAGAACGTGAGCAGACCGAAGTCACAGCCATCCAGCAGCTATGCGGTGGGAAGCGGCAGGTGTTAACAGTGCCGAGGCGGGAGGACAGTGGCCAAAGAGAAGAGTAGCTGCCACCAGAAGAAATTCAAAGGGTTATTTAGAAACCATGCACATTTTTACAGCATGCTACAAGAAGCGCTAGATAAGGAAGATAAAGAAACGGAGAGAAAAGTAAACTGCGTGGAAGAAACACAGATGGTTTGTTTTCTTTTGGAGGACACAAATCCCCCAACAACACCCTGTCCTGCAAAGCTGCTATAATTTTGTCTAGTAAAAGAGAAATAAATGAAGCACGTTTTCACGTGGTGCTGGCTACCAACTTGGGTTTGGGGGTCTCTTTGTTTGCAAAAAAAGTTTCCATTTTGTTTGGAAGGGACGGAGAGGAGAAACACTTACCTTTTTCTGCCTAATTTCCCTCCCTTTTTCCGTTAATACATTCTTCTATAAGCTGTGACAACTCTTCGACCAGCCCAGGACATCTGTCTGCCTCTCAGTTTTTAAAAATGAAGCGCAATCCCTTTCAGGCCAGCTTTCTCTTCGATCCTGAATTCCCAGCTGCTTAACTACCAGCCTTCCCCCTCATGCCTGCTGTTTACACTTCATTTGCCAGTTTTACTTTCAGTAGCAAACACGGTGAAGATAAAATATTGCTCTCCGGCTCCTTGGAAGGGCGTTGTGCAGGCGGGTGTTGAACACCGCAGGATCACGCCCGGGCTGCCATTGTACTTCTGCCATTCCTCCGCCCAGGCTCCTCACAAATCCCAGGGGAATTAACCGTCTCAAGCTTGCCAAACAGCATTTACGCCCCAGCCCCAAAAGCATTTAAGATCTTAACTCGGCAGCTACTATTTAAACTGTTGGAGGGCACTTACTTACCTCACCAGCGTCACCTCCTGCAGCACCCCCAGACCCGAGACAACGCACGCTTCCTCCTCCTCCCGCCCGCAGAAAACCCCCTTTTCCCACGTAGGTTCTCCGTCAAACATCGCAGCCTTCTTTCTGCCTGCAGCTTTTGTGCCGATTCCCAGCAGACGTGAATAGCTCATATAAACTTCAAGCACAAAAGACTTTGTTTCCTAGGTAACTCCCCCCCCAAAAGTTGTGGTGCATGCATGCAAAAAAAAACCCCCTTGCACACACGCACGCAGACACACGGACACACACACGCACGGAGGCTGCATTTGTTGCCGATTCCTCCCCTGGATGACAATGAAGTGCTGGACAAAGCGGGCAAAGTGACCCCGGCTGCCAGAGCTCCTCCTTTCCAAACAGTGGCATCACCAAATGGCCGGAGAATAAATACCCGCTGTCGTGCTGGCATTGCCTGAACAGTTTCTTACCATTTAGGAAAAAAAGAAGAGAAGGGGCAGTTTGGCAAAAACATTGCAAGAGAATGAAATGCAATCGCTAACACTATTGAGTCTGTCCCAGTTCAGACCTTTTAAAGGAGGCGATAGGAGGAGGTGGCCTCGTCGCCACGAGCTCCTGAAACCCATCCAAGGTGAAGAATGAAAGAGGGGGGAAAAAAAGTCATTATTGTGTCTTACTGACAAGAGAAAAACAGAAGAGGCTTCTTTTAGCACAGTAAAGTTAGCAAGTGAAAAGCAAGCAAGAGGAAGGGTTAGGATCTGGAAGGGAGAAGAGTGGAGACAGGGCTGTTAGTTGAGGATTGCTTGTTTTTCCAGTACCTTTCTACTCCAGGGGGTCATGTGGCAACACTCAATTGGGGAGGGCGAACGGGTGCTGTTAAACTATAAATGTGAAATGTAAAAAAAAAAAAAAAAAAAAAAAAATTAAAAACATAGACAAAGCATTTCTGGTAAAAGCACATTGTTTTTGTCCAGATAAACTAGCATCACAGGCAAAACAAGCTGAGATTTCCACCCTATTTCCTACTGATGGGTTTGTTCCCCAGAACAGCCTACTTCTCCACAAAATGCAGCTCAAGCAACTGCGCCCACGGAGTGGTTTGGACCCCTGTGAAGTCTGTGCTGATTTTGCTTACTCAGATTAGACACAACTGCAGTGAATTTGGTTCAACCTCCTTGTACAGACATGCTTAAATTGTCCCAGGAATGCCTTGTATTGGTTTGGTAACTCACACTGTGTACTGCCTGGAGCTGAAGCAGTGCAAGGTACTTATCCAATTACATTATAAATTATCTATTTCATAATATAAGGGAATTTTTTTGCGTGAGGTATTTAAGCAATAGATATAAATAATGCTGGTCCTGAGGGTGATTTATCAAATACATTGATTGCTAAGGTTTTCTGATGTTATCATTACATCTCTAAGGTTGCAATCATTGTGTCAGGGTGACAACGGCAAATTGGCTTTTCCTCATTTTTTATAGTGCTTGAAAGGACAAACAGCGATGCCCACAACGTCCTGGGTCTCGCTGAATCCCTGCACCTCTGAAATCCTCTTCTGGCAGAAGCTCTGGTTTGTTTGTTGCAATGTCCTGTTTTCAAAACCCAGGAGTGAAGGATGACTTCTTTTGAAATCGGAAATAAACCAAAAAAGGAGATAAAGAAAACAGGTCTGTTGATCGCACTGGAAAGCTCTAGCAAGTGTTTCTTGGTGGGGGCTATTATCTCCCCCTGCATTAGTTAGTAGACCTGCCAAATAATCCTATGAACGTTTTTCCTCCCAGTCATTATCAACACCGCCGTGACGGATGAACCACAAACCTCAGTTTGAAAGACTGCATTATATGGTCTCCTCTCAAAAAAACCCCACCAAAGCTGTGGTGAGTCTCAAAAGGCCTAATTCTCTGTCTTGTCCTACTCTCTTCCTAGATACACAACACCTCCTGCTTTGCCCTGGTCCCGTGTGCAGGACTAAAACCAAGGGAAGCCTCCAAATGAGCTGCCCATCAGCCTTACAGGAGAGCAGGGGGGAGAATTCAGAAGAGGACTGTTCCCAGTTAACATTTCCAGCAGGTTAGTTTCTACCCAGGTCAGTGCAAAACCAGTTCTCCCAAGCTGGGAAAAGTCCTTATTGCAGGACAAATGCCTCTGTGCAACGGAGGGTGTGGAGATACTGAATACATCAACCAGTTAAGTCTACTCTTCAGATACACAAGGGTGATTTCACCCTTGGTCCTCTGGCTGAGTTTCCAGTCACCTGCTCTGAGCAGATTGACTGCATTTAATGGGATCAGGGTTTGAACTGAAATCCAGCTTCCTCGTGGAAGGTGTTGGAGGATCTCTGGGGAGGGCTGAGACAGGGGGAGACAAACACTGCTGAGGTGACAAGAGTTCAGGATATAAAATTCCTTGCAATGTCCCGCAAAGGCCTACGATGGTCTTAGTCAGTGCACAAGGAGAAGGAAACAGGAGGAACCTCCTACCCCGAGCTCCAAGCACAGCTACGTGCACAAGCTGCTCAGGGGCAAACCTCCCTGGGAGAAACAGCAGGACCTCGACTTTGGCCTCAGGCAAGGTCTGGCTATGCATCGGTCTGTGCTGGCAGTGCAGGGCTTTCCTACCTCCCCTGTGTGCCGCTCTGCCCGCCTCCTCCAAGAAAACACCCATCCGGTCACGTGTATCCGCAGCCATCGTTGGATGGGCCAAACTCTCAGGTCTCTGATTAAGCACAGCGGGACAAACTTCCTAGGCAGGTTGCTGCCATGAAGAGGTAGGACAAAAATGGAGGTGACCAGCAGAATTTCAGCTCCTGCTGTCACAGCAGTGCTCCTGAGAAAGGCGGTGCCACTGCTACCTTGCCAAGGGGTCCCGAGGTCATCTACTGCCTGTTCCCATGCTGTGCCCACTGCCGGGCAGCCGAGGGACACTGGGATATAGCAGCAGCCTCAGCATTTCAACACCTCCATGCTGGGGGCAAGAGAGAGCTGCCGCTCTTCAAATGTTCTCATTCACTCAGAAGACCAGAATATCTCTAAATGTCCTGAGTAAACACGTAATTAAGCAAGAAATTATTATTATATACCCAAGGCTGTTCTGGTCGGATGGGCAAATCTGCAGTTAGGCAGTTTTCAAAGTGAATTTCTTTTGTGTGGGTGTGCTTGGCAAACAGCAACGGTGATAATCAATCTGTTAAATACAAAGCCAGAATACTTTAAATAGGCATTTTTCTTTAATGGGCTAAGATTGCTTTGAAACCAAACTGGTGTGTAATTGCTTGAATAGGGATTTATTCTGCAGTCACTGACAAATGTGAGCATCTTTATTTTCTGAGCTATCCCATCAGCTTCACTTGTAGAGGTGCCATTGTGCTCGTGAAACTGCTTTGCAGTAAAAATCTTGGTTGCATATGCACGTGATCTGACTTCTCAGTGCGCCGCGTCTCTTCGATGTGAAAGTCTCTGGTTTCTGTGTACTACAACAACAAAGTCAGATGTCCAAGTCTGAACTAGTCAACAAAGCTTCCCCTGTAGAGAAAGAGAAAGCGGCATTGCCGCAGAGCGATTCAGCTCACCTTCCTTCAGCACCTAACTGGGGGTGAGATGAAGCACCCTTGAACACTCTCCCCACTGATTTTAGGAAGAGCCTAGCATTTCTTGCAGGTACCTAGGTCCGGACACACAATTCACCCTTTTAGCGAATGAAAATCTTAAACCCCATCAGTGCAGTGACAAAGAAGCAGTTTAGCAGTCGACAAACTTGCCAGCCTGGCAATTTATGGGCCTGCCCCATTTATTGTCCCAGAGCTGGGATCCGGAGGAGGAAATGAATGGGCCAATAACAGGACAAAAATGCCACTTCAGCCCCTCTTCTGTTTTCCATCCCCCAAAGCTTTGAGATGCCAATGTTGTTCAGGACCTTCAAGATATAAGGGAAGACTAGAGCGAGAAGCATCATTTGCGTTAAATCATGTACGTAGCCTGCCTTACCTATAGTGATAGCATTACAGGAGATACTGGGATTTCAAAGTTAGTGCACAGGGCGTATTGAACACAGTGCAATGGTGAGGGGAAAAACATAAACCCAAGAATAAAGAACTAATTTTTCTTCAGGTAATTAAAGATGTCTTGACAATGCTAAAGCCTCATCAAGAGCATTTATCCTCAACATGTTTGTCAAATGTAGGCATGGCTGAGTTGATTCCTTCCCCCTCAGCTGTGTTTGACCACGTAGGTAAGGTGTTACCTGGCAGGACATCTCGGTGGCTGAGTCACAACCCCAGCAGCACAGGGCTTGGCGAGGGCAGGAGGCGGCTAGCAGCACAGCAGTGTTCTCCAGAGGATTATTTTTTACTCCTGCTGCCTAAAAGTTGCAGCTAATAAAAAGCATAAGCCATCCATATTATTTTTGACCTCAGGCTTCTATAGGACTGAGTGGCGGACATTTCCTTCATCTTATGAATAAAGTGGGTGATATTCACCCAAGCAGAGCATTAGCATGAAGCTTCAGCATCTGCAAGCTTCATGTATGGTCCATTTCCAACAGCAAACAGAACATATGCAGGATGCCTTCACCCTACGTGAGCACAGAAATAATATGTACCTATTAACAGTACATCCTGACTTCACATTTGAAAGCAAACATTCACATACTGGAAAGGTAACGTGTAGAATAAGTGTGAACTAGTGTTTAATCCCACATTCATATGAGTTGAGTACTGATTCCTTCTGTGGCCCTGGGTGAAATCTCCCTGTCTCCCTTTCTCCGCCTGTAAAACCGAGAGCCTGCTGCTTCATTAACTCACAGGAGTTCAAGAAAATGGTATTGATTTACATGTTGGAAAAATTAAAGGTCTGGTAAAAGGAGAAGAAATACTAATAAAAGGTTAGCAGCTTTCCAGTGTGTTCAGTTGACTACTTAATTAGAAATTAACATTCGTACCTATAAAGCAGCTTTCTTATGCAGTCAACTGATGCTGAAGAGAAAACAACGGGAATACTTCTGACCGTGCTATTTCTGCTGCAAAATACAGCCCTGCTCACCTGCCTGCTCCCGACGTTTATATTCCATATGTTTCATTCTCCTCAAGTTTTTGTTTTATCTGCTTGTGGGTGTTTTCTTTTCTTTTGGAGCATCACAAATGCGATCTGTTAAAGTACTGAAAATCCTTTAACAATTAATGTACTGCTCCAATGTTTTGACAAGGTAAAGACAAAAATAAGACGTGTTTTCTGACAGAAGTCATACCACACATGGCATTCCAGCAGACGAAGGTACAAAATAATCATCCCACGATACAGGGTAGTAGGTATTACGCTTATTGCACAAATAGTGCTAGACAAGTTCATTCTGACGAATAACGCCAGGTAGGTTTTATTTCCAAGAGCAGGATTTGCACACAGAAAGTGCATAGCCCAACTTGTGCCTGGCCCTTAACTCAGTTATTTTTTACTGAGGTTTCATACGGCTTCAGCACAAAACTGTGTGAAAGTTAGTATATTTGGTTGTGTTTCCCTTTGCTGTACAAAGCATGCTGAGGCAGACCATAGGGAACATTTTTGAAATGGCAGGGAGATGGAATAAAATTACCTGATGCGTTATTTTCTCTTCACATTATAATTATGAACAAACTGACACTGAACTTTGTGCAATTGTGAGTGTGAATTTCCAAATATTATGGGTTCCTTGCTTCATCTCCCTTGTTTTATTATAACAGCTGTGCCACGAGGGGTTTGAGAAAGTGTGATCCCATGACATTCTGAACTTGAACACTGAGATTTCAGAGCCTGGCTGGCTGGACGTGGGGAAACCAGAGAAAGAAAAAATGCGGAGAAAATGAATGAGCGGTCTGAAATGCAGCTGGAATGACACAGCATCTTCACGCTCAGTGACTGGCCTCAGCAGTGCTACAGGCAGGGTTGTCATGGGAACATGTGTGAGGAAAAGTTCCCTCATTTTCCCGAGTCCATACTTTCCTCGTACTGTCCTCAGATTATTTTAAGGGTTTGGGGTTTTTTTTGTTTCATTGGCAAAAACGCCTGAACGAATGGTACTTATGACTGTGTTTGGTTGTACAGTTCTTCTGTGTAGAGAGAGACTAAGTATGCCAGAGTTTTTCAGCTTTAAAAATGAATGATTTGGATTGGATAGAAAAGTAAAATCATGTCTGCAAAACCAGGAGGGGCACGGAGAAAGGGAACAGGAAAGCAGTGCTCGCTGTTTCTCACAGTCTAAGAACTAGAAGGGATGCGATAAAATTATGAGGCATCAGGTCTGAAACAAACAAAAGATACATTTTCATACAGATTGTTATTGTCACAGGATGCTGTTGAGGCCAAGGTGTAAATTTGCTAAAAAATGGATTAAACAAGTCTCACAATCAACGCAGACCCATTTACACTGGCATTAGTCGCTTTGGACTTGAATTCATTTGGGCTTTCTTGGAATTTGTGGGACTTTGGCATCTTCCTCCCTGTAAAAATAGTCATGCTTAAAAGTGAATCTTCATCTGCTGTGGTTGATTTTCTCTAGCTTAACTATACAATATGCAAGATCTTTGGAAAAGCTCACAGCCACCTAATTGGTAGCAATAAAACAGCAGCCAAAATGTACAAATGTGGAAGCCTTGGCTGGTCTCAGACAGTAGCTTTCAGTAGTGGTAGTTCTCCCAGTCCTCACAGTGGTAATGTGAACATTTCTCAAAATCAAGCCACTTATTTCAGTGCCTTAATGCATGAGCTTAACTTAGGTGGTCAGTTTGGAAAAGTCAGATCCTGTAACTTTTAAAAATTTCCCAGGTTCTTGTTGATCACTTTCCGAATTTACAAGAAACACAGAAAGGGGCGTTTATTATTGTTTAGTATTGCTTTCACCAGCACCTTCCCAATGCATCGGAAAAGTGGGATACAGAACAGACTGCTATGCCACGAATAAAAATTCTTGTGGGATTTAACATCTTTAGTTCATTGATGAATAGATGATTCCAGACAATTGACTGGAATCAGATATCAAACGTTACCGACAGCCCCTGAAGCAGATACGCCTTTGCAGATGTCAAAAAGCTTATGCCAAAGAGGGCAAGCTAGCATTCTCGACTTTCTCTTGTAATGATATCATTAAGTCATGAAGGCTGGCACAATATCAATTAGTTATCCTTTGTTGTAGTGTCTTGTAAAAATCTCTGATTAACTTTCTGCCAGACAGAGCATTCATATGAGGCTTCATCTTGCCTTGTTCTCTCTTCTTACAGTTGCCCCACGAACAAGGAGTTCTCTAAGAAACGGGTCAAGGCACTTTGAAGTACTCTGGCCTTGGAGTATTTGCAATTACCAAAGCAGAACATTGCCAGATGCCTTGAAATCGATAGGATGACAACCTCCAAGCAACTCTTGTTTGCTCCTCCTCAGGGGAACACTGAACCTGGTCAGCTTCCAAAAAAAGGCCCAGTATGGGTGGGCACAAAGCTTAATATTTTCCCTCTTGAAAAGAAAAAGGTGGACTTGCTGATAAAGCCAAGACATCTGCATTCAGCATGACTTCATTTTGCCAACTAATAGAGGACTCAGAGGGTTGCTCACTATTTATTATTATGTTGTGTTCCACAGATGGAAGTAATGTCTAAAATGCACTGGTTGTTTTCCAAACACAGCAAAGATTCAGGCCTTTCACCGCTGAGTATGCAATTTCAAAAGACATGCCTTGTTCCCCATCTGATACTAACTGAGAGAGCTAGCTTCATGTTCAATATACTGTCCAAACTATTATCTGTAACTAGTTCCGAGCCATAACGTGGGGTCACGTCTCCTTTACCTTTCAACAACCCTACTACAGCTCTAGCTTTGATGATGACTTATAAAGAAGAAACAAGTAAGCCTGTTTCTCCTTTATGTCTTCCTACTCTTTTCTATGCTGTCCCTTAACATCAAGATGTCTTCTTCCAGTCGAATCATAAGGCCTGCAAATTTAACCAGTTCAAAGCCTGCAGTGATGGTGATGCTGTCCTCGAAATTATCCAGATAAGCAGCCAAAAAGCCAGAATAGTCAAACTAACTGAAACCTTATCATGCATTTCATGCTTTCAAATGAGAAACAAAACTCTTCCTATGGAGTGGCTAGCTGACGTTTTGGTCCCTGGATGGGTGCTTTACACTGTGACTCCTTTACCATTGCAGTATTTCCATATGGTTAACATAATGGCTTAGGATGAATGTACTTGGATTTTTAAGCTAAGTAGGTGATGATTCAGTAGCTACACACTTATAATGTGCTCATGGGTGTAGCATCTCTGTAGATGCCAACATCCCTGTACCTGCAGATGCAGGACAGATCTATCCCTACGCTGAGGGCTGGCACTAGACATAGGCATCAACTAAAAGTCAAATCCAGGTCTGACCTGTGGAGTTTAAAATGGTTTGAGGAATGCAATGGCTCTTATCACAGGGCAGAATTTAGCTACTATGGCACTTTCATGGCTCAAACACCCTGAGCCACACAGGTACTGAACTCCTGCTGAAACCAGTGGGAATTAGGCACACAGTCAGAATTAAATTTCTGGATCTGGGTGCATTTCCTTTAATGATGATAAATACCATATCGTCAACACTAATTTGATTTCAAATTAGTGCAGCAGGGGCAAGTCAGCACAGACATAGAGGACCAGATCTTCAGCTGGAGTTCCTGCTTGGCTGGCTGCAAGGACACGTGTGAGAAATGAAGCATCTGAAAAAACTGTAGGTGGCCACTGCAGAACAGGACCATTGCCCATACATACATGGAAACTGTAGTTCCTCGTAGCTGAAGTGCTGCTGAGCCTATCTGCACCCACGCAAGCCTCAAGCCAGCACTCAAAGCCCTTGAGTTCTTGGCTCCTGGCAATGCTAATGCAAGGGCTGAAATTACAGCACTTACTGAAATTACAGGAGGGTCCTGGAAGTGCCACCTAAAGCAGGAGCGGAGAATGTGAAGGACTGTGGAGGAGCGTGTGAATGAGTGCGTACGTGTGCTGGCCATGCGTGAAAATAAGAGGTTTCTCAATGGAAACGTCCACCCTGGGGCCGGCTGCTGGAAGCTGTGACCTGAGTTATGTTACTGATCAGTCTTTAAGGTTAGCTGTGTTGTACCTGCACAGGCTCGGGGCGGGGGCACTTGTGAAGCACTGTCACACTTAGGTCCCACAATGCTAATAACGTGTTTGTGTGTGATAGCTGTAGTGAAAGACTTACTCGTAGCAAGTGCCGGTCCTTTATCGCTTGCCTCTTTTGACTGGAGATTGCGGGGAAGGGAGGAAAGGGGGGAGCCACCACAGTGATGGGGCCTTGGACTTTTTGCTCTCTGTTATCACCTCGGCTTCGATGTTCTGTTTTGGAGGAGAAAGAAGACATGAGTCTTTCAGAGTGTTAAAAACATATAATTATCTCTATTAACAGCACAACAAAGAAATGAACGGGACGTGGACTCCAAAGATGAAGGTCCTCCTCTTCTCCACTGACCGGTACCTATGATCCCTGTGTTGCAACTGAAGGGGAGAAGCACTTACCGGATGTCCAAGCCCCTGGAAGAGCAACGCTCATACAACACACCCCAGTGTGTGCACTGAAGCCGAATTCTCCCCAAATGGGATTTATACCCTTCATCCCAAGTGACAAAGTGCCTTCTAGGTGCTTGGGACCCGAGTCCTGATTCCCAATGGGAACCTGCAGCGCCTGTTGCCTTGAAACGTCGAGCTGCAGTAATGCCTGCACTCTACCCATATAAAATATACCCCTCTGAGGAGAAAGAAGGAAACACAGCCCCAGGTAGGATTTCCTTCCCCAGCTGCATGGCAGTGCCAGGTCCTGAGCATTGGCTTGGCATCATGAAGGTTGTTGCAGTGGCAGCTCTGTGTCCCGGCATAGAGGAGATCATCCTGGAAAAGTCAGGATATCTCCAACCCAGGCCCGGAGGAGTCTTCCTTCACCATGGGGTCACAATATTCAGCCCTCTTCCAGCATCAGCCCCAAGTCTCTGAAACCTTCCAAGCAAATGGGAGAATGCTGATGGACTTCCCATCTCTAATTTTAGGTGACAGTCAGGGATTTACTGTTTGCACGGAGTGCTGCTGAAAGGGGACGATGGATTCACCTGATGCACATAGCTACAGTCTAGCCAACAATGTTTGCTGCTAGCATAGCTGTTTTCTGATCTAACATTTAGTTTTAATTACTGCTGGTTAAATAGATAAAGAGATAATGAAATTTTGATAGAAGAAATAGGTGAGACACAATAAACATGTTCAGGGTAAATTTCCGATTATAATTTCACTCCAATATACGCAGTTATTTGGAAAATAAAATAAAGCAGCACATGCCAAGCTGCCTGCTGAACCTGCACAGCTGCCGTTAAACATGGAGAACGGGAAGGTGCCAAAACAGAGATTTATAACTTTAAAATGATGAGGCATTTTCTGACAGCTGCCTGCCCGTGCTGCTGTCAGGATTTCTCCTGCCCACAAGATGGCAGGCAGAGATCAGCCTGGTCCTGGGACAACTGCAAAGCAGAGCTGCTAAGAGCAGAAAAGCCAACTTCTGCTCTACTCCAACACTACTGTGATTGCAATTTGGCTGTATGGCTCTTTGCAGGGCTATGAAGACGTACTACACCCTCAGTGTGTTCTTGAGCTAAAATCTGTAGGGAAGTTCATATGCGGTAATTAATTGGAACGTTTTATCCAGCTAACAGATGCTCTACAGATCCGACTAGTCGATTATTATTAAAACCTGATAACAATAATAAATGAGCAAGGCAATGATAGCTGTTGGTGCAAAACAATTCCAACACCGGAGGCTGATGCTGAACATTTTAAGGGTGACCTGCATGGATTTTCTCCTTCCTTATGGCATAGAAGAAAGACAGGCTTGTTTGCCTACTTTTACGTGCTTCCTGGTAAGAATTTTCCCTTGGTTAGGTTCCCAGTGAAAACTGACCTTTCCCCATCTTTTGCTTTCCCTGTAGTGTGCTGTTGTAGGACCATCCAGACGTTTGCACCTAGGAAATTCCCCTTATGGCAGGCATCCAGGAGCGTGGTTATGACCGTGATTGCTCCCGCTTCCTCCCCGTATTGCATGATTCGGTTTTGAGGCTACAGGTCTGCAGTTTGTTAGGTGATGTCAGGAGGTGTTCCCTGGCCTGGGGAGGGGAGACCTGCCCGACCCTTCCAAGCTGTCTGGGCTATCACCTGGCTTTCAGCTGCCACCCTTGAAGGATGCAGGTCTCCTCCAGTATCATGCTTGGAAACCCCATGCAGCCAGCTCAGTTTCTGTGGAGACTCTGTAATACCACTGCTCTCCATTTTCAGCCCTTGGGAAGTTAAATCTTATCTGTCCTGGAGCTGAGGCATTGTTTAACATCCATTTAGCAGAGGGAGAGAAGATGGCCTTGTTGAAACACTCAGTGCCTCCATCCTTTTGGGGTCAGTGCACGGATTTGCTCGCACAACTCAGACATATCCACTTTACTAGAAAAACATATAAACAAAGAATGTAAAAAGGAAAAGTAAAAAATCCTTTTCAGCTCTACTCTAGTAATCATAAACAACCTGAAGAGGGCACCAGCCTTTTCTACTGCTAGAATTTCTTCCACTTTATTTCTTAGCCTGAGTACCTAAGTCCCAGTGGAGACCAGTGCCCACAGCCCTGTGCCTGAGCACCCTGCCGCTGCCTGGAGGAGATGGTGGAGAGGCTTCACGTGTGTGGAGCTGGAGCCGGAGCGTGTGTGGGCACCTACCTCTGCGCAAGGCTCGCAGGTGCTGCTTGGCGTGGTGGTGCAGCTCCTCCACGCACGGCGGTCTGGTGGAGGGGAGGAAGATGTTTCTTTGCTGATGCCAAGGTGCTCGGTAATAGACACTCAGTTTGCTCTCTGCATCCAGGTTGGAGACAGCTGTAGGATAAAACCAGAGTGCAAGGTAAGACTCCTAGCCTCTCTTATATCAACCGAGCTGAAAAGCAAAGTCTCTCGCTTGGAACAGCAGTGCCAAGGACAAGCACTGGGGACGTTACAGCACCTCACCTCCCACCAAATAACAGTGACCATTATCTTCTCCGTGTTTCCATACCACGTTACACCACGTAGCATTTAGACAATGCCCTTTTGCCAGATCGCAAATGGCTCTATGGAGGCAAGTAGGTGCTATGATACTATTAGTGTTAGATATACAGACTAAAGGAATAATCATTTTATAGACAGCAAAGTGAAAACGCAAAGAAGCTACGCAACCTTCCCACAGTGACGTTTTGAGCAAGGGCAGAGAGAGGAATGGGTCTTCTATTTAGCCATTCTCCTGCCAATATGCTCTTTCACTACATCACGTTACGCACAACTAATTTCTGACACAGGTTGCTAGCTCATTGCCTTCCGGCGCGTAACGACTGAGGTTAACTGCCCGCCCTGCTGAGCGACTTTAACTGTCACCTATCAAAAGCAGTTCCCTTAACAGACAGGGACTTCTGAGGGACAGGAACACTTCAGTTCCTCTACAGAGAAACGCCAGAAGTCTGCCGCTGAAAGTTACATGAACCAAGTCCACTAAAGATTTCAGAGAATTTCTCAGGAGCGCCGGGACTCAGGGGAGATGTCCCCACCAACCCCAGCGTACGCAGCAGCTAGCTTTCCAAGGGCCAAAGCAGGAGAGGAGGTCCATGGGGGATGCCAGTGCTCTGCCCCAGCCGGCGGCGCGCAGCAGGCTTGTCCCACCTGTGCTCAGCAGCCCATGTAACGCAGCAGAGCCTGTGGCACGTCCTCAGCTGTAGCACTGGGCTTGCTCCTTCTTCTACGGGCATCGACACAAACAGTCTCTCCAGTCATCTCCTCTTGTAACGCCAAGGAGCAGCTGCAGCTGTTTTGGGCACATGGGCGGAAGGGTGGTAGAGGCACCTCCCGGGGTTCCCCTCCCAGCGAGGAGCCAAACCGCCAGCGTGCCTCGGGTCAGTCCCCACACTGGCCACGCGCTCCTCGCCGTCACCCTCATCTCTCTCGACCAGCGAGAGCCCAGAGGAGCTGCCTCGAGCGGCGCAGAGGCGGCTTCAATCTCAACACAGTCCCACACAACGCTGATGGCCAGAGCCCTCTTCCACAGAGAATACGACCAGGGATTTGTAACTCTGTCTTAGCGACCCAGCCTGTGTGCCAGCCCCCTTCTCCAGCCTCCATCTTGCCCGCTGAGTGGTGGGTATTTTGCGGCCGGGCCCTCCCCTCACATTGCTTTTACCGCTCCAGGCTCTGCCCCAGCCCTTGCCTGGCAGGGCCCTCGCCACTTCCACAGGAGAAGGAGAAGGGATGTGCCGCTGCTGTGGGACTCCACCGAGTGGGAGGCCACGCCAGAGAAAGGGGTTGGCGGCAGGACGTCCTCAGCAGTATGTTGCCTCCAGCCAAGGAACTAGCACGTTCTGGGGCTCTCTCTACTTCCCGTGCTTTTGCCCTCTCTAACCTGCAGGAGCAGTTGCCCTGTTTTGAGGGGGAGTCAGTGCAACACGTCAGAGAGCTGGTGGAGATGCCTTTCTCTTTCTGGTTTTGTTGCCTTCTTTAATGCAAGACAACATTCACTTGGGATGAAGGCATACCAGTGCTTTGTATAGAGAAAGGAACTGGGAAAGCACAGTAGGAGAAGAAGAAGGAGGGAGCAGACACAAGGGGAGAAACCCAGGAACCATGCTGCCATGTGTGGGATGCTGACAGACTTTATCAGTTTCCTTGATAAGAAAAAAACCAGTTCACAAAACTTTGTGGGCATCATGGTGGAAGTGGTGGTATAATATGGTGATAGACCTGCGGAAGTTCAGGTTCTCAGAGCTTCAGCACCACTGAAGGGACCTCCAACTCTGTGTCCAGTAGGCAGCCTTGCCTTGCTTCTCAGTGGATTTTTGCAGGTGGGGTTTCACTCAGTTCGCAGGATGTTTGCAGTGCTGCTCCACGCAACTGGCCCTGGTGTCAGTGCAATGAACGGCACCAGGGTGAGGAAAAAATGATTGATAGTGGGGGGGCTTGTAGGCCGAATGATGGCAACCTCTAGGTGTTCATCATGAGGATTTACTAATTAAATTATCGACATTGTAATAACATAATGTTGCCAAATTGCAAGCAGAACTTTTGATGGCTTGTCTGTCTGTCACCACTGCAGTAGGTGGATGTCTCACTGTCACAAGCTGATTTTTATATTTCCTTCACCCCTTGAGGGTAAGGAAGCTCTATGCCTATTTTACAGACGAGGTACCGAGACACAAAGCAACTTGCCCCGATCCTGTTCTGAGCCACACTGCCTCCTTGGGAAGCTCATCTCAGGACAAAAATTTGTAAGTGATAGTAATGATACACCACCCATTCTTTACATCACTGAGGATATGTGATATTCATGATAACAAATTGTACCCTGGAGGCTAATGAAACGGCAGGCACAAGCAGTTCCTCCCTACTCCCAGAAAAAAACTGTCTAGACTGCAGCTCTAGTAGTTGTCTGTGATGGAACTCAATAAGCGAGTGGAAAGTTTTACCTACTTACGAAATGTTCAGACATTTCATTAGACTAGAATAGATTTTGCTGCAAAATTTAACTTGTGGAAAGCTCTTCTGGCTTTGGCAGCGGTGTTTTACAAATATGAAGAGTAGGAGTTGGGTTAATATACTTTGTATGAGACTTAAAAATAAAACCAAGCTAATACAGTTCTGCTACACGCTTGCTGTTGTAGACACACATTGCTGTTAACAGATAAAATAGCATGACCTCTCAGCCATCCAACAAGTCTCCCTTGGCCGGCAAACCTGGCAGAGCTGTGCATAGTGCTGTACCAGAAGAAAAATAAAGCACAAATACATTGCTTATCTTCAAATGATAGGGCACTAAGAAGCTTACAGTACCCTGTGCCATGGCCCCAGCCAGCACGCATCCGTATCTTCTCGCCTTTCCCTGCAAGAACTCTGATTCGCCGTGTCAGGGAATATGCCCCACTGACACCAAGAAAGCAGAAATGTTGCACAGTACACACTGAACTGAACAGTCCTTTAAAATACTAAAAAGCTGGAGTGGATTTTCGAGGTGGTCCAGAATATAAACTAAAAGAGCTGGCAAAAAAGCCACGAGGGGTTGAATGTTCTCAGCCTGCAGTGGGGGAGAAGCTCAAAAGGAGGGAGAAGCGCTGGGTAGGGTAGAGGACAATGCTGGCCCAAGGACAAGTAAGTATAAACCCACCACAAATGCAATGAGGCTGGATGTTTGAAGAACAGCATCCCAACCTCAGAGCAATGAAGCTCCAGAAAAGCCTCCCGGAAAGGGAAAAGAGAAGGAAAAAGCTAACCTGTAAGTGAGAAAGCCTGCACCCTTTCTGAAGGGGATTACCAGATGTGATTGCCTGCCAAAAGAGGGACCTGCTTCCACTTCATTTCTTGCACATTGTCTTTTGCATTCATCTGTCCATGTCCTTCGCATATTGCCTGTGCTCCTGCAACGCTATCTCGCCTGGCCCCCACTCTTTGGGCATGGGCCCCTGGGAGCTGGACACCACTGCTGGGAGCTGAAGCCAGAGGATGCAACCACAGCAGCAGACCATGAGCTTTCAGGACCACCGAACGTCTGATTTTCTGCACAGGGTTGAATCTCTTACCTCCACTAAAAGAAAAAAGCCAACCCTGTGGCGGGGTAATTCAGCAGTCAAAGACCACTGGGCTGAGATCTAGAAGACCTGTGCAGTCAAAGCTTCACCATATACTTCTGCTAAGAGCTTGGGTTAAATATTAACAATCCCTATGCCTCGGTTCTGTAAAATGGGGATAACTCTTCCAGCCAGCCCTTCCTTTCACTTGGTGTTTTACACTGCAGGCTGTTTTTACAATGCCGAGCCTGCGCGTGGCCGTAGCCCCTCAGCATCATCATAATATGTGTAATAAATAAAGCAATACAGAAACTGTAAAGCCACAGTCTTTAAATTATTAACAGCTGGACACCACAGTGAATGAGAAAAAAAGCCTGTACTGGTATAGGAAATCCTGCATTTCAGGCATCAGGTACAGATTGTTAATATATTTTTAGTGTGCGCTTTGATCAATTTAGAATATACAAGTGAATCATATAAACTATCATGTTCATTTCATTCCCGAGTTAAAGTAATTGTTTTTTTTGTCTTGTGGGATGACAAAATGACAAGAGACCATTTAAATGGATTCTCCATTACATTCTGTGGATCCATTAATGTTGGCTGGTTTCCTGACAACCAATGTCAAACAGACATACACTAATGGCTGTTCTCATGAGAAGATTTTTGAAGGCTTCCAAATAGCTGTTTTATCGAAGTTGATCATATTTATCATTTATAGACCCTTCTCATCTTCACAGCCTCTTGTTCACTCTCCCTTCCTCCTTTTGCAAAGCAGAAAAAGGATCCTGCTGTAGCAGAGCTAGATGTGGATGCTTGAAGGTTGTGCGGCTTTAGTGCACTCAGGCGTGGTTGTCCTAATAATAACACCACAAAGGCCAAGCAAGAAAGATTTCTGCTCTATTTATTTGATAGATTCAGGGGTTTCCCTCCCTAGCTCTGTCTGCTTCTCTAGATGCTTGCCTCCCTCCTGCCCCAGCTCCTTCTGTTTCTCAACTTTCTATTATTTCTTTCTGTATTATAGTTGCCATTAGGTGTCGGGTGGAAAAAAAGATAATTTCCTATGCTTCTGGGTTCAAAGAGGAAACACAATTTGGTGTAAGGTGTGAAAAAGTGTGGAGCCTGGAGGGGATTTGAGTGGCGAGCAAGGAAGGTGCCTGCGTGCTAAGGGACAGAGCCCAGAGCTGTCACACGCCGTGAACTCCTGCACAAGCGAAGCCAAACCGGCGGCTGCCGAATCCTGATTAAAGTATCTGCATTCCAAAAGACAAAAACCACCATTAAAAAGGATCAGACTAGCGAACAAGCCTATTCCAGAGCCCGGTTGCTGTTACAAGCAGCGCTAATGGCCCAGGCACTTTGCAGGAGGCAGAAGAGCTGGGGGCTGCGCACCCACCACGCACCCACTACTCCTCCCCGCCGTGCCGCAGCGGTGCGGGATGCTCTCGAAGGCTGCCGCAGCCAGCAGCACCATGCCAGGCTCTGCTCGGGAAGCCCTTCTCCTCCAGCGTTAAGATGGCTGACCTGTCATTTTAGCAAATGCCATTTTTTTCTAGACATTTCAGGTAAAAATGGTGATGTTTTTCTTGTGAAATTCAATGTAATCAGAAAGCTCTATGTTCACTCAGCTTTGCATAAATAGGCCTATGCTAGCAGCAGCAGCAGCAGCAGGGTTCAACCTGATTGAACTCTTCCACACCTACTGCCCAGGTCAGCAGTGAGTTACTGCCTGCTAAGTTTGTGTGTAAAACATCGCAAGAAAATGAATTCTGAGAAAGACCAGATTATCTCAAAGACTAGGCAGTCTGGCAACACATCCAACTTCATCATGCATTTTAGTGCATAAATGTTTCACTGAGGCAAGTGCCGAGTCTGATGTGAATTTTATTTATAGCCCTGAATGTCTCGAATGTATGCTTCCCCCAAGTACTCGTGTCTCTGCTGTAACACCCAGGGGGTTTAAGCCTGCAAGGCTGGTAAAAATCTACAGCCGCTTCTCCACTGTACATGTCCCACATTTTGTGCAACGCATCAGCAAGCTCGGTACTTTCAAAGCAGCTCCCTTTGCGGCTGCTGCTTCACGGTGGTGGCACGCTGGGTGCTGGCCCCCCCCCCCCGTGGGGACACAGGAGCCCGCAGCTCCTCGGAGGTGGGACAATCGCTCTGTTTTCTACAATCGGGCTTGCTGCCAACCATGCATGCACCCAGACATTTCCCCCAGTCCTGACCTATTTGCCAGCAGCAAACCTCACCAACTGGAACCGCAAATAGCTATATGGATCAGCCACCTTCCCTTCCCATCTTTATCAAGGATTGAAAAATGCCTGTGCAAGGGGAGTGTGTTGGCAGGGCTGCTGTTCCTTGCAAATAAGGCAACTGGCTCTTCAGCATTGCAATCACCCTGCTGAACAACGGCAACCTCACCATAACGTCAGCGACTAGACCTACAAGCATGGGCATGCACACAACTCCCCTCACACCTCGAGATAAAAAAATTCAAGTGACTGGAGCCACAAACTCAGACATACCCTGGTGCCCTCAGGAACCCTGTTCACCCTGGCAGGGGCAGGATGCCATGCTCTTTCCCCTCCAAGGGGAAGCAATAATTTCTGCCCCTGTGAGTGCCAGAGCAACACCTCAGAGTGATGGCTTTCTCTTCTGAAGCCCTTTTGCCGGGGGGGACATCAGATGATGGGAACAGGACAGGCACTTCGGCTCCTCGGCACCACGGGGGCTGCTGAGAACCCTGCCTGTGCTTTCTTGTCCTCCTCTCCCCTGGCAGGCTGGTGTGCGGTCCAGCTCCCCCAGGAGATGTGAGAGCTGAGGCAGGTCCTACCGAGGCCTTGACAGAGCTTTCTAAGCACACTTCTCACATGAGACAAGAGATGCTCAACTCTCAGTGAGTTGGAGCCATGCCAAAACCCCTGCCTCCTTTTCCTCACCGCTCTTGTGCATCTTTGGGATTTTGTTCAGGATCTGGATGGGATTCCCCCATCCTTGCTCACATCTTTTGTTCCTGCTTTCCTGGTGTACTCTGACACTTGTGAGGGCACTGTTCAGTGCAGACATTTCCCTTTCAGTCCTCGCAGTGCCCACTGTCACAGGGCTGTGGGTGACTGATGCCCCATTTCAGGTAGTTTGCTCCTTGGTTACTTCTCTCTGGGAGGCCACTCTGGAAAACATGGTTTGTAATGGCTTTGCGCATCGTTATTTCTTATTATTGCTATTATCAGGGCAGAAACCCAAACGGTTTCTGAGGATTTTATGCCCTGTGCAACCTGAGTCCAGGATGGATGTGAGGAGCAAACTCCAGCGGCACAGGCCCTGAGACGTGGCTTGGGCGACTGGTCTGGACCTGAAGCCTGGCTGACCACATCTGCCCTGCCACTGGCACTCAGTGCGCGCACACCAAAGCTAGCACGACCGTGTCTACAGGGGCTGCAGCTGCCCTCTGGACAAACAGGAGGGGAGACATGACAAAGCAAGTTAAGTCTTTAGCTACACGTGGGCAACAACATGAACACAATTATTATTCTGTTCTGTGCTCACGGATGGACAATTTAGCAAATTTTTCAAATTTAGGCAAAAAGGCAGAAACCTAACCGGCAGCAGAAACTGTTGAGAGAGACCATGATCTTTTATGCTCTTTGTATTGTTTTATTTCTTGCCAATACGGTGAAACTTCTCATGTTTCAACCATGGTTTCTTAGCGCATCCCTGTGACATTTTTCTGCCTCCCATTATGCCATACATATGGAAATAACAGCTACTCAGGAGACAAACGGACAAGTGGACAAAATCCCATCCGTATTTGGCGTTCAGTTATCTGGAAAGATGAAAATCTTGGAAAGCATATGATTTGGATGTCATTTCCATGTGCAGATCCTTGAGTTTTGCATTTACCTGATACTCAGTTGAATGGCACAACAACAGACATAATTCGAGAGGGCTGGGAAGTGTGCAGTTCTTATACACTGTAAGAAGATTAGGCTGTTAAGCAATATGCACTTATGTGAAGAGTACCACACGCTAATCCCATTCTTGGCTTTGCTGCTTTCAATCACTGCTGGCGGTGTTTGAACATATTTTTAGCTGCTTTCCCTAACTCTGTCAAATAAGTTACAGCGGCCAGAATGGGACTTGGTATTTCAAAGTATTTCAAAGCTGTCACTGCAGGATAGACAATAACCTCTCAGAAATACACAGTGTTTTATACGTTCAAGCCTTCATTCCTGTGAAGTTTCTCTAGCCAGCAATTTCTTTCTCTCCTTTTCTTCCTGTTCTCTGGTCTATGTTTTACACAGCCTCCAAGAGTGGCTGGGAGAGAAACAGCTTCGTGCTCTCAGCTACGAAATAGGGGCAAACGTAGTCACAGACAGCAGGTTTCTGTTGGAGGGTTTCATTAATGGAGCTGCCCTTCTCACCCATGAGAGGTGAATGGCATTTTTATTTTAGGTGCACATGCCTACATATTATACATATCCATGAATATGTGCAATTGTGCATATGCCCCCTCCCCATCACATCCAGCTCTGCAGCAAAGAAATCCTCCCCGGTACACATCTCTTCTAATGCATGGTGACAGAAAGCACTGGAGGGAGTGCAACATACTTATCTATTAATAAACATCCGAAATGTTCAATAATGTATGTGTAGCCATGGTGTTTTTATGGTCCTTGTTCAGTCAGAGATAGCAGGAAGCCCGTCAGGGAAAGCAGGTTAGTAAGCAAAAAAGAAAACCACCAGTAAGGCCAGGCTTTATTCCCAGGGCAGCTGAAGACATATGACTAGACAAAAGTTTTCTCAGTTGTGTATGTGTATGCATAAAATTAAACATTTAATCCAATTCTACATCTTCAGAGACCGCAACCCAGCAGCGAAGTGACTCATGCCCCGGCTAAGTGAGTGGAAGTGATACCAAAAGCAGCATTGGTGTTGCCTGCAGGGCAACGGTAAAGAAGGCAGACAACACGTGAGCCCTGCCTGGCAAGCTTAAGGTTGCCATTAGGTCAACTATCCTGCAGGATGAGTCCATTTCAGTTTCCTACCATGCTCCATGAGTAAACAAAAAGCTAATTAGCCAGTAAAATAGTGAAGGCATAAACAGTGTTAAAGAAAAACCCCAAACCCCAAACTGAACTAGTTTAAGGTCACTGGACCTAATGGTAAGGACGGCTTGTTATAGTTGGGATGATATGACATCACACATCTGCACACATATATACCTGTTTGTGTACAGACATACCAGACAATGTAACTGAAATCAATGTCTCAAGAGAGCCCTTTCAATCCTACGTGCTTAATTAGTTGAAAGCACTTCTTTCAATTTGACACACTTTCAGCACTTGTCAACACAGATTTCTTCCCATGTTGACCCTTCACGTTACTCCCACTCTCGATACACAGCAAGATAAAGTCTCTTATCTCCGGCAGTGTAGAGTGTGGTCTCTATAAAACACTTCGTAAGCATGCTTTTAGACGTCCTTTGCAATTATCTCTCACTGCTCTGCTATTTTTCTCCTGTACTGACTCAGCCCAAATCACTACTAAGCTTGCCTGAGTTGCTCCAATGGATCACCATAAAGCTCTCCCTTTTATCACAGAGAAGTGTGTGGTTCACTGTGATGTTGCTCTCAGATCAGTCACCCTGATTTCACATGCCAGCACCCAAGAATAAAGCTTTACAAAATTAATTTACTATTCTACCTGCCTTGGTTAATGCTTACCTTCAGGATCTTGTGAAAAAAACACCCTCACATTCCCCAGCCTATAGACATTTTTGCGATAGGTCAAACAGTGTTTTGGCAGTGGTTTTAATGTATCTTGCCTATTCTCCCACTCAAAACATTCAATTCCCCTGCATATTTCTGCCTGAACATTTACACCTAAAGTGGTCATTTTCCAGTAATAGCCTTCTGAGTCTACGCTGAGGATCCTCTTTTCAAGAAGAGCAGACGCTCGCACATTGGAGCACCTGTTTCCACATCAGCATCCACAATACAACCTTTCCACGTTTGTGAACATGCAGCCCAGCTGTAAAACACTGGGAGCCTTGAAAAAGCACACTGGAAGATGACACTCGACATAGAATATGCGGTGTTTGGCACGTTGGAAGATAAGATTCAGATGACTTATTTCAAGTACAGCAAATATATTTCCGTTTTCCTTGAAATCTTCATAAACTACAACCTTCCATCAAAGCTCTAAGAGTTAGTCTCCATCAATCTCCGTGCCTTCTCCGTTCGGCTCTCAGAAGTGGCATTTAGCATCAATTACGCCAGCAGTGCTGTGATACACGCACCTGTCTCTCGGACTGCAGATTGAGGGCACCAACTTGTTTTACACAGGGCATCAGAAGGCCATCAGCAGGTGATAGCGTTTTGTTTACTACTGACCTACCCTTCATTCAAGATGATAACCTGTAAGAAGAAAAGCCCTATATCCCCACTGCTTAATCTTGTTCGTCCCTGATGTGGCTCCCCGCGGGTAATGACCAAGTCACTGTTTTGGAAGGGCAACATACACGCCGTAGTGGAAAACCACTATGAAATGTGAACAGCAAAACCAAAGACACAGGTTACATTTTGTATCTAGTATAAAAGTATTGGGGGTGTTTTTCTGTGAATGACTTTCCTCACTGGCATGACTTTGACCTTCTTGCTTTTAGCAAACTGCATGGGGAAGCCAGTACCTGAGGTCAGAAGCTGCTCCCAAGCAAAAAACAAGACTGAAGAGTTTACACAGAAAGTGAACAAGCAGGGCCCCTCTTCCCTTCCACTGGCACCGCACGTAGGCTAAGAAATCAAACCCCCAGAAGTCAGGAACAGCAAGCCATGTGTTAAGAGTAGGACGGTGGCTCGTATTTCACACTTCTTCCTCCCCATCAGTCTTTTTCAGCACGCTTGGCTAGGTGCCCTGAACACCGCTTAACTGCAAGTTGAGGTAAGTAGCAACACTTTCTTCCGATTATATTTAGTAAATACTATGCTACTATTGCTACACACATTCCTTCAAATTACTCACAGGCATCTGGGGGAAGACGGAAAGTCAATCATCTCAGAGGGACCTAAGACAACTCTTTCTTGCCGCTCCTGCAGCTCCATCAGTCCCTTCCTGCAGAGGGACTGAGAGACCTTAGAGTCTCAGGACTCTGATTGCCCTTGAGGTCATGCCCGTCCCGGGAAGCTTCCTCCCCATAATGCTACGGCAGCGCGTTTCTTGGGACAGGCAACAAGAATCACACGCACGACTCCATGAGGTTACTCCTGCGCCACCCTGATGATGGCCCAGGGTTGGCTGGGCACAGGGGTGTAGTTAAAGATACCACCAGTTCACTGTGTAGCTCCTCTGGGTCCTTTAAATAAACCTCTTCCCCGAACTCAGTGAATACCTAAGTCCTCTACCACCAGCCCTCTCAGATGTTCCTTTTGGCCCTGGCCTCCCAAGTAGTTTACTTGAAGCCCAGTTTCGGACAACTGGCTGTGAACTGGGCTTGCGGAGCACCCAGCCCACGAAGGGGCTCTGGGCCAGGAGGGGGTCCTATTCCAACCCTGTGCAGCAATATCCCTCTCCAGTCCCACTTCTGACAAGACGCTTGTGGAAAACACTAGAGCAAACAGGGCTGTAAGGGTTGAGAGAGCCATGCTGAGAAGCCAGCTAGGAAGAAGTAACATGGCTAGGTGACTTGCTGAGTTTCACTCACTTGCTGAAACAATACTGAACACAGTCCTTTCTGTTGTATAAGGGGAAGGAGAGCTGCCTGAAAATGCAGACCACCACCCCCCCCCCCCCCCCCCCGCTTTCTCAAAGGAAATTATTTTAACGAAGAAACCTGCTTAGGGATGGATTCTTGTTAGCCTTGCAAGGTGGGAGGAGAGAGAGTACGGTACATTTCCCTTCCTTAAGCCCTTTGCTCTCCATGCAAAGCCTACTGCAATCCGCAGTACACCGTAACTGCACAGAGTCCAGTGCGCGCAGCAGCACTGCGTGCTCCAAAAGGCACCGCAGGGAAACTGGGGCTGGGGCTGGTCCTCTCCACCCTGCCCTGCGCTGCCAAGGACATGTCCCAGCAACACGCCCCGCCGGGACTCCAGCTCCTACCCAAATACTGCAGCCTCTCCCCTCCAGGCTTTTGGGCTCAAAATTAGCCCTTAATCCCTAAAGCACAGACGTGTTATGATATATGGAATGGACTGTATTACTTACCGTACTTTCTATACACATGTATACAAAGCCACTGAGATATACTGGATTACTTTTTAGAAGGAACCCATCCAGACAGCATTTGGAAACTGTCTGTCTTTGTCAGTGATATTGTATACCTAGACTGCAGGATGAATAACTTATGTCAAGATAAGCTATTTTCCCGCTGTTATTATTATTTGGATAACATGTTCTCAGCTTGCTCACCTTAGGCACTCATTTTTTTTTCTGCAGAGCTGCATGGTTTTTTTTCTACTGTATTTCAGGTCCTTGCTTACCTAAAATGGTCCAAAAACCTCAAATGGTAAATGCTAGCTTGCAAATTTAACCGAGAGGTGAGCATTGTTAGCTGTGTCCCCTTGCACTTCCCTGCAGAGGATGCAAACCTGTTACCATGCCAGCTAGAGAGCCCCTACAGCTCATGCTAACCCACTAACCCCACTTTGAATGGAGACATCATGGTCAAAGGCAACTAGGACATAAAATGCAGCATGAAAACATTTAAGCTAAAATAAATTTTAAAACATTTCCTTCTTGTAAAGTGTCATAAGGTGTTAATAAAGATCATAACATAGACTATCCTTTATTGTTATGGCTAATATGGCTTTATGAGCCAAACCCACATCCTATTGTTTGTACTCACATTTATATTATTAAGCCACATATTTATGCAGAAAACCTAATTGAGTTCTGCTGGGATTCCTGAAAAGCCACAACTGCTGAAGAGCTACAGAGTTTGTCAGATGCTGCAGGGGTGTGGGCCGCTCTCTGGCGAGAGTTTTCATCCAGACCATAATAGCAAACAGCAAATTCTTGCACATTTGTAACTCGTCTGTCTTTGTGCGTGCGTTGGACTGAGTACAAAGGCGTTTTGAACATGTTGGCTTTAGCACAGTAAATACACATAGTGGCAAACAATTGTTCGCTTAAAGTACGTATAAAATTATTACCTTTTAAGTGTGAGCAGGCATTTTATTATGACCGTGTACCGAGTACTGCACACGAAGAAGAAGGCGCGGTGAAATGGATATGTTTCCCTGCATCCAGGCAAAACCAGAACAGAAATGTCAGATGTCAACACCTACTGGTAACTATCAGAAATACCACTGCGGCATGACACTGGCTGCAACACTGGACAGGAAGCCTTCAAGCTCTCGATTGTAAGCAGTGGTGAAAAGGAAATAAAAATAAACTGCAGGAAATAAGCTGCAGGAAAAAATTCCACAGGAAAAGAATTTAAACCAGGAAATACTTTCAGGAAGGGAAAAAGGAAAGGAAAGAAGGAGCGGGGGGGAAAGGGCATCGTCATTAAAATTATCATGCAGAAAGTGTAAGTAAAAAATGGGGCCATTGAGTAGCAAACAGTGTTTGACCTTAATATATCACGTATTGAGTGGAATGGTGAATCAGGGGAGAGAGCACTCCTGGGACGCTTGGATTTGTTCACGGGGAGCAAAGTTGACGATATTTCCAAGCATAAAGAAGCAGACAACGGAAAGTAATCACAAAAGTAACTTTCCCCAGGGGAGATTTGTCTCCCTGGAGTACTTCTGTAGCTAACAGATAGGCTCCTCGCTGACTTTGAGTAGAAACGAGCCTCAGAGAGCTCCGAATAGTCCTCTGGCAGAGCCTGTCCCTCTCCGTTCACTGTGGAAGGGCCACGAGCAGAGGGACTGTGCAGAGCCGGCGTGCCCCAGCACCAGCAGGCACCAAGACGGGAGATGCTGCCTTCACAGGGGAGCAGAATCGCCTACTCGCAAACAAACGTGTGTCTGCGAAGCTATGGACGGGTTCCTGCATTTACACGTTGAATATATTTAATGGCAAAGTAAAAAACCGAATTTAGGTGACAGCCCAGCAAGCTAGCAAGGCGTAAGGTGGCTTTTAACTCAAAAGGTGAAGCACTGCCTGAGAAACTGAACAAACACATTCACTTTTATGAAGAGGGGGGTAAACACGCTCAGAAATGTGACACAGTAAGCCAGATCAGGTGTCAAATTTTGCTGTCCTTGCTCTGTCCTTTCTCAGCCGCGGCTCTGCCTGACTTCTCTGGACCCTTTGGCTACGCCGGGACATCAGGTCTGGCCCTAATTCCCTCCCTCCCACTTTACTGCCTTCTCCTCTCTGCCTCTCTTCTTTCTGTGTGGATTTTCCAAGTGGTGTTAAAAAACAGAAGTGCTGGAAGAGGTGCCAGACTGCTCTGGAGGCTGAGATGCTCTACATGCTGAACAGCGAAAGGCAGACGACACCCACGGATATACCCCAGCCCTGCTCTGGCAGGATGCTGTCTGGGGGGAGGTGGCAATCAATCTTCACATCTTATCAACTCCTGTAGCATCTGCCAGCACAGGGGAGGGCGAGCCACCCCAGCCAACTTTTTTTATAATATGGATATTGTTCGTTAAGTCGGAGACATTTTATGTACGAATACAGATCGGTTCACTGCCATCTGCTTATTTTCTATGTAGCGTCTAAAGTATCGTTAGGGTGTTACAGAGAATATGAAAACAAGCTCTTATCTCTGCCACTGAGCTTAAAATAAAAAAAAAAAGAAAAAAAAAGGAAGGAAGAAGAAAATATAGGAATTGGTATGCAGTGAAAAGCAAAGAACTGAGACAGCATTTTCAAATGGTGGTTGCCTGGGCTGCTGTTGTTTGGAGATGCAATTTGGTTTGGTAGGCAGATATGCTGGCACATCCCCACTCTGGCCCAGGGCAAGTCACCTCCTGGCCTTCATAGCCATCTCTCGTCCTCCCAGGGACCTCCTAGCCTTTCCTCTCTTCTCTCTACTTTTGTGTCTTAAGAGCAGAAATCATCCTTTACACTAGGCATTTACACATACAATAATAGGCCCCGCATTTCACGTGCTAGTCCAATAACACTTTATTGGGTGGTTTTTTTAGTGTTACATTCTTCCAGATAAAAGTAGGCTTGCTTATTCCCTGCTAGGGCATGCTCCGAACCTTTGCGGATGAGCTGTGGTTTGCATGGCCCTGGCCGCGGTTTTGGACCCACAGGCCCCTGCAGCACAAGGAACCTCCACCATTCACAAGCAGCTCCAAAACACCAGACTGGGTAAGTAACGGGTGGTTTGTTATTCAGAATTAACCTGCCACAGTCAGTAAAGAAAAAAGAGCCAGCCTGGCACCCTGGGTGATTCCCACCTGCGCCCAGACCCACATGGCACGGGGAGACACACAAATTCACTGATCATCTGCCAGATTCATTATCACTGGAGGTTTTTTAACTACTGCATTTAAATCACAGCTAATTCTGATAAATCAAGATTGTTTCCCTGACTTGCTGGTTTGATAATTTCATCTTCATGTTTGTTCATATTAGTAAGTATTGATTTCCTGTGGGATGCAGTACATCTCCCCGTAGTGCGCGAGGGTGAGGTCACTGCCTGGCAGTGTTTCTGTTACGCAGAGTTATTTCTGAAGTTCGGCTGTTGGCATACTTAACACACTTTGATTTTATCCCAAAAATGGGATTCTATGCAACAGCATAGAAGAAAAAAAAATCTAAAAAGTGCAGCCACTACTTAACTATGAAAATGTCAGTTAGGCAAAGGTTAATTTGGATGCTTTTCATTTGGGTTATCCTTTTTCCCTTCTATTAGCATCCTGATTCCTTTTGTCTTTGTAATATTTGCACAACAGTAGCATTTTACAAATACTGCAATGCTTCTTCACTTTACAAGGGCCAGAGCAGCCTCCCCACAGTTAGTACAATTCTCCCTATTTTCTGCAAACTTCTACACGTACTTCTAGGACGGAAAAGCTACAGCAAAACTTCAGCCTGTCAGAAGAAAATATCTAAACTTTGAAGATTCTCATTTTGATCCAGAAAATAATTTATTTTGCAGATACTTCTACAGGACAGTGGAATAATTTTCAAGCCTTTAAGAAATTCCAGTTCTATCGCTACTGAAGTTACAGCCACATCCATGATAGCTTAAGACTAAGGGAAATATTTGCTAAAGGGATGGCTAGAAGATACTCATCCTCCTTCCCCTTCAATGCCCTTCTATCTGTGGACACTCAGTGAGCGTATGATGATGTTGCTCCAGAAGCACTGCAGCTAGAACAAAGCAATGATAACCCGAGTGCCACACATCACTCAGAAACAAGCCTCGAAGTAGGGTAGTGGGCAGAAAACACTCTCTCATCCCACTCATGAACCACTGAGACAGGTATGTGCCCAGAGCTGAGCTGATTCAAGTAATCCCCAAGGTAACTCTTTGTATTCAGAAATTCTTTTTTGGGGGCAAACTGAAATGAATTTGTTGCCTACCACAGAAAGCACAGCTTTGCAACAGCACTGTCACTGCCTAGTCTGTGACGATTCATTCATCCCAGCAGGGAGAAAAATGTCTCTTCCTCCAGCCAGCTCCACACTCAGCCCAGACCCCCGCGAGGTGAAGCCCCACCGAACCACAGCTCTCAATTTTCCAGACCTGCCTTTCGACTACTGTCATCCCCAGCCATGTCAATGGGGGCACAGATCATCAGGTAATTAATCCCTCTTTAACATGATGAAACCAGGGAGACTTGGGGCTAGCTGTCCATCGGGTACATATCTCAGCGGTACCTAACATTTCCAGCCAGGTGCCTACGTAATGTCACACTGGTTATACAATTACAGCTGATGACGACCAGAGTTTCATTCTGGATTTCATACTAGCAGTCTTCCATTTGGACTAGATGATCATGGTAGGTCCCTTCCAACTGAAAATATTCTTTTCTATTCCGCTCCGCTCCGCTCTATTCTATTCTATTCTATTCTATTCTATTCTATTCTTTCTACCAACATGATGCAGAATGGTCATGTTTCATGCTGCTATTTTTATATCTAAGCTTCAGATTCATAATATCTCCCAGCCTGGCAACTCACTGCATGCAGGAACTCTACGTGTAGGTGTTGGGAGGTCTTGAGCGGTAGAAGGCAGTGTATTGCGCACACAAGCTAATTAACCTCTGGAAATAATTCAGGGTCTAGCTAACTCCAGCTGTGTTATCTGGGGTCATTTTCCGCCCTCGAACTATGAAGGTTATTTGGGTTTTAACGCAACAAAATGACTTTTGTCTTTCTACAATACATTATACTGGCAAAGCGGCTGCAGCCATGCTGACAGAACTGCATTTTAGCAGTTAGCCTGCTCCTCACACCCCCACATTCATCAAAAAGACACGTTATGCTGATAAATGGTTGTAACGGCTTTGGCTGGCACAGTTTTACTGGTCAAAAATCACACACTTTTCAGAGCTTTGTCCCATACCTTTGCACAAGCAGAAATGAGTAGTGAAGAAAATGAGCTTCAGTATGTTCATTCAGACTTGTTATGGGGAACACAACTTTTTAGGTTCAGACTACATGAAAGGGATTTAAAAGTGTGGGACACTGCTGCACTACCATTTTTACTCCTGGCCTTGTTGACTGCAATCTCCTCCCTTGATCTTTCCCCATTTGACCTACCGAGTAAATACTAGTTCTGCCTAGGAAGTACGAATTTCCACCCGGCAAAGCTGAAACCTTTTTCCTGGGGTCATAAGCTCTTCAGGGTTGTTTTGTGTACCAAATCCTATTCTGATAGCCCACAGACGACAATTCATAATATAAATAAAGTTTATTGCATCTCTTGGAGGTATCACCAACGGCACAGTGCCTCTGTTTAAACAGTGGCTGCCAGAAGATGACGGCAGGGCTCTGCCTGCCTACAAAAAAGTTTCCGATAATCCTGAGGAGACTTCACCGTGATGCTGGCATCAGAAACAACCTGGGACCTGCAAGGTGACTAGGCCATGGAATCACCTTCCTCCGGAGAGGGTCAGAGGCTGCAACGAGGCCAACCAAGGGCAGGATGATTGCTTTGGAAAATGAGCAAGGCTGACTGAAAGCATCAGGGCAGAGACGATGACTTTCTGAAAAGTTACCAGTAGGTGTAGGTGTTATGAAGAGGCACTGCAGAGCACGCAGAAGAAAAACTGTATGAAATGTAAAATCCGTGCGTGCGGTAAGTAGAAACCCAATGCAAGCTCAGAGAATGGGGCTGGAGTAAAACAGACTGACACATCAGCCAGCCAGCAGAATAGGCTAAACACTTTTTGGTACATTTATGCAGTGTTGTAAAACTTACAGGTTTATTTATTTTTTAATTTTGCCTCATATGAATAGGCACCTGGCACTGCCAAGGCAGAAAGGGACAGCAGTCAGTCATATATTGAGATAGAAACAACTTGAGATGAAAGATTTTATCAAACCTGGGAGAACAGTTTCCTCTCAGGTATTTGCTGGACTCCTCCGAAGCTGAAAGAGTGAAAAATTACCAAAGGCAGGCTTAGGCTGTAAGACAGAGGACAGTCCTGGACTGCTCCAAAGACCCAGGACTGAGCCTTCAGTACATGCCAGAACTGGGGGTCCCGAGGCACGTCTCCAGGAGGAACACCCTTTTCCCAAGGCACTGCAAGAGCCAGGCTGGAGACACCGAGCCAGCGACCGAGCCTCTTCTCTGGCCAGTCTTGAAGCTTACAGCAAATCGCGAGATGTGGACTGGGGCGTAACCCTGCAGTTTTGGAGTTGTCTGAGATCAGCGTCACGTGTCCATGCACATTACAGAAGGAGAAGGAAAACACATGACTGCTTGTGCAGGTTGAATTTGAGGAGATTAGGAGACTACCATTTAAGCACTGCCCACCTCGTGTTTAAAAGGCTTTTCAAGGTATTCCAGAAGGGGTTCAGTCGTTCCTCTTGTATTACAGCTGCAGCATCTCCAATGGAGTCTGCCTTCCCAAAATGCTCATTAACCCGGGCCTTCTGAATCACATCCGCTCTACCTGCCATTCAAACTGCACTGCCATAAGTCAAGTCCCTTTCTTACATATCATGAAAGAACATTTTGAGAATAACATTTAGTCACCAAAAACCTGGGAGGAATTCAGACCAGCAGGGAAGTAAAACCATTTGTTCTGATGAAGCTGACATACCACCAGAACTTTTTTTTTTTAAATTGTTATATGACACGCTCACTGTCTCACAGTTTATTGAAAAAACCATAAAGTCACAGAATTGTTCTGATCTGTAGTAAAAATACAACCAATTAAGTCCCTAAACCACTGCTGAACAGGGTATAATAATTATTGCGGGCTTGGCTCAACATTTGGAGTTAGACATCAGAAAAAAAAAAGGCTTTGGCAGGGTGATGCTGAGAGAGGGAGTCTGGGACAAAGTAAGCGCAAGGGAAAATAGATCCTTCCCTTACTGGCGTCCCTTACCGTGCCCATATTTGAAGCAGGCAGTCTGGAGCAGAGCTGTAGCAAGGCGGTAACACAAACCACGCGCCGGCCTCGCTGCTGGCCAGTCGCACGGCAGAAACGCTGGAGGCAGGCATGGGTTATCGGCTGGGTCGGGGCAGGGCTCAGGGCTGCAGCGTGCCAGGAGCACCGGAGACGAACCCCTCTGAGGTCTGCAAGGGCTACCACAGCACAGGCAGTAAATAATACCTTGTCAGCAGGCCACATTATTGAATAGCAATAACTTTCCATAATAACTAATTAGCGTCACATACAGACCAGACACTTAAAGGACAGAAAGTGCCATAGCTCTTCTTCCTTCATCGGATTGCAGCGCTGAGGTCGAGCTTTACTCATCTGCTGGACTGGCACAGGAAAGTACCCGCACGTGAGCCAGGACCTTCCCTTTGGCAGCCGTGGGCTGAATCGTGCGGTTTGTCACCTCCCCCAGCCCTGCGGTGCCGTTCCTTCTGTGGCCATCCTGCCTGGACAGCAAGCTCTGGTGTATTTGGTTTTCCCATGCTGACCCTGAGACCTCCTCCAGCTCCTGCTCCTCAGTGGGGACCCGGCTCTGCGAAAGGAGGCTCTGGCAGCACCCCTCTTGGGCAGGGCTCATGCCGCCCAGAACGGGCTCACTCCTCCTGCAAAGGCTCCTTGGCATCCCCAAGACCCAGGGAAACCTCAGGAAAGGTTTATTTTGGCGGGCTCAATGACGTGGGCACGGTCAGCACTCTATTCCTCCACTTTTCTTGTGTATCAAACAGGGGGACATATCTGTGTCGCTCCATGTCGAGCATGTCGCCTTTTCATTCATAAAAGGCAGCCTGTATCTTTAATCACTTTGCCAGAAGAATAGCCAAGAAACAAGCACTTGATTGCCTGTGTTATCAGACACTATTGGAAAAGTCTAGATAAGGATGCTGAACAACCTTGGCTTATTAGTATTCCACATGCAAACGCTTCCCCATAACCCAGAGTCATCTGTATCCCAGCAACCCTTAAAATTTCATTCTCACTGAATTGCCAGATCTTTATCAAAATATAATTACAGTCTTAATTTGGAAGATAAATTTTGATTGCCTGTGCTGTGCCAAAAAAAAAAAAAAAATTGTCAGGTACACGAGAGCTGAGGTACAACTGTGAAACGTGAATCTGCATATTCTGACATTGGTGCGTCACCTTTCCTCTTATCAAAAGTTGGGCTCTGATAGCTAGCGGTGAGGTTACGTAGGGGTAAATAGGCAGGGACATGAAAAACCAGTCTCCTGATGCCATCAAATGAAATTTGTGCTAAAAACAGGGAGGAATGTGAAATCTGCAGCTGCACACGAAGATTATTACTATTATGAAGATTATATACTATTATCATTACGGGGTGAGTGATGTGCAGCACTGCTGTGCAAACCTGGAAGAAAACACCAGTCCTTCCTGAAACAAGAGGAGATTGTGCAGAACTCGCCGTTTCTCCCCCTGCTTTTTTCCCCCCTTCAAACACTGGCAGAAAACAGCACAGTGTTTTATAATTATATCCAGAGGGTTCTCAAAATGCAAGGGTCACAAAATGGCTTCAGATTTCAGCAAATTGTTCTAGTGTTCATCTTAAACCTAACTGACAGCTTTTAAAAGCACTCTTAGGAACAGCCTTTGTGGTCGATTCATTCCAGTAAGATCTTCTGGCATTAAGAGCTTGGCTGTTACGAGGCTGAATGAAAGGGGTGCTGTTTTCCAGCAATGATAGTAGACTCCTATGTATATAGGCTGCCACAACCTAAACACCTTGTGTCTGCACACTTCATATGGCACAAAATAGCTGTTCCTTCACTGACGTGCCTATGTGAGCCAACACCTTTTATTCCTTGAAATGACTGAAGATATTAGGATTCATGCATATGTGACAACAGATCAGAATCATCCGTCTTTACTATGTGCTGTTATAGTGATATATTATATTTGATCCCACTCCCATCTGCAGCAGATGCAGAATCAACTTCTACATACAATCGTATGAGGATACAGTTGGAAATCCCATCACTTCGACTGAGCATGATTACCAAAGACATACTGCTGGGTGGGGAGGTACTCTTCTACCTTCCAAGAAGTGATATGATTACAAAGGTTTTTCCGAATTTAAACATGAACCCTAAAAAAAGTATCCTGGAGGAATATAACCACTGCCTGCTCTACCAACAGAGCCAAAAGGAGAGGAGACAGCCCAGCAGGCAAGCCGTGGAGGTTACCTAGTTTCTGACTTATCAGACTACAGCAATCCAAACCCACTTCAGTTTTACCCTGTTGAAATGCCAGGGGGAAAAGATAATTACTTGGATGACAATGGCATAAATGCAATTAGACGCTTGACCTTAGTGTTTCTTGGTCACATGCACAGAGTTGAACTCATTGCTAAATTTGGGACCGGGAAGTTCTTCTCCTCCCCCCCCCGCCCCTCACAATGAGTTACCTGCACTTTCTCTGCAGCCCTGATAAGGATCCCTTCCTAGGACAGATGTGATCTCATCCCTTGAAAGTGATCTCCTCACCTCCCGTGGGGGCTTTGGGTACCCAGCCTCAGTCCTCTTTGTTATCTGCTTCTTCGATCACCATTGCATGCACCATAAAATACTTCTTTGACACACCTGTTAGCTTGAGTTCACTCCCATGGAGCTTACGTTGTCCTCCCCTGAGAAGACCATGCAAGGTGAGAACAACTGGAGCAGTAAGTAAATTCTACCACACAAACATACAGAAGGATTACGCTGTAGACTGAAATTCATACTGCGTCAGAGTTACAGTATGAAAAATGTGCGTCCTCGTGGGCAGCGGTCAACTACATCGCTCAAGTGAAGTCTGTTTCCTTCATGCTCCACCGCCCCAACCCTCTCCAAGAGACCACTCCAAACCAAGTGCAGTTTTGACCAGAGTCCGGTGTAAGCAAACACAGTTGCCAACTAATGGTAAGACCCAAAGCACACTGAAGTCCAGAGAGATACTGCAACCTTTGCGGTCACTTCTGTGCACTGGTTCCCACTGCCTGAAAGTCATGTCCATCACTGACACATCAGCAACGCTTTTGCTGACAGTAGCAGTAGAAAGTTTTACAGCTGAATGGGCTCAGGGACGGAACCATTCTTGTCCCCTTGGTGGTAGGACCTCAATGGGGCTAAGTCACACTGCAGGAGAAATGCAGGGCAGGAAGGAACCATGAGAGAACTGTCTGGTCGATGACTTTTGCAACCCTGAAACACAGCTAAAATGCTATAAAGAGCAAAGGAGGCACCCACGCCCAGACACAGAAGACGGTTCCTATAGGGAATTTTGACCAATGTGTGACCAAAACTGTCCTAAAAATGCCAAAATGCAAAGCCAAGTGTAATTCCACTGCTCTGAAGTGGACTGAGCGTTTCTAGTCCACCCCAACTTTATTCTTACTTGTTCTTAAAAAGCCTAAAAGAAGGACACTCCATAAGCTCTGTAGGTTGCCTGTCCCAGTGCTTATTTCTCTTTGCACTTGGAAAGGTCTTCCTAACCTTCCCTGCTTCAAAGTCAGCTGGTTCCTGAGGGGGAAGGCTGCAGAAGCTGGCACACCGGCTGCAGTCACGTGCAGCTCCCCTCTTCTTTGGGTAGCGGACTCCATCTCTAGTGCCGTGAATTTGCAATTGCTCACCTCAGATGAACTAAGCCGAGACAAACAAGCCAGAACTAGTGCCCTGGAATACTCCAGGCAGGGGGCAGGGGGAATATCTGAGCCCCCAAAGGACGAGGATGAAGCGATGCTTACTCCAGAGGCACAGTTCTTTGCTCTCCTTTTTAAAATGCATTAATTCCCTGCTGGTGAAGAGTGCCACACTAAAATCAGAGGAAACCAAAGTTGCCTATCCACAGCAGCAGACTCAGCCTAGCGCTAGAGAGATGGAAAGCTTCCATATGCCATGGTGACGGGTTCAGTACAGCCTCTTATCCATTCCCTCCACCTGCCAGGCACACGGCCCCCACATCAGCACTATCAGTGAAGGCAAACACGCGTCTGGATGAAAACCACACTGATATGAACATGTTGTTTTGAAAGCCTGGCTTTTGGCTCCGAGTTACGTGTTCCAACACGAAGGCTAACGCTGGGAGGACTGGCAGAAGAAAGAGGTTACCAGATTTACTCTCCCTCTGCACCATGGCGTGTTGCAGGGGGAGGAGTTCAAAATGGCCCCTGTGACGGCTGCCAGCATCTTCATGAGAGCTGGTAAAAGAGAGGCTTATTCCTCCCAGATACGCTTCACTGGGAGCTTTCTCAAGGGAAGCAACGGATTCCCCAAGCCTTTATCATCAGCAGAAACCTCCTGAAGGAACATTTCATATTCAGAAGGTATCACAATGTTCCCATTGCTATTCTGCCTCTTTCATTTTCGAGCCCAGTTCTCCCACCTTTGAGCTCACAGTTGCCATGATAGGCTACAGCAGAAGGTATATGGCTATCACATACACGTCCCAAGTTCCTAGGAAGCAAAACTGAGGTCTGGCTTCCTTGGCTATCTATCTCAGATGTTCTCCTGGGTGAGAAGAGAAGCAAGTCTCACCATTGGCAAACGGGAGCCCAGAGAGGAATGTTATGAGCCTTCCGCAGCCAACTGGACTCTCGGCGTTACAGCCCCTGCCTTTGGACCAAGCAGCATGACAACAACCACAAACCCAAACTGTGCCCGTGATACCAGTAGCTGAATACTTGGAAATATAAACTGGGGGTGCTCTTCCCCACCTGCCACTTTGGCTAAGCCACTTTACCCTTGATGGACCTGTCTTGACAACCCTATTCATCTAAAACTGGCTTGACTGCTGCTGCTGCTGATTCCAGGAACCGGCGAGCAGCATAACCCTCTGTGCTGCCGACCGTCCACGGCGCAGCCTGGCAGCCCGCTCATTTCTATGAAAGACAGCAACGGGGCAAGTGCAGCGGAGGGAGCAGCACGCAAGTGGTTAATGCATGCCATGAAGAAATATACATGCATATACTGCCTCAAACAGCCAGAACCTCGTATGTTGACATTTTCCATTCCGTTGTTCCACTAGAATTAAAATGCTCATAATAAAAACCTGGCAATCAAAAGCAAAGAAATTGCCCCCAAAGCAAGATTCATTTCTATCTATATAGTTGACCAGAAGTCTTTCTGCCTCTTACAAGCAACATTAAATGCCATCCATTACAGCAACAAATGCCAGCCGAGTCCCTTTCTTTCCACCTGTGATTTTAAAAGTACATTTCCCATGCAGAAAGCTGTGTGCTTGGCAACCTCTGCATCTCCCCTCCTGACGAGCAGCAGAAACGCTGCATGCTAAACTCTCTCCTGTAATGACATGGATTCCCACACCAGAGCAAAATTCTCAAACTACCCAGGCAAAACTTCAAATAACCTGCAAGGTATTTAACAAACCGGAGGCAAAAGCTGAAGTCAAACCCTCAAAGCATACAGAGAGAGAGAGAGAGAGAGAGAGAAAAGAAATGCCCTCTGCTTGACCCAAAATAAAGGTCTACCAGAACAGTTCTGCATAGGAAAGAAAATGAATTACCATTGTGGGGACCCTCAGTCATTTAGAGTCTCCAGTCAAGGCTGAGAGCCATTCTGAGACTGCAGGTTTTTCCTCTAACTTCACTCCCCGGCTCTGCGAGGAACTAGTTAAAAATGACATCACTGCTCATACTACCCTCCTCCCCCTCCCCATTCACTTGCTAAAAAAGCTGAGGCTGCTCCTCTCCCCCTGCATTGGCTCCAGCTTTGGTCCGCGATCCTCGATAAGCGCCCGGGCTGCAGGTGACCGTGCGGGTCGGTGTCAGCGCGGGACGGAGGATGCACCGGCTCCACGCGCTCCTACAGCATCCCCGCTGGCACCCACTTGAGCAATAAAATAGCCTTTCCCTTAAGAAAGCAGAAGAGGTCTAACCTCGCGATGTATAATGCATTACACAGCCAGCTCCGCTTACAGAAGGCAAACAGTCTTCCTGTTCGAAGCAGGAGGGAGAGAGAGACCCTCCTAGGGGCTCTGCCTTTTGGCTCGTCTTCCTTAAAGGAGAGGACCCTCTCTGTGGTTTGCTGCATCCTCCTTGCGTTAGGACTGCAATCTATCTTTTTTTTTTTTTTTATTTCCCTCCCCCTGAGCGTGACATCATCAGACACCAACTCTGCTTCTGTAATAAAAAAGGATCCCAAGCAGAGCTACCTGGTTCGAGGTCATCTGGAGGACCCAGGCGATGCTGGCTCCTGAGCGATTGTCGCTTCTTACAAAATACTCCGCTCTTACACACTGTCATCTGGATTTAATAACCCTGCGCTTGCTGCAGACCGGGATGCCCAGCTGCCGGGCTGAGATCAGTCTTGTTTCTATCCCCGCTGGCTCCACCGGCATCAACAGCGAGCAGGTACCCAGAGCACCTCCCTGGCACCCACGATTCACCTGGCATCTCCATTTGCTTCCCTCCCCTCACCCCTGGGAAGGATGCTGCAGCAAAATCCCTCGGCCAGCACTCCTGGCTGCTACAAAGCAGCCAGGCTGCGAGCACCCAGCACACACGCTCCCAGCGCTCCTCCACTCTCCCAAGCTCTCAGCCTAAGGCATCCCTGAAAGGAGCCTTCTCAAAACACTGTCACCCCTGCCTGGCGGCTGCAGGAGCCAGCGGCTCGTGGCCAAGAGGGAGGCCAGCCCCAGCGCAAGGCCTGTTTGTTGCCAAGGGCACCCGCCGCCTTATCTTCCCTACCTGCGTTTTCTCTCCCGCGGTAGCGCTGGGCTTGTGCTGAGCGCTGCCCATCCCCGAGGTGTCCGGCAGGCACCAGGGCGGCCGGGGCGAGCCCCGCTGCCACCGCGGTGGGGGACGGACGGCGGCTCCTGGGCTCCGCAGCCTCCCTTGGGTGTTCCCATGCTCACGGCGGCAGCCGGCAGCGGCGGCGGCAGCCACAGCACTGGCAGGAGAGAGGAGTCTGTGTGTACATGCATATGTATAACATATGCCTTCGTGTACCTATTATATACACAGAGAGCTACATGTAGATATAAACACAGACATGCATTCTGGATCTCTTACTGCTACCGGCAGTGCCGCAGATGTATCAAATATCGCACAAGTAAGGGGACCGACGGGATAAGGCTGCATTTGCAAACGTGCTCGGAGCCGTTTGTGCGCTACCTGTCTATACAGCCTGCACACAAATAAAACCCTCGCCGCTGTGTTGATTACAGGTGAGTACTTGAGGTAGAGCTGTAAAAGCTTCACAACAGTCATCCAAGCTCCTCTAAAAGGTATAGTGGTGTGCAACACACACGTCATGTAACGGTACTTCTTTGCATGCTAGCAATGTCTTATACATAGGGGGGACTGCAAAAGTCTTTCAGCAACGAAACCCCCAGCAGCCCTCGGAATTAGGAACATGCCGGTTCATCAGGTCCCACGGAAAATCCCTGCTAGAGACAGGGAGCCAGCGGGAAGTTGAAGGGAGTCGGTAAAAATCCTGCCTCAGGGTTTATTCATAACTCCCTCCCCCTTCTCCCCTTCTTCAGAGCTGTGTTTTGCATGTGGGCTGCTAACACATTCGTATCAAACACCAGAGCCCTTCTGAATGAGCCAGGGTTGAAAGCCTGACAGCTCCTGTCAGCTGGGACAGAAGAACGTTACACGCTCGGCAAAGAGCAGGTGGCGTTACCCTGGGATAGGATTTCCACTGAAGAGGCTCCCTCTCCATCTTCTAGCAAGCGTGGCCCTGCAGGTCCTCTTCTCCAGCTCACAGCCCTGCCAGGCTGCACCCATCTGCTCCACGCCTGCAGCAGGCACAGGCCTCTGGCATGGGCAGGACAGAGCCCGAGACGGAGGAGGGATGACTGCGGTGGATAGGGATGTGGGACCATCTTTGAAGCTCCTCTGCTGTGAACCTTCAGATGAATACAGAAGAGCGTGTCCTCTGCCGTCACTCATTAATCAAACCTCAGTTTTCTCACTGCTCTGATGGGGATATCACAGTCATTAGCAAAGGGGGATCCTACGTACACGTAGGGGCATCAATAACATCTCTGGAGTAACATCGATTATACATCATATACTAGATCAAAAGAGAAAAAAGCAGGAAGTGTGCCAATTCACCAGATAAATCTCCGTATTTCCCTTCTAAATGAAATTAGTGTTTAACCCAACTTCTTAAGGAAAAAAGGGAAACCTGGTGCCTGTCCCCCGCATCCCATCCCCATAATTTTTGAGTTCCCTGCCCAAATTTTCCAGAATAATTTGATTATGGTCTGGATAATTAAGTTCCTACAAATTTTAGGTGGAAAAAATAAAAAATCCCAAATCAGTGCCACTCTCATTGAGGACAGCCAGGTAAAATTCAACTATTGCACTTTCCACTGGGAACCTACTGGCTGGCTGGCCCTGGGCTAGTGGTGGTCCCCTTGCCCTGGGAGAGGGAAGGGTGTCCTGTGGCTTTTCTGAGAAGGCAAAGAGCGTTTCAGAGAGTAAAGGCCAAGTCGACAAATCCACATGAAGTCCTTACTGCTTGGTTTTCTTTGGTTAATGGGACAATTTGTTTAGTGTTTCTGTTTTCTCTTCCTAAATCTGCTTCTCACGGGTCTACCAGCGCTTCGCAGTTTAAATGCCTAGGTATTTTATCCTCCGAAGAAACCTTTGAACACCCCCTTCTCTTTTACTTTGGTTCTCCTAAGCGGTGGCACTGTTTTAATCGGCAGCCAGGAGCGTTCGCAGACTGCCGGCTGGTTGTAACAGTCTGAAACCTGACAAGTTCCACGCTCGTTCCTGGTTGTGAGATGTTTTTGTAGGAAAGCAAATCAACCCATTCCTGTAAGAAAGAACAGGCAAACAAAGTGCGGGATTGGGGGGTGGAAAGAATGCAACATAAATAAACGACGGCTGAAACTACATCCAGAGCTCCCAAAACTCCCAAAGAGGTAGAAATCCTGCCAGCCAGAAGAGGAGCTTGCCCACCTCTCCCATCATTTCCCCTCCTATTATACTGATATTAACTAACAGTTTCACTTGGCGAACGCAGATTGTTTCAAGTATTTGGGCGACTGAGTTGAAGATCGGTGCTCAAATAAATGAGCGTCACGTAGCAGCAGTGCCTTAATGTATGCATTTCAGTGTACCTTGGGGTACCTCCAAAGTAAATGGGGTAGAATATGCTCCATATTATATGAATTCTCCACTTGCCTTAGCAAATGCACCTTGTTCAGGATTTCCAATATCCTCTTTAATCTAGCACTATGCCTCCCGTGAGCACAGTTTAACAAATGTGTCATATCGTATAAACGGGTGTTTCCCATTTTGAGAATCATTCAGAGGTGAGCTGAGAGTCCCGGACTACTTCTCTGCTTTGACCAGTCTTTAAACGCAATCGAGTCTGGTAACAGACGTGAAGAAGTCAGCAGATCAATGTCACACATCTACATCCTCTGCTATTTTTAACATTACAGAGCATACTGAAAGGAAGAACTGAAAGTCCTCTTCTTTAATGATGTCCCTGCAATTTTCGAAAAAATCTAAATTTCAATACTCTTCCATTTCAACCCAAACTGTTACAAAATAAATCAAGGTCACGGCTGTCTGTCACTTTCCCAAATTACTCTTGAGTAAAGACTGCCCTCAGCCAAATAATATCAGTCTAAATAGGAACTCAGCCTCTCCTGTTTCATTATCCCAGGGAGGTTTCAATTTCAAAGCTGACTTGGACTACATAAAAGTTAGCTTTTAAGCAGAAGCAGTGTGAATATTCCTCCCTCACCTCTATTTTACTTTCTCAAGGAAAGAAAGAAGAAAGTAAGACCCAATACCAGTTCTCCTGACCTAACACAAGAGGAGGAGGCAGAACAGCATGGCATTCCTCTGAGACAAAATCTCAATGCCATTTTTTCATTGCCTATTTTCCTTCCTGCTCCACTTGACTACGTGGTACCCTAAAAACAGGCTGCTCCAGCCTGCTGCTCCCGTTTCAGAGCGTTGTCCTCAGCGGGGGCTCTGAGCACCCCACCATTTGGCAAGTGACGACAACGCGACTGACCCTGCAGATCCTTCCTGGGGTTATGCTTCTTAGTCAGGCCCTCATGAACAGACACAGCCCAGCAAGGCGCAACTAGAAAGTGAGAAATGGAGACATAAAGGAGGAAAGAAAGAAAAATTTGGAAGGGAAAGACAGAAGAAAGGAAGGAGGGGGGCTATCCCCATTTCCCACTTTCCCTGTACCTGCCGTACAGTTCGAAAGGCAGGCATGCGCTGGGCACGCAGTACAGCTCGCGTGTTCACCACGTCACCTTTGCTGCACTTAATTCACCACTGCTAGGTTTCATGTCCCCAGCAGGCAGTGGCCTCAGTGGCAGTCATACACCGAATTCCAGCTTCCAAGTCTTCACGCCAGGCTCCTTGCAAAGGCTGGTGTTGACTCTAACATCCTCTTTTAAGCTTTTAAAACTCTTAGGGGAATAGCTCTAGCATAGCTATTCCCTCTTTCTTTTACTTGCATGCCTGAAAGGCCTGGTTGCGTTGTTGGCCTGTCCCCATTTTGGCCTTGACAGCCAGACCAAGGGCACTGCAGCCCCGTGCGGGAATCTGGAAGCAGAAGCAGGAGATGGGAGGGAGAGCCGGTCTCGCACCTCTCAGTTCCTCTTAACCCCGACCTTTCCCGTCTGTTACTGCACATCCCCGGCTACACTGTATTGCACACTCTGGAGCTACGAAGTGAATGTTGTAAATTCAGGTAGCTGTTGACATCAGGAGAGGAGATGCAAACTGGGGAGAAAGAGCAGTAAAAAATAATTATACAGTAAAAAATAATTGTACTGTAATACAGAAAATGTAGTATATTTTGGACGTGCTGGGCTGAACATTTCTGAGGAGGCAGGAGGGGAAGTGTCAGAGTTGGAGCGGTGGGGAGGGACGATGGGAGGCAGCAAACACACTTCAGGGTAATAATATCATCTCGAAAGTCTTTCCTCTTTTGCAGTAACTGTACTCTGGGCTAGTCGTCTAGCTGCCATCCACGTGAAATGGCTGTTGCTTTGCCACAAGCAACATAAAACATATTGCAGATGCTTGTAGCAATGGAAAATACCAAAAGTAAAGTTCCAGAAAATGCAAACGGTAATAACTAATAGCACACTCATGCTGGAAGTGAGCTTGTCAAAGCTGTTCTGAAGGGTTCAGATACAACTTGGCTTTGAAAACCACTTGGCTTTGAAAACCTGAACTCCCATCTTGCTGCACTAGAATAGAGGGAGCTATCTTGGCATTTGGGAGGCAAGCAAAGGGTTTTTCTAGGAGACAAAACAGCTCATGTATTATTAAAATAATTAAGAACTAGAAAACAATGCAATACAACAGATACGTCTTGAGGTTTTTGGGGATAGCACTTGGAGGATATTGCCACCCAATGGGATTGGATTCCACTATCAGGTTTTAGAGCATTCCCCATACCCATCCGCATATGTAGCTACCTCCACATGGCCACAGACCCACATTCTCAGCCTCACAGAATATTATGTTAAAACCAGAAAGCATCAGACTGATCATCTCCTCATTGTGGTTCTGTTTCTTAAAAGGCTGCATCAAATAGCAGGCATTTTTCTCACACATCATAAAAAAACAGTTTTCAAAGCTACAACGTCATTGACTCAAGGTCCTTTCATAACATCAACTCACAAAGCGCAACTCTTCTGCTCGCTACAAGCCAGGCCTTTCTTAGATTCAGTTATATGTCCTATATGGTGTCATTTCTTAAACTGGAATTAATGAGTATCTGGTAAAAGACAAGTGCTGTTCTTCCACCAGTGTTGACCCGTGCTTGTCATCGCGGCCGAGCACCGCCGCCGGAGATAACTTTTGGCTGAAGCACCTGCAAGGTGTGCTGCGAGCCTTGACTACACCTTCACAGCTCTCCTTCTTGGTGTCTGCTCCTCTTCTCCCCCTGCACCCTCCGTTCCAGAAACCGGGCCTGGGGATGCAAACCAGACTGCAGGGCTGGTTTGGGCCATCGTTCTCATTTTCCCATACTTGTTGTATTGGTTTTGCTGCAGCTGTAGCAACCACACATGTTGGAGCTAACAAAGGGGAAAAGCTTCCACAGCTGCGTCGGAAGATTTTAAAACTTCCCTGCTGCTCCTTAGGCCAGCTTGTTTTGCTTTTAATGCAGATAATTTTTAAAATTGGAAGCATGTTTGGAAATACCAGAAGGACACAGGGTTATTCTTTTTTCCCCCCAATTTCTGAATTTAAGTTGTCCGATACATGCATTTTGGGGACTCATGTGAACACATACATAAAGGTGCAGCACCCTTCAAGTGTCACACACATATATATACATACACATCAAAGCATACACAGACACATATACCAAGTCCGTACGTATATACATGCATGTAAATGTACTACATTTGACTTGGTAGTTCAGAGCTCCAATGCTATGAACAAGCGGGACGGGATCACGCTGCCTGCTGCCTGCATGGCTGTGCCTTCCCCCCATCCCCAGCCACCACAGCCCCGCTGGCCAACCCCGGCCAGCTCCGCACAGCGTAGGTGACACCGGCGTGCAAAATAACAGTTCAGAAAATTTAGTTTTCTCACAGATTGAAGAAAGGTTGGGATTTTCACGTCACCCTCACCTAGTGAAAACTCTATTCCCCCAGGTCTCCAGCAGCGCAGTGACCGTAACACTTCACCTAGGGCCCAGGAAACACGGATGCAAACTCCTCTCTCCTTGGATGGATGCGATGCTGTATTTCCTACCTACGAGAACAGCGTGTCATTCGCTGTGCAATACACCTCTGTGGCATTGGTTTTCAACACTGATCCTGGTTTGTGTTAGAATCTCAAAAACTAATAAGAGGACGCAACATTTTCTAATCACCAGGACATAAAGTTTCTTTCTCCTAGTTTAACTGATACATCAGGCTATGATATGGAACCTGGATTGCCATGGAACCAAAAAATAAAACCTTGAACTGAATCTTGGGTCCTTCCCTGGGTAACAGGGAAACTTTTTACCTGTTTGCTATTCCCACTATCCCGTTGTGTTTCCATGCCGCCCCGGGGTGACAGGGTGTGCAACCCATGCTTTGGGAGAATTATGATGTGGTTTACAAGTCTTATAATGATAAAAGATGTTGTAAAAGGATCAATATATTTGTCTGGTCTTTTATCACCAGAAGCAGAATGAAAGTGTTTGTTTAAATAGGAATTGTACTAGTATAAATAGTTTGGATTCATAATGTACCTTTCACTCACAACTCCTTAATTAAGAGATTTGGATATGCGGCTCCATCCATTTCTATGTAATCCAGTAACACCTCAAGTGCCACGCTATTTGGGTACCAGCTGCAAAATAAGGATTGCAGAAAAGGATCCTCTCTTGACCCTTCTTTTGCCCAACAGCGCGTCGCTCGCTTCGTTTGTCTGAAGCCTTTGCTTAGCCACAGGTGATCGTGCGGGCTTCTTAGAAGAACCAAGCCCTGAGTTATGTATGTGAGTTTTATATTGTAATTATATTATGTTTATTGTCTCTCACTAGCGTTTCCAGCCTTCCTCATCCTTTTTCACAAGGTTTTCTTCTTGTTTATTTCAGAAGAACTACTGATTGTGTCATAAATATTGATGTTTGACTTAATATATTTTGCTTTTAGCCTGGCAGCTCGGTATTTCTGCTTGCCAGGGCTTTGCTTTTCAAACAGCTAAGGACACAGTTGTTATAATACAGATTAATAACTGCTTGGAAAGACCGTAAGGTTTATTAACATGAACAGAAATACAAGTCACATTCAAGTAACCCACTGTCTAAAATAGTAACCATGTCATTGTCCTAGCAAAACTGGTATTTGAAAAGCCTGCAAACCATCCAGCAAGAACTGCCCTATTCTGACCTGTTAAAACAAGGCAGAACTGTAATAATCTCATAGCATTTATCGGGCGCTTTGCAGCAAGTTCTACCCACAACCCCAAATAACAACCTAGGGAACTATCACTCCGTACTGACTGCATCGGTACAAATCACTATTACTTATCTAATAATTAATATCACTTGATGGAAAAGGATTGAGGAGCCTGATTTTCAGTGCTATACTTTCAGCGCTGCCTTCTTGCTTTGGTATCGAATTAAACCCTGAAGATATATCTGCTGAATTTTACTGACAAATTACATTCATCATCTATGTGCCTGTCTTGTCAGGGTCTGAGATGTAATACATATTAAAATACTACACATGATTTTCCTCTTAGAGCGCTTAGCAGATACCACTCTTGCATACCGTGCTTGACTTCCAAAATCCAAAACAACGCTTTTAGTGACCCCCGGGGAGAAGCCAAGCTACGGGATTAGTGACCTCTATAAGCAGTGACCACAAAAACAAGAATCCAACTGGAATTATCCCCAAGTGAGTTTGCCATCTGCTGCCCCAGGAGAACCACCCCAATTCCTTTCAACCCACACGGAATTTAAGACGATCGTGGGAATTCTATATTTATTCCTCCATATCTGTTTGCTTCATCCGTCAGCTACGAAGGAGTCGATCACCGTTTGCCCTGTGAGCTAGGAGTGCTATATTTGTGCTACGACCAGAAAAGCACCAGCCTGCGGCGGTGGGGCTGAGACGTCCCTCCGGAGCTCGTGGCTCTGCTGCAGAGGGCAGCCGAGGAGGTGGCAGGAGGAGCGAGGATGGACATGGTCGTGGCAAAGGCGGGGGAGGAAAGAGCCTGGAAAGGATACGTGCGACCCCGTATTTCTCAATCTTACTGCAGTTAGCTATGTGCCTCTAAAAGCTATGTCTGCTACTGAAATTTCCCTTCCAGACTGAAAGCGGGAGGAAGAAAGCACCTGAGCATGTGTCTTTGATTGAGGGACAAGGTGTCTTTTCTGACAGGCTTTGACCGCCCGCTGCTTTGAGCTAAAAAATAGCTTAAAAGCCCGGTGTCTGTACTTGCCTTGATGACAGTGCGAGGGGAGCACAGTTGTATTTCATCCCTGTCCTCGTCGCCGCTTTGGGAAAACGAAGAGAGGGACGTACATAATCAAATGGGAGGGAGCGATGAGTTGAAGTAATTCCATGTGCTGCCTGTAACAGCCACAAACAGTCCAGAGGAGGGAAAAAAGGAAAAAACCTTGAGCCTTCACGTCCTAGAAACGAATGGCTGCTTTTTTTAGAGACAAGCTGCCTTAAGCCGGACTCCTTCCTAGGAAAGGGAGACGGTCCATGACAAAGCTTTCTCCACGAGAGGCCACAGTGGTGACCTCCAGCTGGAAATGATGCAGCGGTGAAATCCAGTCCCAGCCGGAGCCGACAGCAAGATGCCCGGTTGCAACCAGGCGAGGCCAAGGCTGTGGACACCCTAAGTGCCTTCTATATACCGAAAGTTTGAATCGATGCTAAAAAGGCTTAGTCTGGAAGACAGCAGCCTATTTGGGCAGGCTGGTGGCGGAGGCTGATGTGTGCAACAGCAGTGGCAGGGCTGCAATAAGCAGTGGTGGTAATCCTCTTTGTGGATCAGCCTTTAAAAAGCCAAAAAAATTGTTTGCGGAGAGCCATGTGACACCATGGCAACATGCAAGGGAATGTCATTGTGCAACTATTTTCCCCGAGTTTCGTTAGACGGCCCTGAGTTTTGTGGAAATATTGATGGGCCCAGGGAAAAGCCCAAGTGCCATTTAATTTTGACAGATGGAAAAAATAATGCCTTGTACAAAGCATGATAGCTTGATGGTCTGCTTTGTCCCTTTTCATCAAGGATCAGCTCCCAGAGGCAGTAGCCAGGATAAAGCACACGTCAAATACAAGGAACCAGAAAGGCAGAGAGATTTTATGATTAAATATTTACAAGGGAGAGTGGAAGCAGGGGGAGGGGAGGATGTACATAAAGTATATGAAGCAAATGGTGCAGAAGAGACAGACACGGCGATACGGAACTGCCTGATGTGAAACTGAAACCCAGGCTGCTGGGGAGGCATGACCTACCTCATTTATTCACCACAGTCTACAATTGGAAGTCATCCCAACAATTTATCTCAATTCCTTACTCAACTACATTGCTATGTGATAGGAAAATAGCTTCTCCCTGTTAGCATCTACGAGACCTGGCTAAACTCCTATTCATAGTAAATCTGGGATTAATTTTATTAAAGTCCTTCCTTGGTCACTGCACTCTTCTTGAAAAATATTGTGCCAACAGCTACACAGATACTATTAGCTCATACAGACCTGGTGCCTGTTGATTCAGTATTGGCAACAGTGACTGACGTTGGTTAGACAAATGTGGTTAGGCTTTGCTGTTTGTAAAGGAGCAGTGCTGCAGACCGCCTAGTTGCCTTTCTGTTTCTGCCCTTCCTCCATTTGCAAACGCCCCTGTGCTCAGCCGCTTTGGTTGACTTAACATGGTCAATACCCGCCCTGGGATGGAGACCCGCCAAGCCAAGCCAGCCTTTGGCGCGGTGCTCCAGCTGCCTACTCCATCTACTGTGCAAGGTTATTGCACAGCATCCATGAGGTAGGAACACAGGATACCGTGAACGGGAATTAAAAAAGGTAAAACCATTTCTCTTTGAGAGCATTTAAAATCTGCTTCCCTGGCCCTTTGAAATATGCTTCTCACCAAAGCTCCCTGTTCAAACAAAACCAGTGCACTGTACAGTGGATTGGTCACAGGCATCTTTGTTCTGCACCCACACGAAATTAGAAGTGACACTTTACTTCCATTGCAGGCCAGACATCAAGCAGAGTCGTGTCCCCACTTATAGTTTATTTAAAGCCATAGCTGGTTTTTTAGGGATCAAAGAGAAGGAGGTATAGGAGGGGGATGCTGTTCAGAGGAAGACTGGCAACAAAACAGTAGTTTAGTCATACGTGTCTTTGACTGCTTCATGTTTGCTTTTTAAATTGCTGAAACCTAGCATGGCAATGCAATTACGTAAAGCACGAGACACCGAGGGGTGGCCTATGAAGCTTTTTCAGTTTGTTGGTACTTCGGCTCTCTGCAGTACCTGTCGCAAAGGTAAGGGATTAGATTCGTGTCAATCAGCGCCATCCCACTAAGGGCAGCCGCAGCGGGAAGCCACGCTAAAGGCTCAAAGGGCTTCGCAAGCTGAGGGTATAAAGCACCGTTGGGATACACATACTGTCAGCAGCCGAGCCCTTGGACAGGACATTTGGACAGGGCACGTAGCTTTTTTTATCATGACTTGGACTCTCTTTCAAAGGAATCCCATTTAAACCAGAAACAGTGCTCCGTGCATGGCCAGGCTCCGCAGAGCTGGCAGCTCGCCTCTCCCCAGATCGGTACGTCTGCGTTACAACCAGCTGGATGCCCCAGCCCTCTCCCCTCCCTGTAACTGAGTTTCAAGTTTACAAGTATCACAAATGAGTTCATTTCCCCTCATTAACTCCCCCAAGTAGTCGCTGCTCCTCTGAACTCTGTATTTCTCTGCCCCCAAATCCCTCGGGAGCTGCTGGGGCTGAAAAAGCCCTTCTCAACAGGAGCGGTTTCGGACGGCTGCCCAAACGAGAAGAACGAAGGGGGCCTCATTAGACCGGACACGGCACTCACAGAACGGATGGGGAGGGGGATTAAATCAATGGAGAAGCTTATAAAGCAGAAATCTGAGCAGCTTCATTTTTTCAGATAATTGTTTTCAGCAGGTTTTTTATTCGATACAAGCCTCGGCCAAAGTGGTATTACAAACTATTGATCTCATGCTTCCAAATTCAGTTTATTCCTCTCTCTCCATCCCAGGCCTCTAATCTTCTTGCTTCTCTTAGCAGCCCACTAAGTCCTCAAACCGGCAGCTGAGATCCCAGACTCTCCCTACCGTCAGCTATTGCTCCAAATACGCAGCACGGCAATCTTTTTGACCCTAGAAAGCCCTGCACTAAATGGCCACTATGAAAACCTTACTGCACCCGCTCCATGCCAGATGAACTTTTGGACGGTCTCGTTGACACTTCCATCAGGTCTTCTGCCATGCGCGAGGCTGCTTTCCTACACTCCACCTCCCCATGTATTTTCTTTTGGTCCGGGGTTTCTCTTCCTGTTGCTTTGTCTCATGTGATTTACGTACCGTAGGCTCACACGGATGTTTTCTCGAATAGCAGAACAAATAACCCAAGGCAGCCGCACAGTTAGGGCGAGACTTGGCACAGGGATATTAAAAGAGCATGTGCATTTCCCTCCAAAACCCAGCACAGAAGACGTAATAACAAAAATAAAATACAAAAATACAGAAAGTATAATAAGGTTAGGTGAAAGGACTTTCACACCTTCCCTGTACACGACGTATGCCATGGAGAAGCATTCGTCATCCACTGCAAAACTTTCTTTAATGACCCTTGGCTAGTCAAATTATTCCAAAATGAGAAAAGCAAAAATAAATCCAACCAAACCCACCATACGGCACGTTCATTCCTGAGAGAGGGCATGTTCCAGAGATCAAAATGCTGGATAGCACATGAAGAGGTCTGGGCTTGGGTCCCAGCTCTCACAGAGGCTTTATATATGATCTTGAGCAAACCACTTAGAATGGGATTCAGTTGCTTAAACAAAGGTGTCCGGTACCATTTGAGATGCCCTAGGGTATCCGACACATCTGTACAAGGCTGGTCGACACAAAATAGGACCCTGGGGCAGCAGCTGGAGATGAGGAAGGATTTAGACACGTGTACTGCATCCTGTAGTGCTTTCTGAGTGTCTGCTAGAGATACCTCATGCAGCTTTCCAGGCCTCGCAGCTTCTAAGCTAATGCACCCATTACACACCTCTCCTGAACCCTGGTGTCCTGTATCAATGACGAGCTATAATAATGACCCACATGTTGCATTATAATATGGATCTTTTGGCCGACTTTTTCACTGAAAAAGCATATTTTCATTCCCCCTTGCGCTCAACAGTCTGTTTTTCGCTCAAAATGAAGACTTTAAAGCTGGTTATGCTCTACCAGGATGGGCGCAGGCAGTTTATGCCATCTAGTCCACTCACACTTGGCTTTGGGGCTCTATGCTACAGGCCCCTTTATTGGCCATGAAAGCTGTTGTCACCTCAAGCAATGTAATGGCCCATTTCTTGTATTTGTCACTGCAGTCACCCATTAGGCTTTATTAGGAGTGCGAGGCATAAGCTATAAAACCCTGTATGGGGACTGCATCGTGATGTGTGACATTCTGCAGCATTTGCCAATCAACTGTGACATGACAGTCTCTCGAGATATATATAACGTCATAGGTTGACCTACACGGAGATGCTGGTCAAGCTCGGTGCAAGACCCCATTTAACTACTGGTTTGTTTTGCTGCTTTGGGGAGCAGGGGGGTGGGAGCTCACATAGCCGTTCGCTACAATCCTTGTGCCAGGATCTAGTCGTCCTGTGATGCTGGGAGAGCAACTGGGGACTAATGACCACAAACCCTTTATCGTGGTCCAGTTATCACAGTGCACTGAAAGCCTGCTGCCCAGAAAAGGATGGAGTAGGTTTATGCCCCCATTGCTGATTTTGAAAGAGTAGCAGCAGCCTTGGCCATATTAGATAATGTGAACAGCTTCATAGCTTAGGGATCCATTGTTGCTCCTGCTGCTTGTATATTTGCTGAGATGAGCCTGAGATGTGAGGCCTGCTTTAAGTCTGCCCCACCACAGCCATCACACCTTGACAGGACACCTTTAAAGTTGCTTTTCTTCCAGTGGTATGTTTTTGGAACGGCTGGTGCCATATTTAACACGCTAATGCCAACAACCATCACAACACCTATTGTTCCAGCGAGTGATCGCATCTCGGTTACAGACTGCAGAGCAGCCAAAAGAACCCCATTCCCCATCCTGCTGTACTCATAACAGCAGATAACCTACCCCGTTATCTTCCCTTTTGGTTACCAGTGCTCTTCCTTGTCACCCCGACCACCTCATTTGCTCTATAACCTTCATGCCCCAGGACCTGTGCTGCGTGAAGCACACTTTCGTATTCCTCATTGCTGGAATTGTGTCACTGGGTAATAGCTGTGCCTGAAGCAAGCTCCAGCCAGGCTCTGCGCTCCCTGGCCCAGGGTACGAGTCCCACCAGGCGGCAGCCAGCAGGGCTGGGAACACCCTGCACCCCGCAGCCCAAAGCCGGGCAGTGCAGGCAGCAGGACTCCCTCTCCCCCAAGGGCAGTGCTGCCCACAGGGTTTGCCCACGGATCCTGCTGGGACTGCAGTCACTGTGCTGGCAGATTTGCACTGGTCTCCCAGTCCCTCCGGTACACCACCTCTGGAGAGGTCCATGGGCCAGTGTATTTAGTCCACTGCGGTTAATCCCTCATGATGGAGAAAGCCTACAAACTCCCCAACAAACTCAGCGAAGTCGGCATGTCCATCCCTGGGTGTCTTTACAGCGTTGAGCACACGTCTCCCTCCCAAAATAATCAAGCCTTCATTCCTTTAGGGCTTTTCCAAGCCCACTGAGGCACACGCGCATGGGTGCCACCGGCCCGCCAGCCGTCGCAGGTTGGGCGGCAGTGCCCTTGCTTCTGTGGGCGGCCAGGGCCTGCTGTCCTCTCCTCTAGCCATGGGCTGGCTGTTTGACTGTGTACGCTCCCAGCAGGCTTTACAGCACAATCGCATTTGAAAATTCATCACCCAAGCCCAAATTGCTGGTGAGTCTTTCAGAGACAGAAAACTTTGGCAGTTGCAGTTGGTGGTGGCCAGAGGTGAGTATAACACAGACAGGGCGCTGGCTCTCACAGTGATTTACTGTGGACTCAAAAGGTAAATCACAGTTTTGTCCTGACTACTTGTGGATGTCATCATGTAAGAACGGGAACAAAGCATTTCCATGGAGTCCTCCTTTCCCCCAGTTCACAAAAACATTTCTTTCCTCCATGTTATCAATGTCTGACATTTGTGCTTCACTTGTGCTGTTGAGAAATTGCAACTGGGTTTCGGAGTCCAGCCCAAAGCCAGGGTGACTCCTGCACACCTCTCTGTTTCTGTGCTTCTGCTTTACCGTGATATGAACATGGGTAGCACGTACTTTTCTGATAGCTTCTCAGAGGGGAAAGAACATAGGCACAAGCACTCGGGACGTCCATCCACAGCCACCTCCTCCCAGGTCTGACGCCACTACTGCCCACGCCTCACCCTCAGGTTCGTGCCAACCCATGCATCCCCACTTTAGGTGAATGGAAGCTCTCCCAACCTATGGGCTGTAAAAGGCATGCAAAGGCCAGACAAGAAGATTTCAACAGGGGAGAGGATGACTCTCTTCCTCATTTACTGCTCATTTATGAAAGTGAGCACAGATCTGCTGGGGGCAAAACTGAGAGCATCTCTAGCACTCACTGGCTGAGATGCCCCAAGCCACCAGCACCAGGACAGGCACCCAGCTTCCTATTCTGCCCCAAGCATTAAAAAAGCTCGAGAGGCCACTGTGTAGGGGGTGAGGAAACTGCCTCAAAGCCCCAGGGAGTAGGAGGACTGTAGCTGGGGCTCCTGCTGCACAAGGCTGGCTATGAAGTGGAGATCTTCCTCCACCCTGCCCTTTTCCTTGGACACCAGCAGAGCAAAGTGGTGCTCCCTTCATCCTGCCCATGCCCTGCCAGGGGTTGCATGGGCAGCACAACCGCTGCCCTGCTACCCTGACTGCATTAGTACAAAATCCATCGCTACACCAGCTGCTACTAGCTCTCTGCTATCCAACGTAGTTGGCAACAGCAGAGTAAAATATCAGATCAACTGTTTTTGAGGGACTTCGTAAGAGGCCAACAAAAGCAAGGACGTTCAAAGCTCTCAGCTAAGCATAGCAAGAGGTCTCGGTGGAGCGTCAGATGACGAGAAACAGATTTGCTGCATTACATAGTCATGTCAAAGGGTTGTGCTGGAGCTTTAGCTGACGGCAAGTCTGAATTTCTTTGCACTCGCTGGCTTGAGCCAGACAGAGGACCCTGCAGCCTTGTGTTTGGTATTTTGCCTACCTTTCTTCTTAATTTCATTGATCAAATTCTGACATGTCTCTTACATATCTTATCTTACTCCAGACTGGCCCCACTGTTTTTGCCATGGGGATGACTTTAGCACAGCTACTGGATGAGTAAGGCATCTCTTGTTAGGATTAAGGGATGGTCCACAGATCAAAAACATAAAGAAGCATTATTAAATGGTAGGTAGTCATGGTACAAACCCGTCATGTTAAACTGAGATGCAGTTCTTGCTTGGTTTGGAGCAAACTGATTTCAAAGGCCTTTTTTAATATGGGGAATTTGACAAGCACATGGTATTTCTCTCTGGCCATTTTGTGTAGTTTCCCATGAGGACTCTCTATTCCATAACAAAAGTAGATTTATCCAAGAAGCACAATGTTAATCATTTCTAAAATCCCTGTTTGTTCTGGAAGACAGTCCACAAAGGCAGCTACTCCAGAGTAGCTATCGTCAGAGCGTGGCTGCATTCGCTATACATCAGTTCCACTTCCCCAGGAGGACGGAACCTATCCCATTCCTGCCGAACCCAAAATGAGCTGCTAAAGAAAAATAGCCCGGTCTGTCTGCCCCAGGGTCTGCATCCCTTTAATTTAACCGTCTTATAATTACACCTTTATTTAGCTGAGAACATGTTTTTGACATACACAAAGACTTAGAATTGAGCTTGGCTGAACCAAAAAAGTCCCTATTATACAAAACAAAAGTGGCTTCACAGACTGGTTCTAGTTAAGGGCGCACCCACACCGGGCTTGCAATGACTTAGCAAGTAATATCTGCAGAGATGCTTCAATGTGTGTGCTACCATAGAAATACTCATCCACATGGTAAGTAGCGGTACCTATAACTCAGGGAAAGCCATTAAAAGAGGAAAGTTTTAAGCTGAGATAAATGGAGACCATTGAACATAGAGATTGGGGGAGGTAGCTCTGCTGATGGTGGGGAACATGGTAATTTACCATAATTAGACTGTATCTGAATCTCCCCAAATCCTGTTTTTTCCTGATTTAAGAGAGTGAGACATGTTTAAGTTGTATATTCCAGGTCTGTGGAGCCCATGGACGTTGCTGGCAGGTGTTGCACACCGTTACACCAACAGACCAGAGAGATTGCTCTCACAATGCAAACCCATTAACAACAGCGGCAACATCTGGAACAGAACATCGCTTTCTTGAGCCACAGGATGTCATTATGTTTGGGGAACTTGTACCATAATGCCAAATTGTTGGAGACATAATTAGAAAGTACTTATTTGCTTTTAATTGTTAATTAATAGGGGCCCCAAATATTCGGGGGAGGGAGGAATGGGACGATTTCTGTAAAGAAGGTACCCACAAAGCAAGATTACATTTTACAAGGCTTCGTTTGCACAAATAAAGCACTTGGTTTCATAAACCTGCAAGGAGCAGTTCTGTACGGACTTCAGTGAAATGTTGCAGAGTGCCACTGGGAGGTGTCACTATATAGCAATAGCGTCAGGCCAAAGAAAAGAGCCCTGTCAAATACAGCAGAAGGCACACGCATTATTTCCAGGGGGACTATAAAAAGGGGGAGTGGGGGGGGAGCGATTAAGTCATTAACACTGGGATGCCTGACACCGTTGTCATCGGGTGCCATCCATCCACTGACAGTGTTTTAAGATGACCAACCCTGGCCACAGAGTTAAGTGAGATATGTTGTTGACCTCCCCTTTAATCCGTCAGGATCAGCACTTGCTAGTAATACAGTCGCACGTGCACGCACACACACACGCACAACCCCCAAAGGCTTACACATTAGCGTAATCTTTACCGGGCATCAATAGATTTGACACTAACGAGGTTTAACAACAAAACCAAACCCTATCCTACCGACCCTTCAAGTTATGGAGAAAACTGCTGAAAGAGCTAACTGCCTAGCTAAACACATCAAGCCTCATCCTGCTACTCCCTCCTGGCCCTCTCTCCTACCATCTCCCTCCCTCCGAGCATTTAGCTGGATCTCCCTTATTAAACTGATCATGCATCTGATGCAAAAAATGTTTGACTGAATCTGCATTTTGCCCGGGGTCTTATTCATTTATTTATTTAATTTGGTGTTTCATTTGACAACAAAAAAATCCTGCCCAGTCTGCATTTTTTTCTGCAAGGAGCAGGCAAATAGAGCTATTTCTCCACGGCAGCAGAACCGAACAAATCAGAGAGGGTTTACAACCTTCTTCTACAGATTTCATCACCGAACCAATTAGGTGATATCAGTGCTGTCATTTAAAAAAAATAACGGAGACCCCCACCCCGCTCCCACGGACGCTTTGCAAGGAGAGGAGAAAAAATAAATAAAGGCATATTAGCTGGCTTTGAAGGCTGGCTGAATTTCAGACAAGGTTCCTACACGAAGACCAGTCCCATCTTTCTCCACTGTGCCGTGAAGCTATCTGTAGTGGGTCTGCGGTGCCTGACAAGCGGCTAACACCCGCCCACGAACCACCAGCCCTGGGAGGAGGCACGAAGCCAGCCGAGAGCCGAGCGCTACCCGGCTCCCTGCTCCGGCCCGGCAGCCCGCCGGCTGGCAGGGGAGGCTCTGGGTCCTTCAGGAATCCCCCGCTCGGGTAAGTCTCTCAGCCGTGTGCAAACAAGAAATAAAATCATAAAAATGAAAAACTTTAGGCAGGCTTGCCAACTCGCAGAAAGCAAGGACAAACACTGAAAAGTCTGAGCACTCTGTAAATCAGGTTTGATAAGGAGTACCTGTTACTGAAAGTTTTACTGCATTCTTTGGCACTGGAAATGGGAAAAAAAAAAAAAAGGGGAGGAGGCATCCGTAAAATAAGGGGCAGGGAAAGCGAGCTTGGGGAAAACATCCCCTCTCCACCAGCAGTGCCTGCAGGGAAACCTGGCAGGAGAAGAGAAGAGAAGAGAAGAGAAGAGAAGAGAAGAGAAGAGAAGAGAAGAGAAGAGAAGAGAAGAGAAGAGAAGAGAAGAGAAGAGAAGAGAAGAGAAGAGAAGAGAAGAGAAGAGAAGAGAAGAGAAGAGAAGAGAAGAGAGGAGAAAGGAGAGGAGAGGAGAGGAGAGGAGAGGAGAGGAGAGGAGAGGAGAGGAGAGGAGAGGAGAGGAGAGGAGAGGAGAGGAGAGGAGAGGAGAGGAGAGGAGAGGAGAGGAGGGAAGGGAAGGGAAGGGAAGGGAAGGGAAGGGAAGGGAAGGGAAGGGAAGGGAAGGGAAGGGAAGGGAAGAGAAGAGAAGAGAAGAGAAGAGAAGAGAAGAGAAGAGAAGAGAAGAGAAGAGAAGAGAAGAGAAGAGAAGAGAAGAGAAGAGAAAAGAGAAGAGAAGAGAAGAGAAGAGAAGAGAAGAGAAGAGAAGAGAAGAGAAGAGAAGAGAAGAGAAGAGAAGAGAAGAGAAGAGAAGAGAAGAGAAGAGAAGAGAAGAGAAGAGAAGAGAAGAGAAGGACGCTGCAACCTGGCAGGAGAAGGACGCTGCCTGTGCTCTTCAGCCCACAGCAGCTCAGGGCCACGGCTGCAGGCTCTGCTATGCCCTTAGCGAAGGGGCCCGATGCCCAAGGGGCTCCCCTGTCCTCCATGGCACCCACCAAGTCCCAGCCACGCCGGGACGCTGCGGGGCTCACCCCGGGGGAGGAAGGGGCGTGGGGAGCCAACGTGCCGGCAGCACGGCAGACCCAGCCTCGGCGCGGCCTCCCCGCTCCCCTTCCAGGCTCACAGACGGTCCGGCCCTGGGACTCGGTCCTCCTAATCTCCCCACGGACAGCAAATGGGAGTGGGGAGCAGTAATCCCCTCCCCACCACCACCACCACCACCACCCCCTGATCCTGCTGGCCATCGCGTGAAGGGGTTAACGCTTTCCTGCCCCGGAGGAGCTCGAGTTTCTTACTTGGCTTCTGCCCTGGCTGAACAGCAAAGGCATCCTGCCATGGTTGGGAGAGGTGGGAGAGTGTTTAAGAATTAACCCAGCCAGCAACAGAGAAAAATCACGACTGGTAAAATTTGCGTGGAAGAAAAAGGAAAAACCCCACCGATGTGATTAAAACCAGCCGTTTCTCGCCAGCACGCACGCAGCATCTCCTCCTGCCCGAGCCCAGCGGCTGCGGCGGGCTGCCCGTCGGGCAACTCCCAGTTACAGCAGCCATGTGCTGCTCTCCTGGGCTGGTCAAGGCCAGCAGAAGCTGACCCCAGGTTGCACTGCTCACATTGGCGTTGCAATGTCAGGCACGGAAACTCCAGCAAAGAGGGACAAATGACCAGTGCCTCTCTGCAATGCTTCCTTAGGTTTGCTGAGAATCGTCAGCTGTGTACTTGCAGCCTCTTAGTTTCTGATCCCCACGTCTGGAGGTGATGCCGTGCAGAAGAGCACGGAGGAAAAAGTCGTTTTCAGCTAAGGAGCGGTCCCTACCCCAAACCCACTGGCTGTTCAATAGGCTGCTCCATCACGTAATGGCACCTCTGATGTTATTATCACTGTGCAGCAGACAGAAATGTTCTCCGGCAGCATTCCTATTTTCATTTTTCTGCGGGTCTCCATTTGTTCTCTTAAAAGTATTTTTTAATAAAAAAAAAAGTCCTGACTGCCTCTTCTGGTTCACTGCATATGATCGTTGATAATAATAACCGGGTTATGAGACATGGAAACCAAAAAAGAGAAAAGGCGGGAAAAGAGATTTAGGGAGAGATTTCAAAGATTTAAAAATAACAACGGCGATGGTTAAATGAGAAATTTTCTTCTCTGCCTGGGGAACCAGAAAGGCTGTGATTAATGCTCGGGTTCCCCTGGTCAGGTTACCCACCTCAGCCATTACACGAAGAGCTGAGCGGTGCAGCTCGAGTTCAGAAGGGGAGCTGAAGCACAGCAGAGGCTCTTTGATGCACTAAGACAGCCCAAGTCAACAGCAGGTCTGGCTGTAAGGGAGGCAGCAGCCTTGGAGAACGTGACCTACATAGGGGCTTCAGCCTCCCGAGCAGCAGCGAGCGAGGGGAATCAGCGGCTTGTACAGCCACGGACACTTCCTAAAATACAACTGCGGTACTCGCCGGCTGCTCCGTCCCCTCCCTTCGTGTGTGAGCCCTCGCACTGAGAGGGACCGGACGGCAGAAAAGCAGACCAAACATTTCTACAGGGTTTTATGGAGGTATGACTTACGAATGAGCGCTTTCATTTTTAAAAAAAGAAAATGGTAAATTAATCCATACATTTATTCAAATCCCCTGCTATGATCCCAAGTCAGGCACAAAGCAATGTTTCCTTCCCAAGCCAGCAATTTTTCCATAAAAATAACCTCACAAATGGAAGGAAGAGGTGCTTTACATTTTATTTTCTCTAGGAAGTAATAATAATTTTTAAAGGGGCGATATACCTCCAGCCCTGTTTTTCCCTTAAAATGACCCCAAGCTGCACAGGAAAAATATTTGCTCTCAGTGCTTGAACAAACCTCAGTGAATTAAGTTTTTGTTGTTAATGGCAAGGCTGCTGTTTATCTGCAGAGAATCGAACCAGATGTGGAAAATAACTGAGGGTTTGGTGGCTCAGCAGCTCGCCCTTCAACCTCGGGGAGGAAGCCCACTGCCTAAACCTGGGCGAGACTGCAAACAGCCCTAAAGCCTTGGAGATGCCTGGGTTTGTCTGCTGTGGCCATCCGTGCCCACCGGTTCCTGGTGGGGGTCGGGGGGGAGAAGCAGGAGCCCCGGGTGGGCTCCAGAGGGAGAGCCGGGCGCGTGGGCACCTCTGTGCCCGCCCTCCTTGGGGAACCTTTCACATGGTGCAGCCAGCTTTGAGCTTGTGACGTTACTGAGGGTTAATCAAAACTTTAAAAATCCATCATAATTGCCGTGCCAGAGAAAATTATGTGTGCGACTCGGTAAGATTGGTTGGGCAAAACTTTTTTCTCCCCTCAGAAAGTTCCAGACTGGAAGATTCACTACCTGGAGAGCACTCACGTGGAAGCGCAGCGGTGGCCCGCAGCAGGAGGTCAGGGTGGCCGCCCCGTGCCACCTCCCTCCCCGGGAGCCGGGCTCCCCGGCCGAGCTGCACCTCCCACGCTGCCCCCCGAGACCGCCGCCGCGGGGAGCGGGGATCTCACCCACGAAGGGGAGAACGCAAGTACCCTCAGCAAGTACCTTGGCCAGAAGGTCTGCCCCGCGGATGCGCAGCAATACAGTTCCCATATGGGCCCGCAGCAGCATTTCTGAATTTTAGCTGGAGATGTGTGTCAGAAAATGTTTGCTTTGGAGCTTCTACATTTGCGTTGAAAACTTTCGCAGGAAGACAAAAAAAACCCCAAACCCACTCATCACAGCATTTTCTGACCAACTCTATTAAAAGCTTTTAATCACGGTTTCGGCCACAGAAGCAGAAGGAAGCTGCATCCTTGAAGTATTTTCCCTATTTTGCATGGGAGCTTTTCCGCCCGTGCCAATGAATGCCCGCGGCACTGACCACAGCCATCTGACAGAGTGTTTGAAGCGCAACAAGCACGCAGGGCGAGAGGCTGAAGAGGCGACCGTGGGCGGTGCGTGCCAAGGGGGGGGTTCACGACAGCCTGCTTTTCCACTCCACCGTGACCTGCCTCGCTTTGCCTCGCCGGGGACTTGCTTCCCCCTAAAGCAAGCCCGAGTCCTGTGAAGGAAACGCCTAAGTGGTGGGGAAAGGTGGCCGTGCGGATCCATCAGCACTTCATTTCAGTAGCCCTGCTCCCTGCAGGAGACCGAACTGGGCTAATGAACATTAGCCCTCTTCAGGCGTGCTGAACCCGGTCCTGCGGGAGGACCGGTGGGAAGCTGTCCCGGCACGCCCTGCGAGATGCTGGGGAGGCACAAGGCTCCGACAGCTTATTGATATCTCTCACTACATGCACCTCTGAATGGGATGATCGGCTGCACATTTAGCAAAGGGCTCACCCATCTCCCGCTCTCTCTTCCTGTAGCTCTTTCCCTATGAACAGATAATATAGCTCTTCATTTTCTTCATGGGACAGCCAACAGGTACTGATGGCTTAACCCCACTGTCCCTTTACCCTTAAATACCCAGGCTTATACTAAAAAAGTGTAATTTCTTGCAACAAATTATGTGTTTTGGACAAACATCCAAAATGCAGAAAATGGAGGGCAGTATTTCCATGCAGTATCTCTGTGGCTGCTAAGTAGTCTCCTTGCTAGGCTTTCACGTGGCCGAGATAAGGAGAGGTACGCTCTCCAGTGAGGGACCAATCCACCGCATGCACCGGGGAGGCGAGGGCAGGAAAGTCACATTATGCCCCATCTGATAAGGCTGTACTGATGGTCTTGCAAAAGTGAATAAATACCCTGTCGATCTAGTCATATTCATCAGAACATACAAGTTAGCATTAAAACAATGCATGCGATTTAAATGCTGCTGCAGCATTGCAAGAAAAGCGCATACGGGTGTTAATGCAGATTTGCATGGGGCTGTCTCTGTGACCGTATAGAAGAACCGCTGACTTATAAAATCAGGTTGCCTTTGTAATGCCACGCACAGATCTCCTTCTCTCCCCTCCCTGGAGAAATCAGGATGTGAAGAAGCAAAGCTTCCTTCCTTCTTGATGTTTCCTAACTAGGCCAGATCACTTTGGAAGATGGCCAAAAGTTAATTTAATATTCACCGCTGACCTGTTTTATTCCTCTGAGGTTTCAAGTAAAAAGTTGGGTGAAAGCCTTTTCCTCTGTTTGTCTGAAAGTGCGCCACTGCTAATGCCAATCCCTGAAGCACAGTCTGCAGTGCACGCATAAATGATTTATTCAAAGCTGCCGCTACTTGCTTGCTCCATCAACACACTCCTGCAGAAACTTGCTAGCTGCTGCTCAGGTAATATTTACCGGCAATCTCAGCAGCATCACGGGAAAAAAAAAAGAATAAACTGCTTCCTTTTTATTTTAACACCCTTCTTCGTGTCTCTTCAGAGTCATGAAAGAGATTTGGAAAACAGGTAAGAAATACCCAGCTCCCAGCTCTCCTCCAGCTGACTGCATATCACCGGGCTGCTTAGCCGGGAGATTATGCAGCTGTGTAATCTGCAATGCAAAGCTGAAACCCTCCTGCTAACCATCAGTACCTGTCTGCAGTGCAAAGGTGCTGTTCTGGCTACTGGAAGTGAGAGAGGATAAGGGGAGGAAACTGCAGAGGCAGGAGAAATTTTTTTTTTCTTTACTAGAACGTGAAAATCCAAGACAAAGTGCAATAAAGGGTGCAAATAAATTTGAAGCGAGTGAAAACGGTGATTTTCTTACTTGCAGGTGGAGGGCATTGTGATCAGGTGTTGCTAGACATGCTGATCACAGCTGCCCCTACAGAAGCCATTTTTTACCTGAATTAGGAATTTGCAGATACCATACTCACGTGCGCATGTGTTCACATGCAGCATCACTGATTACCTGTGCAGCAGATTCTGCTAGACAGACAGACATGCATACATACACGACTGATGGCCATCAGTCCACAATAGCCCTACTGACTTTGGAAATTGCCCTAAATATCAAGCATATGTTACGTGTCGTTAATCCTCTTAGCTTCCATTTTCTACAATAGGAGTTGTGAGTGTTCAGCTCCTTCTCAGACTTGGCTATGGAGGAGAATATATTTCTGTGCTTGCCGCTACGTGCTCAGATACCTAATTTAAGTTCTGGTTGTGACAGGGACATTGAATTTAAATTAATGATTCTGGATTCGGTCTTTCTTCAGTGGAGGGACAAACTGCTGTGCTGTAAATGCTTATGGCCCAACCAGTAGTGGTCATTAAAGATCTTGACGATATGTCTCACAAAATGACTACTGGTCTTTTTCTTCAAATCAAGCTGTCTTAGAAGAACATACCCTTCTCATTTGAATTGGAAAAACTATGCTGAAGTTCCTGAATTAAAACATGGTGTTTCCAATGAGCCCTGGTACCTCTCTTGAACACCTGCACTGCTACTCCTGCCTTGATGGCCTTTCAGACACCGCAGTTTTAGGCAGGGGATCACGCTGGATAAAAGCTGCTGCAGAAGGTGACGTGTCATACATAATTTGATGCTTGCAAAACTGTATCAGAGGCAGGTTTTCAAATGGACTAGAGGTGCCTGCTGATGGGTCCTGACGGATGCTTTACAGGATACAAATACATGTGCATACCTATAGATAAATTCCTCTCAAAGGAAGGACAGATTTTCAGCTACCCATGGTTTCAGTGATGCTTAGGTGACACATTACAGCACTTCTGAAAACTCCCAAGAAGTAAATATACCTCCATGGGACCAAGCCCTGTTGAAAATCCACCCAACAGGGTGAAATTCAGCTCATCTAACGCCAGTTGTCCGAAAGTGAAGTGCCTACCCTAATCCAGTCGTCCAGACTCCTCTGAGTCAATGGAGAGAGACAGGCACCTTCGGAGGGCAACTCAGGTGGCTTACCTTGGACACGTCCATCGTGGTGAAGTGAATACCCACCAGCAAGCGTCCGCCGCTCTGCCGTAACTCTGCCCCGAGCACCCTAGACCAGACAACTAGATGAATCCTAGACAAGATGAATCCCAGCCTTGGAAATTAGCTGGAGTCTTTTCCTCTTTCTCCTTGTTTCCTGGCAGAGATCCCTTTTGGGAAGGCTCTCAGATCCCCAGGTCCTCAATTTAGGGTCCAGGTAGGGAAGCGTCTGTTCCACACCACTAGCACCGTTCCTCCTCCTGCTCCCAAATCCATTTCGCTCTCCGAAAGATGAATTCAGATACATTCAATACCCAGAACAAGTAGCCAGGCAGCGCCTTTCTGTATGCACAGAACCTTTTAACCTTTTCGGGGGGGTCTTTTCCTCACAGTAAATAAATAAATAAACTTGCAAGGCAACTTTTGCAGAAAAATTGAAACTGAAAGCTGATGATTTGTCTGACGTTTCCCTGCTATGAGACTAACCTTGACTCTGCGTGCCAAACACCGCTTACCAAAGAGCTCCCCTGCTACCTGCACGAGCTCTGGTCCTTGCGTGAGGGCTCCCAGCGAACATGGCCTCAGCAGCTAACTTGCTGCTGACACGGAGCCCAGCTCTCCTTTGATTTACAACCTCCTTACGCTGCTCTGATGCAAACATCCTGCAGCCCAGCGTTATTGAATAACTCGTACAATCTGTCTCCTGTGATTTCCATCAAAAACACCTGGCCTAAAAGATTTTCATAGATCATAAATCCAAGGTTTTATCTGGATTTCTCAAGTGATGGTGAGCAAGATGTTTGCACCTATGGGAGCCTGTTGAAAACTTCCTTCAGCAAAAGATGGCTTTTGAAAGGAATAAAGATTTTCTTGTGATTTCCAAATCAATACCATCACTTTGGAGGCACACTAAAGGGAAGGTGTTTTGTTTCCACAGAAAAAATTCCTTACTAACGAAGATATTTTGCTTTGTTCAAAAATTTCCGTGGATCAGAAACAAATTAAAAATCTCTTATGTCATCATCACCTAATGCTTAATTAAGTAAACAATCCTGCTTTACCAGAAAGGCAGCAATCTATACTGGACAAGAAAAATGCAGACATTTCAACAAGTACAAAGCCAAAGCAAGAAACCGCAGGCACACAATAGCAGCTAGTGGTTTTTTTCTGCCAGTGGTAGAAACGTTTCCCTTCAAATATCAAACAGTGAATTCACTTCTTAAGGTGAATAGTTCAAGTGATAAAGGCAGGTCGGATAAGAAGGCAGAGGACAGAGAATCACGCATGCACGCGTTAACCACAAATCATCTCATGTAGTGTGACTTATTTATACTGTACATCAATAAAATAACAACTTTCAACCCACTTAGTGACTTTTTGTGTACAGGCAGAAAACGAGCACACCTAAGTAGGCAAGGAATATTCAGGTTAAATGTACAAATTATTTATACTTCATAGTCTATTTTGGAGGCAGAAGGGCTGGGGGGGGGGGGGAAGGGGAAGAAGCAGAATGTACTTCAAATAGCATTATTTATCATTTCCTGACTAAAAATAGCGTGTGTCTCAGGAAAAGATTGACTTGGGCTTTCCAGTCAGCAGTGAAGGGAATTAACCCATGCTATTTGGCATAAACTGGTAAATCCTTCAAATATGATCCACCCCTTAAATTAAAGTCCCAGCTGAGCTGCTGGAACTGGATGTGAGGAGAAGTGTTCCCCTTTCGATGACAGTTTGCCTTGAAGAAAATATGATTTTCCTTTAATGCTTGCTAACCTCTGAGCATGGCAGGATCTCTGTGGTATCGGAGGACGACCCACCCCCTCTTCAGCCATCGGTCAGCTGCAAGCAGGAGACCCGCATCCAGATGTGCCAGGGAAACCAGCCCTGGATGATCTAAGTCCGAACAAAAGTGAGCCTCCAAGCTCCAGGAGACCCAGACACGGAGCAGCGTGAAGCCCGGGAAAGAAACTAGCAATTTCTGAAGCTGTGAGGCCCTGCATTTGTGTAAATCTTGGATTTCCCCATTTTTTTGGTGGTGCCTGACCTTTGCCTTGCCTGCCTCCGCAGTCTGAGCGAACGAAGTTGGCAGTGCTATTCACAGGAAGGATTAAGCAGAAGCACTATTTCAGTATTATGTTCCAGCACTTGCCTCCAAAGCCGTGCAAATGTGCAAAATAGTATGTTCCATTAAGTGATGAAAACTCACAGGAAAATTGAAATAATGACCCCTTTGGAAAAGCAACAAATACTTCACCAAGCAAAAGCACACTCGCCTTTGCACTTCCAATACCAGACTTACTTTACAGCCCTCAGAATCGACTCCGTCATTTATATTTCATCAGCTATAGCACGCTAGGGTACTATAAACGTAATCCAAAAGAAGTGCCAGCTCAGCTTCCAGAAAGCAAAAAAAACCCCAAACAAACCCCACCAAACCCAAGCCCTGCTCCAAAGGGAGACACAGAGCAATCGGGGGTCTGCTCCTCATGGAGGGAAAGGCGGGCTCCTCCCTCCCGCCGCAGACAGCACCCCTTCCCGAGGATTTACGGATGGGTTGCTGCAAAGGTCGCAGGATGGGGACTGACGTCTCTGTGCTGTAAAGAGAAACAGGCAGGCTTCTCAACTGCCTCAACCGAGGATACTTATCTCATTTTAATCCCAAATTTATTCCTGGCCCCAAAATCACTGCTGTTATCCCACATATGTTATTACGAGTTATATACATCAAGCATGCTGAAATAAAAGCCTAAGGCTCCAGACAATGTTCTTTCCAGTGCAGAAGTTGCTCCCGTGTTATCTGAAATAATTTGTATGTCTGGTTTTCTGTCTTCCCTCCGTTACCTCTTTGCCCATCAGTGCCGTCTGTGTTTGCGTTGTGATAACTTGACAGATACACAAACAAGTAGCAAAAAAGGTCTTGAGTATTTATAGTCTTCCTGTTGTTCTGGTGTTACATTATCTGGTCTGCCTGCCTGGAGTAAAAGGAGGCAAGGCTGGCTGGATGCTTTGGCTAATCCTAACACGCCATCAGGCTTTTCTTCTAAATCACCAATTCAAATGCAAAGTCAGCAGTGACTGGCCATCCTTAGGGCTTGCTCCGGCTGCCCTGTAGAGCTCCTGAAATGCCATTAACTCTCACAAGACACAGAGCTCCTGAAATGCCATTAACTCTCACAAGACACGTACCTACTTCAGCAGAAGCCCTCTTGCAGTACGACTTGCAGCCACAGCCCAGAGGCCGGGCACTGAACAGGCGTTCGCTACCACATCGCTTCTAGATCAGGCGATGGTTATCACTCGCGGAGGCCACGTGGGCCCTTGGAGAGCTTCCTCTTGGGCTCTACGTTAGCACGTGGTGCAGGGCAATGGGAGCTGGTCTGCAGAGCAAAACATCGCCAAGGACCTCATGTCCACAGGACCTGCAGTTTGGGGTTTTTCTGCCCCCCTTCGCCCAGCTCTCGCCTGCCCCATGGACTGAGCGCCTGCTAGCAGAAATGCACTGGGCGTCCTCCTGGGACACATCTTCTGGTTGGGTTTCACCTGGAGGGTGAACTGCTGTGCCCAGCATGGCTCCACGCCGCAAAGCAAAACCCAAAAGGGGACCATGAGGAGCACCCTCCTGGACCGGCCTCTGGCACCCAGGACATGGGTCGGGGAGGAGCGGGGCAGCTCGCTGCCCCCCGTGCAGCCCACCCCACCGCCTCCTCCCCCTCAAGCACGGGCAGGCGGGGAGACTGCCAGGGCACGCAGCCTCGCTGCAGCCAAACACGCGGCAAACGTGGGCCATGCGCGGGGCGGGCAAGAGCAGGCAGGTCTCGCTGCTGCCGCTGCAACCACAGCTCTGCCCGACCACTGCAGCGAAGGCAGCTGGGTCCTACCCACCGCCCAAATTTCACATGGAAACGCAGTCACGTATACATGGATGCCACTGCTATCCAAAATAGGGCCATAAATAGCATGCAGGCTACAGCAGGTGTGGCAGGCTGTTTTGCCATAAATAGCAGGGAAAATGGGTCAAGCCGTAACTCACGCGTGTATGCTCATGCAGGGTTTTGCCCGTTGAGCCTGGAGCTGCTCTAGTATTTTCAGAGGAGTAAACAAGAGATGGTACTGGCCTAAGTGGCTCTATACACACTGATTTCCTTCAGTTTGATGTGAACTTCTCCAACAATCCTACCGTCACCATTGCTTTTGGAAATTATTGCACAGTACAGGAAAAATCAGGACGTTTTTCCCTTTGAAGAGTTGCTGGTTACTACTGTGAGTAATTCTTCTCCTGCCTTGGCATTCACATGTTCTGCAGGCACAGACTATTGCATCTCCGCCTCGGCTGTGGCACTGCCAAGCAAGCCAGGTTTAATTCTTGCAAAGCACAGCCGACAGTCTAGCACCCTTCCAGCTCCATCTTTGCTGCCCTTTACTGAACTCTAGCCAAATTACCTCTATTTTTCCGGCAACGGAGGTACCAGAACCAACCCCAAAATTCCAGTTACAGATCAAGTCTGAGAGAGACAGGAATTACCGTCTCCTTCCCTGGGACCTGAAGTCTCTCCATAACGCCTTTATGTTTAAACCTTCTTTGAAGCCAGTCAGTGAAACGCTGCCCACCTTCCCACATGCTCCTTCAGCGCAACTGTGTTCCACTTCAAAACATCAAAACCATGTTTCATGTTTTTCCCTAGAGCTTAAACTTGTGTTTTAACAAGTCAAATCTCACTTTGTTATTTTCTGCTCATTTTTCCAACCTGGCAAGGCCTGCCTGCCTCCCTGTTCAGTACTGCTCATGGTTCTCACTGGCTTTTCCAGTTCTTCCCAAGACAGTGTCACCTCCAAATTCCTCGACTGCTGTTTGAGAAAGGAGCCTTCCTAATAATAAGTAAAAACAGAAAAGAAAAGAAAAGAAAAGAAAAGAAAAGAAAAGAAAAGAAAAGAAAAGAAAAGAAAAGAAAAGAAAAGAAAAGAAAAGAAAAGAAAAGAAAAGAAAAGAAAAGAAAAGAAAAGAAAAGATAAAAGAAAAAAGAAAAGAAAAGAAAAGAAAAGAAAAGAAAAGAAAAGAAAAGAAAAGAAAAGAAAAGAAAAGAAAAGAAAAGAAAAGAAAAGAAAAGAAAAGAAAAGAAAAGAAAAGAAAAGATAAAAGAAAAAAGAAAAGAAAAGAAAAGAAAAGAAAAGAAAAGAAAAGAAAAGAAAAGAAAAGAAAAGAAAAGAAAAGAAAAGAAAAGAAAAGAAAAGAAAAGAAAAGAAAAGAAAAGAAAAGAAAAGAAAAGAAAAGAAAAGAAAAGAAAAGAAAAGAAAAGAAAAGGAGAAGAGAAGAGAAGAGAAGAGAAGAGAAGAGAAGAGAAGAGAAGAGAAAAGAGAAGACCAGATGCAACAAGCCAGCAAAGCAAGTTGCAGAGCCAGTCCGAAGTGGCAGACTTTGCCATCTGTGTGAGCACCAACCAGTTACAGAATAACGTGAACACAAAAGGATTACTTTTTGCCTAGAGAAAAAAAATCAGTGAAAGATCTCAAAACAAATGGTAGTGCCTCTGCTCTTCCCAATAGCAGGCATTATTCACTGATCTTTCAGGGAAATTAAGGCACAGAGATTTGAAGGGATTTGCCTCTGGACAAAATAATGAAGAAGAATGTCAGTAAGAGATGATTAATATTCCAGATGGTAGCACGGTCTGTAATTAAAACACGATATGCCAAAAGATTACAGCCAAACAAGAAGCCTGCCCTCATCCACTTCTTAGTATTACTAATTGTACAGTTATTAGGCCAAACAGTGGCTTTTCCTCATTATACTAATTCCTTTATTTGCTGTGGAGCTCCTGTCTTAAAGCCCCAGACACCAGAAAACCACTTTATGCCACGAATAACCCGGCAGAGGCAGAGAAGGGGACTTGTGGGGGACAGGGACAGAGACGCATGGACGGAGGAAGCGTATGGAGTGAAGGAGCCCCTCATCACTCTTCCCTTCAAATCTCTTTCTCACAGCCACCAAGCCAATGCTTGGCCAAAAATTCTCGTCTCAGGCTCTCTCCCGCTCCAGGGGTTGCTTCTTCATGCAGATGGGGGTCATGGACACCAAGTGTCTGGGAGGGATCACCACCCAGGGACTCGTAGGAAAGTTCCTCCTGCCGATGGCCCCAGAGGCGTCTGGGCGCACAGCTAAGGGGTTTGCAGTGCCAAAAGAGCTCCTGTCAGCGGACAGCCTGCACCCCACCGTGCCGGCTATCTTCTGTAGTGCTTTGCCGCAGCACTGAACTGAGTCCCATAGGTGGTGAGAGCTTGCAGTCCCGGAGCGTGCTCTCCCCAGAAGCGCACCAACGCCCCCCCTCCGCTGCACAGCAATGGAAAGCTGAACGCCTCCACGCCACCAAGGCACGCCTGACGCCGCACAGATGAACCAGCTGGGACCTGCTCACTAAACGTCCCTCCTACATCTGTGCAGACACACGCTTAGGTTTTCAACAGGCATCGTACGCGCGAGATGAAGGACGTGGGGCAGTTTGCTCACGTGGATGACACGCGTAGTATTTGAATACACATTAAAAACATTTCCCCACTGGAACTCGGCATTTTTTAACTTCAAACACATGCTGTACTTAATCTAAACAGAGCTAAAAGAGAATGCGAAGAACTGGATGTCTTTCAAAGTCCCAACAGCCCGGTTTTTCAAATCTCAGACCACCCTTCATCTGATTATTTGTGGGCCTAACAAAGTAATTGCGGAGTGGCGGCCCGATTTCCTCGAATCAAATGTCAACAGTCACGAATCTCCAGGAGTTTCCGCAGCTTGGTAACACAGTGACTCTGCAGCATGGGGGCCCGTACACGTTTTTCATATTAGGGAGCAGATGGAAGCTGTAATTCCCTTCAGAGCGGAGGGATGCCTTTCAGCACACAGTAGCAGATGACATGCTCATTTCTGGAAATGTTTTTCACTTCTATCCAACAGATCAACGGGTTGTGGTGGAGAAGGAGCTGAAACAGTCAGACATGGTTGGACAAAACACCGCAGAGGGGATGGGGAAATACAACCACCGTCTCATAACCCGCGAGTCTCTGTTTATCTGGTGCTCGGCACGGGGACTTGCTGCTCTCCAATGCCGACAAATTCGGTTATGGTGCCCAGGCAAAGAGCTCTGCAAAGCCGCTTGGCTTTTAGAAACGGAGACCGCAGTAGCACTGGCAGCGTCGTGCCATTTCTCAAGAAATATGCCATTTTTCACTAGGTGGGCTTTACAGGCGATCTAACCTTTCTGTAGAGAAGACGTTAGTGCAGCCGGTGTGGTGGCAGGATGGCTGCGGTCTCTTTGCAAGTTTGCCTGTATTTAGAAGGCACAGAGAGCTTTTTCTTGAAGGCGGGGGTTTTGCAATCCTGCCTGCAGTAGGGTCAAGCAGCCTGTCAGCCGTCTGACTAAGGGAGGTAAGCTGCAAAATACAAACCCTGGTTACTCCTTTAAAATGAAAATACCCAGGCTCGCTGCCTTTCAACCCTCTTCCAGGCATGCCTGTTTGTTCTGCCAGCAAGGCAGGCACTCAGGAAGGCAAGGAGCACGGGGGGCTTCGAGTATCCTGCGAGCTTGGCAAGGAGACTCTGACAAAGCAAATGCTCGGGACTTCTTCATTCAGCCTTTGCGATGCAGTACCTGCCGAGAGTATTTCCCCAGCCCTCTTTCCCTTACTCCTAGCGAGGAGAGACCAAAGCCTGCCCTCGGGAAAACACACTGGTAAAATTTAAAAGAACATGAACTAGCAAAGGGAGAATAACTGGAAGACTATGAAAATACAGAATAATGTGGCTTACGGTGGGATCTACTCCGCTGTACACTTTTAAAAGGTGTACAGATTTGTTTCTCTTTCGTGATGCCGATTACATATGTTCCCAACCTCCAAGGGGCTGTTTAAAATCCCATCTACTGCCCAACTCGGATATTTCCAACACTCTGAGTTTTCTGGAGTATTAATTTTAGTGCTCGTGCACGCCGACTTAGCCCATTTCTGAGCTACACAAGTTCCCTCTGGCAAACTCTGCCACGGGCTCGGCTTTGACCCTACATCTTCTCGGCTGCCTAATTCAAAGCTTCTCCTGCCCGAAGATTGCCTGTCAAAGCGGAGATGCCAATCTAGATGCTAAAGGCAGAGAAGCGCCCTGTGACAGCTCGAGCTCCTGTTCCCAGAGGTGAAAGGCCACCAGCTGGGCGAGCTGTCCGTCTTTCCTTCCTCTCTCCTGACTGACAACCGTCAGCAACCAGCCCTCTAATTCACACTGCACCGCAGGAACTAAATAAACAACTGCGTTAGGCAATTACTGCGATAAATGCCTTCTTTCTTCCCTCATTTCCACTACCGATTTGTTGTTGGAGGCAAAAGACCACCTTGTTGGAGTGGCTTAATTTTTTTAATTGCGAAATAACCACCTCACTGACAGGTGGGTTATGGTACGTGTTTAAAAATCCATTTAAATGAACATAAAGTCAGATGGGTTGTAATGTAATGCAAATTTGAAAGTCTTTGCTTTTAATTCTGCTGAGCTTTTGCCAAGCTCAGGCATCCTCTATGGCAAACAAAAGATCCTCTCCCGTGAAGCCAAAGCGTGTGGGTTTATTTTATCCCATTTTTATCCTCAAACATTTAAACTTTGAAATTGAGCTTGCCCAGTGTATTTAAGCCCCCAGGAGTTCGCTGCTGAGGCCAGTCCAGCCTGCCCAGCAATGAATACAGGGAGGGGAACATTCAATGGCAGACATCCTATTTAACTATGCCCAGCTATGCTGTGCCCTTAGATGGAGATTTGTCTTGTACACATGGGTCGATCTTTTCCACAAATGGCATTATCTGATGATAAGGCCCAGACCTAATTTGATTAGAGGAATTTAACTTGAGACTGAAAATTAAATTCTCCTGGCAGTCAAAGGCAAAATAACTCAGTAAGCTGACAACACATTCAAAATTAATTCTGATTTTTAGAAGAGATATCTTTTGGCAAGGTTGATTTTCCTACCAATCTGACTTTTTTTTAACATGCAGCTCACTATTTATTAAGCAACATCGGAGGTTTGAAAATCCACTGAATGCTGTTATAACAACTGCAACATTCAGATACATGAGGAAAGTGTGGCGTGGTACTGATTTATTTAGCGTGAAAACAGATTTATATCAAAGTAGATGTCTATAGCTGAAAAGTCTAAAACACCTGCAAATTTACACTCATTTCTCTTCAGTCACCTTTGTGTGCATTATACACACCTTTTAAAATGGGCTCGTGCGTGTATTTTACTTGTATTTAATAGATGCATAATTTCTCATTATAAAAGCTTGTTCAGCCGTTTTCTCACACGTATCGAGATACGTGTGCAACCGAGGGCTGACAACACCCTGTTTCACAACCCAAGCATTTCTACACATGCCACCTTGAGCTGCAGGGCATCAGCACGCTCTCTGCTTGGGATCCCGAGGGAAATGCAGCTCCGAAATGAGGTGCCTGAGCCACGCAACGCAGCGTGCCCAAGAGGCACAGCCCCGATGCACTGGCATGCACTGCCGCGGCAGTTTCAGCATCTCCTGCTCCTGTCACGGGCTACCGTTACCACAGCAAGGAGAGGCAACAAGAAGAAGAAAGTTGCAAACCAAACCATTTGTCCAGAAGGGAAAAGGATAGGACAGAGATGTTTAAAAACTGATGTCGTATGGCCGTGGATCTGTAGGATTGTCAGTCACTTCTGCAAAGTCTGCATGGCCGCTCTGCAAAACACTGCCCTCCGCAAGTGGATAGGTATTTGCACGAAGGTGCAATGCCCGTCTTCGCCTCCTGTCGCAATTTTCTCTTAGCGTTTTCCACCGAGCTTGGTATATAATATGTGCACACGCGGGAACACAGGCAAGTCCCTCGAGGGAAAAAGCAATCCTTGGAGCAGACAGAGGCTTAAAAGTCTCTGGTTTTGAAAGGCACTGCAGCAAGAGCAGGTGCTTCCACTCACAGAGACAGGAGCTAATTGTAGGATCGGTTCTGGCCTACAGGCTCTCTTTTTTATGGTTAAGTCCATAAAGTCTTTGGCTGCTCTCTGTAGTTAGTGACCACACACACAAAGAGGTCTTTCATTAGCAGTGCTCTATAGGAAGCCAGAGCACCGAGTAAATGATACCTTAATGTTCCCTTTCAAAGCCGGAGTGGTTTGACAATGACGCTTGTTAGCGTACCGCCGAACGTTCCTCCTGCCCGCCATCCTCCAGCTTGCAATTAAGCTTACAGCCGTCTAGTATTTAGCTAGCCTCCCAAACTTTGGCACTAATTGTTTATGAGTTAATTTGGGAAGATGCAAGGGAAGAGCTATGTTTGAAGAGTGTGGCTCCAGTTCCATGTTACAGCAAGTGCTCATCAACCGGGCCACCACCAAGAGAGGTGCGGGCACCCAGGACCGAGCCCCGCAGCTGTGCAGTCAGCAGGCCGGCAAACCCAGCAAGAATTCAGGGGTCCAGTTTTTCTTCAGGGCCAAGAATTACCCTTTTGCTTTGGGAAAGTCCAGTGGGATTTTTAATGTTCAGCCTTGGGTGTGATGCTGGTTTAAACCTGAGGCAGAGTCTGTTCAGCGGGTATTACCGCCTACAATGTAGCACAAGGCAGCTCTGGCTATAGACCTCTGTTCCCACCTGCAATATCAACATCCGTGACTTTGTGGCCCAGCGGAGACCGTATTATTCACTCCTGCTTAATGACTACCGCAGCTTGCTACTTCTGTACCAGAGGTTTCTGGGTCTTTGCTCATTAAACACGAAGCAAAGAGAGAAACACAAACAGCAACTGTCACAAAGTCCTTTTTTTTCTATTAACTGTGTGCACTAAACTGAACTATCTTACTGACAGCTGATGGTGGAGAAGTTACAGGCGTTACAGCTGAAAGTATGAGTAGGCATGAAACTGAGCATTGCCAAAGTCTACAAAACCACTTGTGAATTCAGATTAGCACGTTAAGTGATAGCATGCTAACTGGCAAAGGAAAATGTACCGATTCTGAAAGCAGGGGGGGTTCTTCCCCATATGATCTGCTTCCCTCCGGAGAGGAATCTCTGCTTACCCACATCAGTTAGGACAGAGTTGTGTTTTGGTGAGTCAGTCCTATTTTTACAAGGAGGTCCTATTTTTCTAAGGCACTGTACTTTTCAGAGACTTCATATCAAAATCCATCTTCTTGGGGGAGTAGAAGCAAAGGGCTGCATGAAAAACAGAAGGCAAGAATAACAAAGACTGCACTTGCTGAGTCATGTGCAAGGCATGTTTACAACAGCAGACCAAATATACCTCAATATTGTCATCATTATTCAATTTGAGGCTCTTCTGACATTTTACAAAATGCTCTTAGTTTTGACAACTTAGATTATTAAGGGGGATTTTATGTACCCAGACTAGTTTGAATGATGTGACTACAAATGCTTGAAAACAAAACACCAAAAAAAAAAAAAGAAAAAAGGGAACAAGCCCACAAGTGAATACTAAGTAAACATATTTAGAACCATTGAAAAAGAAGGTAATTCTTCATCACTTCTTCCATGGCTTTTAAGCTGCATTCTACATAACTGAAATACAGGATGATGGAAATGTGATATAAATATTTTTATTTTAGTTTTTGGGAAAAATGGTGGGGTTTTTTTTTTTTTTTGAGCTTGCAAAATTAGCATTCGCAAAGCCAGACAGTCAGGTGTTTTGTCTGTAAGAGATAAGCATCTCATCTCTCTCCTAGCTTTGTTTGACAGATGAGCACTATCCCATCACTTTCAAGGCATATCAGCCAAATTGAGATCTTCCAGCTGCACCCTTTGGAGCAGATCAGTAAAATGGTGCGTGGGAAGTACTCATTAGTAAGGTAGCTGTCTAAAGCATTGCTGGAGATACTTATATTTGGAAAAGCTAGCTACAAATATATGATACAGATCATCCTAAATAAGAGTGAGACTGTAGTTACTCAGCCTATTTTCTGTATCAGCAAAGCCAGCTTAGGAAACTCTTGCTTTCCTTTGTTTTCCCCCAGGTTCTCAGCAATGTCTACTAGGCTTTTTGACATCTTAGAAAGGCAATAGTCACCCTCTGGAAGTCCTGTCCTTTCCACTGACTGCAGAGGGAGCCCAGATGACTAGCCTGCACTAGGAGTCAAAGTGGGAGACAGTTAAAACAAGTTGGTTATAGGAGATAAACCCTCAGAGGAGAGGGCGAGTGCTGAGGCTGTGCTGTTAGGCTACGAACTGCTGGGGGGTCCTTCCAGGTAAGCTAGTGTTGCATCTGCCAGGCATTCAGCACTAGGTCCGGACTCTGACGTGAGCTTTATTACCGCTAGCAGAAGCCAGCTGCCAGCACCCCTCGCTTCCTCGCTAAAGCTTTAGCGTGTGCAGCTCTGCTCACAACCCGGTGAGTAGATGGGAAATCTGGGAAATCTACTGAGTTTCAAGGGGCAACAACAGAAATGCCTACAAAACCTTTGTGCTCCAAGACCCATCTACAAACCGCAGGAGACAGTGCTGTCAGAGTCCAGATGACAGAACTGTGGGTGACCTCAGCCCATGAGAGGTTGGCTTTTGTTTTCACTAGGACCAGGTTTTAACTGTGCTTCTGTCATGATATAACCAGACCCTATCATATTCCTTACAACTTTCCAACTGGCTGTGCAACATCTGTCCTGTTGAAGATATCCTGGCACCTCAGCCAGGAGAAGGCATGATGCTCTGGTTCTGCCCTCATTTGCACAGGCTCAACACTGCTGCCTAGTACGTCCCATTCCTCTGTCTCACCCTTCACCACTGTCAGGATGTTCCTCAGGCCTCTTTTTTCCATTTTATCCTTTCCCTGCAAGCCTTGCCTGAAAGCTTTACCATAACACCTCTTGACACATCTGAACAACCCCGTTATTGTCAGATGTTCCGGACACCCAGAATCCAGCAACTTGCGCCACGCTCCTGTGAAGTGACGCATCTTCCATGTCTTGCTTTGACAACTCGGCACCGGGCAACTGAAGTCTATTTTTAAATGTACGTTTTGTTGTGAAAATCAGGATTAAGCTGTTCTTCTATGCTAGGAATCTGTAGGGTTTCCTGGAGGGAGTCGGAGACTCGCTCCTGCAAGGCTATTTTTAGAGCATCCAAGACAAGTTCCATAAACATGTACTAAACAGAATTTTTTGCAAGTGGAAAGCAGTGCTCTTTAGCACATTTGGTCCCTTCTTTTTTTCTGGGTTGGTGCTCATTTGCTGTTGGAACTTTCTCCACAAAAGGGCAGAGACACTGGTGGCAACAAGTTCTCTGTCGCCTCTCCACCTTTTTTCCTCTACCTTTGACAGCAAAGACAACCCTCCTGCATTTTCAAAGGATATCCCAGGTCTGGAGATTATGAACTCAGGGCTACTTTCTTCCGGAGTGTTTCTGACAGTCTGCTCCCCCCTGGGAACACGGGGCAAAAGAGAGTTGCAGACTGGCTGCAGCAGAAGCGACGGTACTGCTCTGCTAACAACCTGGGGAGCAAGGGGAGCTGTGAAACCCAGGGGACCAGGCAGATGCATTGGACAGGCTGGTGGGACTTTCTTCTCAAGTTATCAGTGAGTGTGAGAGGAATCCCATCTCCTCCTCCTTCCCCACGTCTGAACTATACAGCTGTAGTAAATAAATGTCCCAGGAAAGAGCTGGAGCTGGCCACAAACCTCTCTGCCACTCATGGGCTGATGCTCCAAATCTCTCTTTTCAGCGAGGTTGCTGAAAACAGAGCTCTTCTATTTGCTCTTTCTTGGGGGGATATTTTAAAATTATCCTCCAGGCAGCAGCAAAAGCAGTAGCAGATTATGCTAGCCTGCAACTTAATGAATCCTGTAAAACAGCCAAGTGGTTTGTCTACAAAATATTTCGGAACTAGAAGCACCCAGCAGTATGTGCAGCTTAGAAAAGGACTATTTTCCTAACAAGCTTTCCCACAGTGGTGTCGTCAGTTCCCAGTGCCTTTGTATGCCTGTGGATCTCCTTCGGTAACTTTGGCTCCCTCACGCTGCCATTCTCCCCCTGATGTTGCAGGTTCCCACAGGGCATCCGTGAATACCTCAGAACTTGATGATACACAGGATAAAACACCTTCATGCCATTCGCTGGTAATTTCCTTCGTTACACAAGCTATTTGCCTGGCCAGCTGGGTGTGCTTCCCTCCAACACCTGGTTGCAGGGCACTGAATCACACATTTCCTAAGGGCAACTTCTGCTCTTGCAACTGGCCCAAACTCTTAGGAAGGATGCTGGTTACATCTACAAAGACAAGCCATGCGGTGTGGAAACCCCCTTCCCATTAAACATTTTCCAATGAGGACATTTCCCTTCTAAAATGACCTGTTAAGATTAGGAGTGAAAGGTGAACCGCTGCTCCTAAGCAGAGACTTTACGTCTGTGAAGAGAAGGTTTTTGAAAGTTGGTCATCTTCACATCTATAGTTCCAGTTTAAAGAGATGACCGAAGGAGTGGCAAACAGTGCTCAGTAAATATAAAAATAAATAGAGATAGCAAGGTGAAAAGGAGGAACAGATCTTAGAAATGCTCACTAAAAATTTAGTGGCATTAGGAGTTGAGGGCACATGTAGGATTCAGCACGACAGAGGCGGTGGAATAGTTTGTTATGGATGTTTTGACTTTTGTTACTGACTGTTATATGCATACAGCATCATTAGGAAATTTTGGCCAGTTTTCACATCCCCGTGGTGCCATGTGGAAAACCAGAGCTTTGATTGTGAGCACCTGCCCAGCGTTTCTGGAAGGCTCCTGTTCAAGATCCGGTCCCAGTCAGAAACTTTTTCATATAGCTGCAAGGTATGTTAAGGAGTCTTGGGACATCAGAGAGTGGGTTACTCTGCCTGGGCAGAAAAAGCTGTTCTGTGGTTCATGGCACAAGCCACTGAACTCTCCGTCTCCTCCTGTTTATTGATGAGGAACTCAATGACAGAGAGCTGTACGGCAGTACTTCGGAGTATGCCAATAAAAAGATATGCATGAGGGCAGCAGGAGGGCTGTTCTGAATACCTACATTGTTCGCTCTTGCAATTTTTTTGTCCACTAGTTAAATACCCGAGTCACAAATAATGCAAGGCTTGGGTTGGTTTTTTTTGGTTTGGTTTTTTTTTACATCCACACCTTATTTTCATATTCTTTTTTTTCTCTCCAGCTCTGAAAGCTCTTCCTTTTAACACTTCTGCCTCAACTTTTGGCAACACCTGGATCACATATTTAATTTGCTTTTTATCTCATCAGCTTGTTAGCTTTAAACAACTGACACACTCCATCAAAGGAAGAGAAAAACCAAAACAAGAACCCTATTAACCTCTGTTACCCATATAAACTAATTAACTCTAACCCCTCCCCAGTCGTCTCTGGAGAGGGGAACTGCTTTTATGAGCTTCCCGCTCTTTTCCCACCCCTCCTGGCCACGGCTGCTTGCCTTGCTCCTGAGGAGCGAGGCACCGACGTGCCCCATCCGCAGCTGCCCTGGCAGCCCCGAGGGCTCTGCAAGCGCCGGGCTGCCGCGAGATGCTGAGCCCCGCACCCCTGCTCGGCCACGGTGCCCTTCGGGTGCCCGGGGCAAGGGGGAGAGGGTGATTTTCCCGACAGCTTTTGGTCACACCTGGTCGTTTGGCCCACAGTCAAGGGTGGTGACCCTTAGCTTCTGAACTTGGATTACGTTTCAGGTTTTCAATGGGCTTCCCGTCTGCTGATTAAAGCTTGTTTGTTCAAAGCGAAAGGATTAAAAAGAGTAATTATAATCCTGCTAATTTATGTGATTCTTCATGCTAAACCATGCCTGCATGCATAGACATCTGTGAGCACACGTGCCTGGGACGGTTTTTGTGTGCATTTGTTTTAAACCTGTGCCAGCAGCGAGGGAGACAAAGATTATTAACTGGCTGCTGTTAGTCCTCTCTGTGCCATATATATGTCAACACACACGATCGTTCTTCCTTTTTCATTAAGAAGTAACTAAAAGCACTGAGGCATTTCAGTACGTACGCTAAGCTCTTGCTTCTGAATTGCTATTCAACAAGTAACCTGACGCAAAAGGTGAGAGCAACTGTGGCTATCCTGTCCAGCTCCACGTAGCTTTTTGGTCATCTCTTTCATCAAACACAGCCATAATTACACATTTCCAATGCACTGTATACCAAAGACCTATATTGTGCACGTGGAAGGGAGTAACGTGGACTAGCATCTACCTACTGTACACAGACGAAGGGACTCTCGGCGAGAGTCCAGTAAAACAGAAGGCAGCAAGTAGGGGAAACTCTGTTCCGTGCTTGCAGAAGAGATTGTCGACAGCAGGTCTGGGGCTGTAACCATCCCGATCAGCATCACACAAAACAAGTGGATCAATTCAGAGCTCAAAGCGAGAGGGAGGTACAGGGCTCCGGTCTCTTGGCAACCTCCTCTCAGTTATTTTGTGCCAAGGAAGGTGTCAGACGGACAGTCCTGGAAACTAAGCTCCTCCCTGCACCTGGGCAGGGCAGACAGCCTGATGCAGACCCAACTAAAACTCAAGGCATGGTTCACAGTTACCTAGTGAGGCTTTGGGCTCAGTCCTAACTTGATGCAAAAGTTGTTTGAGGGACTACTCAACGTGCTTCATGACCTGGGCCAGGAGAGTTGTCTGGACCAGGATTTGGCAAAGCCCCGGGTGAGCCAGTGCCGGACCGGGGTCTGTGGTCGCTCTCCAGTAAATGCCCATGGTGCACCCAGTGCTGCTGGGCACAGACAGGGACGGCCCACGTGGCTATGGCCAAAGCACAGGGTCCAGTCAACCTCATCCTAATGGTGTCAGTCACAAAAATATCCATTTCTCTAAAATACCCAGCTAGCACGCTTTGAGGGGCAACAGGTATTATACTGTTTTTTCTCCTGACAAATACTACAGACAGGAACAGGTATCTGGGCAGGCTCTACAGAGACCACAAGGTTTTGCTTTTGGTTTTGTTGCCCTCCCATTACCAGCTGAGCAGCAGCACTACAGAAACCTGCCTTGCCTTCCTCTCTCTAGGGACGACGCAGGTTTATTCCATCCCCAGGTGTCTGGCACTCTAAGATTACCACTTAAGTAACTAAAAGAATACACAGTGAATCTGATGTGCAGCCCTTATAGAAGTGGCCCACGTTACAAGGAGCCTAGCTTTGATGTGCCATCGCGGCTACGGCAAGTCTCTACCCACTCCGTCAGTCTCGGTGAAATTGAGCCCTTTTCTTCTAAGGATGCAAAACCGATCCAAATCCAGGTGGTCCCTCCACCCCCCAGCTCACGTGAGAGCATCCCTTAGAAAAGTAACTGCCAGCCCGTCCTCCTCTTTGCTTTTTTTTCTCTCCTGTCCGTGTTTCCCCTTTCCTGCCCCTGGGACCAGCCCCGGGGTGCCCAGCCCGCTGCCGGCCGGAGGTGCCGTGGGAGGGAGCCGGGCGGCCACCGGAGCGGTGTTGCCACGTAGGATGGCCCCGACTGCTCCCCGTGGTGCCTGCCCGCAGCAGGCTCAGCGAGCCGGGGCTGCCGGGGTCTGGCCGCAGCAGCCCCCCTCCCGTCCCCACGGTGGTCTCCCTCGCGATGCACGGGCTTCCCAGCTTGCGCCCGCAGGACGAGCGTCCCCATCGTTTGCTCCTCGCGCCGGCTCCATGTGCGAGCGCAGCGGCAGCGAAATTAAGGCAGCAGATTAGAAACGCTAAAAATTTTCAGCGCTCCCTCCCCATGCTCCTCTTCGGGAAACTGCTTTCAATCACTTTATGTACTGAAAACAAACATGAAAGGAAAACCTCTCCTCTGCCTTCAGTTGTCAGAGCAAAAACGAGAATTCCCTGAGCTCTTTTCAGAAGTGCTAATATTCTCCCCCAGGCCTTCATTATATCGCACACAGATCTGCAGTCCTCTGCACACAGACAGGGAGGGAGCAGCCTTAAAAACTTGGGCCGCTCTATTTATTTATTTATTTATTTATTAAAAACAAAAACAAAAATTTGCCAGTACCAGTGAACAGCAGATCGGAATAAAAAGGGAGGCTTTGGCTCCAGCGGCAATGGAAGGGGCAACGTTCGGCTGGTGTGACGGGGGCCCCTGACCCAGCTCGGAGGGAATACGGCCAATGCGGCCGGGTCCTCCTCCTCCGGCCTGGCACCTGCACAGCTCAAAGCAACTGAATTATGTTTCTGTAGGTATCCAGTTCTCCTTCTCAAACTTCTTCTGCCTGCTGCGACTGAGCAAAATGCTGTGCTCCCTGCTGCTCCTTGTGCAAGATGCCCAATGCATACATTTCCTTGCTGTTCTCCCTGCAAAACATTTAGCTTTTGTCAGTGGCACTCCTGCTTCCAGGCTCAGGAATATTGTTTGTTTGAAATTCGAAACCGCAATTTGTTCTAAGGGAACAAATAGTCTTAAAAGTCAAAATTCCAAGTGGAGGCTATTTGTGGTATTTTTAAAATCTGGGCAAACCCCTAAATCATTACTAAACTTCCCATCAAACACAAAGGAATTACTTTCAGTTCCATCAAAATTCTGTTCTCACTTCAACGACAGTGGAAGTGCTTCGTTCAGTTTGCATGACCTTATATCACATTCATTTAGAAAAATGTTTCCGCCGAAAGGAAAACTATTTCCAACAAGAAAATCAAACCATTCAGTAAGACGAAGTTTAGAATGAAATTTTTAAAATTTACTGGAACACTTCAAAATTATTCTATAAAATAAAATTAAATTGCAATTAACATATTTGGGGGAGACTTTTCAATTTTTAGGAAATCAGCACTTTCAACTGAAAAAATATACTGGGAAATTTCTGCGAGTGCAGAGCCAGCTTCATGCCACAGTTACGGATCCCATTCTCTTGGTCATCTCATTTTCCATCTATTTATAATGTGAATGCATCCAGCCTAGGCCTAGCTAAAGTATAACCTGAGATGGGAAAGTGAAACACATTCAACGTGAATGCTTTCTTTTCTCCTCAATGAACAGTTTTGACAGGCACGATGAAGGCATGATATACCTATGCAACGACTGTAGATAATGGGTTTGAAACAAGAAGAAATTGTCTCCCGTGTTACTTAACCTTTCGCAACATCCGCGGTTTCACTTGTGCTGAGCATCCCGCCCAACAGCACTGTCCACGGGCTGACACCATGTGGGTTTACACTCGTAACAGAGGGAGCTGTGAATCTCATCCGTGGCCAAAGGACTTGGAAATCCAACCTCAGACTTGACAAAGCCCCGTTTTACCAACTTGGGAGTCAGTTTCCAGGCCTACACAAACTGGATGCTCTCGGCTGGGCCCTTACCGGCACAGCTCACGCCACCTCGGTGGGAAGATGCCAGCTCCCACCGCCCGAGCATCCAGATTAAGATCACACTACGGCTACTCCTAGTGAAAGGAAATCAAGGTTCAAAGCTGGGCTGATCTTCACAGCGACAGCCGAGAGCGCTCTGATGGCACCTCTGGCAGGTGGAGCCCTGGGAGGTGGGCAGAAGGAGACCTCTGCCCAGGTCCCCGCTGCTGGGGGTCCTGCATGCCCGCCTGGGCCAGCCCTCCCTTCCCCAGCGCCTCTGAAGGGGTCTGAAGAGGGCCCCCCGTTCAAGGAAACTCTCCTTTGGTAGTGAGGTACCCAAAACACAGGGTAACTCAACCCAATGCCAACCGAGGACCAGGCAACGGGACAAACAGCCAGCGGGTGAAATTCCTCACTAATTCTCATGTCCTGTCACCCACTTAGGAGCTCCTGGATTTTTTTTTTTTTTGCATATTACAATTGTGGGTATTGACTAACGGCGGGACTGCACGAGCAGCACCCTCACTCCTGGAATAACTCCAGCACAGAAATGACATTTATAACATGCTGCCAGCAGGCATCCACATCAGCCCCCTCAATTTTTAGATCACAGTTTACAGCAGATAGAGCTTTTCTGTCTCTCACTTTATTCACGCTGCCTAAAGAAGAGAGAGAAAAGGGGGAAAAAAAGCTCTAAAACATTACTGTATTCCGCCCTTTTAAAAAAACACCCCATGAAGCACTATTCTCGCCGGGTTTCTCAAACACACTGGGAAGACATTAACCCTCCCGTACCATTGCAGGCATACGATGTGTATGGAAACGAAGATTCATTTGGATTTCACCTGCTAGCCCAGAGCATTTTTTGGCTTTCTCCAAAGTTATGTGAGTTAGATGAGTCTAAAATGTCAGTGTCAACACTACAGCACTGGGAACAGAGACAGGAGTATGTGAATTGCTGGCCTGATTTGAGCCAAACTTGGCAAACAAGACACACCATAAGACATACGCCTACGTTCATAGCAAGGCACCTGCATCAGGGCAATAACAGAGTTTTCCAAGCGCAGAGCATCGTTCAACTGCCTCTAAGAACCCTGTGGTTAAAAATTAGATCAACTGCTTCAGTGTGCTATATAAATGTTAGGATATCAAACTAGAAGCCTATGTTTAGGATGAACCTTCCACTCTTAAAAGTTGAAAGAATTTTTAGTGTCGTGTCTCTTGAATCAGTTGGTTGTGCCAGTGCTGGAAAGCACTGGTTAATTCTAACTCTCCCCAGTCACCATCCCAAAGGTCTGAGCCCTTTGTCCACTGTCTTGCACCCAGGACTTGAGTGGTTTAGCATGTACTGCCATCGGTTCTTCTATGGATCCACACATATTAGAAAGTACTAGGATAAACAAACTACTTTGAAAACTGGTATTTTGTGTACTGCTTGCTGCTGAGCATCGAATAAGAAAGCCAAATTTGTTCACTTGCCTCACTGGAGTAATCCTGAGACAATCAATAATGTAGTCAACACACAGCCATGCCATTCATATGGAAGCCATAGTTCAGCCAGAAGTTGAACATGGCATCCCTAGGGCTGTTTTCCAAGGCCAAAGAATTTTTAACCATCATTACAGCACTGAATGCATGCCATGCAACACATGTAATACACCCCCGCATCGCCCCTCCCTTTTCTTTTTACTAGAGACAAAAATCTCTCTGAAGCTGAATAAATAACGAACTATATTGTTTTCTGATCTATATTATGCCCAGAATATTAACCCTCCATCCTCAGAATATATTCAAGACATGGGGAATCAGTAAAACAACCTGCTTTTTTTAAAGGCTACTCTTTGGCGTGACCACCTACCTAGAGAATTTGCCTCAAATGATCCTAAAGTACTGATTATAATTTTCTCACTCTTCTGTTAGATCAATCCTGGCCGACAGCTGCTCTCAGCTTGTCTCTTCAGTGTTGATTAAGTTTGCTCTTGTAGCTGAGATACAACAGAGGTAAGGCTCACAAGGAGAAGTCATTTCTTTTCATAGATGGAGGCCAGCTCCGGACTGAGGCGAAGTGGATGGTCTTCTAGGGCAACACACTGCTTGCAGAAGTGAAATGGCTCCGGTCCTTCTACTGACCTTGCTCACACCAGAGCCATGGCAAGGCAGGGTGGCTGCTGCTTCAGAAAAGCAATGGGCAACGGGCAAGGTATTGCCAAAGAAGGGAGCGGGAAGCATCCTCTCCCACTGGTGGAGCTGCTGCTTCCAGCCCTCCAGGCTCCACAGGGGTAGCAGATCTGCAGATCTCCTCATCTCAACTCTTCACCCAGCTTTGGCCCCCTTTTTGCCACAAGCCTTTACTTTTGAAGCAGCAAAAATCATTTTTGCCTGTGCTGCTGAGCAGCTTGAAACAGCAATGTTAATTAGTCCCACAGACCAGAGTTAGAAAAAATGGGCAAGCTGTCAGGCACTCAAGTGCTTCTTATTTGATTAAGCTACTTTTTGCAAGTAGAACACATTCAAACAACAGAACACCCTTCAAAATGGGCGACAAACCCAATTAACTGACAGGAGCTGAAAGGATAGGGCGAGGAAGGGGAGATAAGGTAAAGTAATAAACTGTAAAAACTGAAAAAAAGCCCCACATAAAATGAGATGGATTTTGGTTGTTTCTCAGTGTGAAAGGAGTGACGCAGCCAGCAGGACGGGTTGCTCTACGTGTTATGACCCGGTCAGTAAAAGCACTATTTGATATCTATTTAAGAGGTATCAGTGGCAAAGTATGGCTGTCCAGTGGGTTCCCGACCAGTCGGTATTCAAATTTAGAGGGGTCTACATCATCAAGGGTGGAAAAAGCTGGAATTGAATCTCAAAGTCAGTCTAGTCTCATAGCTCACACAAACCACCTAATGTGGTGGATACAAATCACCTGGCTGCTGCAAGATGTGGGTAGCATCGCTGAGGACCCGCTAAAAGGAAGCTGTATAAACAGTGCTTCAAATACTGGCCTTGCAAGGTCAGCATAGGGTAAGCTGGGGTGCAGCATGCACAGGCACCCTTACTGAAACAAAAACCAACTGACTTTTTTACTGCACATAGTACGCAGCTTGCTACCCAAATGGGAAGGTCAAAAGTCAAGACGTGATTGATATTCTTCAAGGATGAGACAAAGGAAAAGAGGCCCTGCTCTTAACCACAGCACCACAGGCCCAGCAAGAAGGTTTTATTTTCCTGAGGTTGAGGGTAAGATAACTGTGATGCATCCAGCTGGCAAGGCTGCCAGAGAATTTCCCCAAGGCAGAGTCTGAGCCTACAGACTCCACTGGGCAAGATAAACAGATGTACCAAGCACATACTGAGATCTCCATGAGTATACTAATCACGCTTTAGGATGTCTAGGAACAATCCCACTAAGGTTTATTGCACGGATGCGGTGACCTAGATGCTTGCAAGCAACACAGTAGAAGGCAGCAGCATTATTCTGCTGGAGTTACCAGCAGGATGGCACAGCCCTGTGAAATCACCAGGTGCCACGTATGATAAATGAGCCCGGCTCTTTACTGTTAGGTATAACCTTAGTAGGGCAAGGGCAGAAGCACAGTGAAAGAGGACAGACTCAGGAGAAATGCTAAAGAAATCATCTCGGCACATCTTCTCGCCCTCCTTATGCCAAAATCTCCTTCACCCTTCAGCATCCTTCTTCTCCTCCCCACCGCCAGGCACCAGCAGGGATGAAATAATCAGGTTTAGCAGATGAGCCTTATTGGCAAGAACATCTGTTTGGAAGCGTACCTTTTCAGCAAGGCTAATTGACTGTTTCTAGGATTGAGTGCTTTTTAAAAGGAAGATGTGAATCTGATGCTAAAACTGAAATTAAAATAATTCACCTTTTATCATCTCTTAGCATGACAGCAGATAGGAAAACAACAGGGTCAGCAACTGTCTCCATGCTGAAAAATTCATGTTTCCTGATCTCTCCTTTGCTTTTTACCTTCCATGTACCTGATAACGCTGCTCAAGGTCTGCTGAAGACAGAAGATTATTCATCTGAAAGTTGCAGTCCCTTAATTAATGCTAATAAACACCCAAGAGGATTCCATCATAATTAGTGTGGCTCAAAGTACTGGAGAAAATAGACTGTTCTACATGTAGGCTGCTGTACCATCAGATTGACAAGCAAACTGCAAAACTACTTAAAAGCAGCATGGGACTGAATCCTGCTCCACTTCCATTTATGTCACTCTAGTGATGCTACCATGAGATACAGTGGTGTAAGCCCCATAATTCAGTGATGAATCTTTTTTAGTTAAGATTCTGATTTAGCCAAGATTCTGATTTAGTTAAGACTCTAGGCCCTGAGAAAGCAGTTGTTCCTAAAACGCCCCACCGTTCTGGTGGGTCTAGTACTAACTCTGGCAATACACTACTGGACCAGAGCAGCGTCACAAAAACAACCTGAGTTGTTCAGAGCCAATGTGGCACCTTTACTTGTCATTGACCTGCCTTTTGCTCATTAAAAGCAATGGTGAAACTCATCCTGGTTTCCATAGAACAAAATCAAGCCCGTGTATGACACGTGGCTAAAAAGCCACAACTAGTTGTCAGTGTCTATTAGCTGCACAGTATCTACATGTAGGCAAAACCAGATTAAATTTTATTTTATCCTATGACACAAGTGCTGTGTAGACTAACATATCCTCACCACTAAACGGGCTACCCCTTCAGTTCTGCTGCCCAGGGCAATAGTCAAATCAGCACACAGAAGAGGCCTGCCCGGACCTCCATTAGACATCCATGGAGTGAGTTAGGTATGCCCATATTCTGCAGGGGATTCAGAGCCCCAGGAAAAAGGCCATTCGGCATCCCAAGAGAGCCAGCACATTCAGAATTCAGAAAGATTAAACCCAACAATGATAGACAGCTCCAATGAGTATTTTTTAAATGGCAGCTTGCCACGCAAACGGTGAAGTGCAGATTTTATTAACTAAATCTTAGTTAATTTACTGTCCAGTGGGATTCAACAATCAAGAGGCTGCTCTTTTCATGTGAGTTAAAATACTGCAGTGGCAAACCTTAGGTAAGCGTATTCCCACTGTGTCTTTTAACAGTGTCAAGCAGCTGGGGGGGGGGGGGAGCAGACTCTCTAAGTTGTGTCAACCTTTGACATCGCTCCTGAATCCCCCCTAAATGCTGTGGCTGAAATCCTCGCCCCCGTGGCAGCAAGAGGAAGGCTCTTCATGGACTCCTGGAGCCCAGACTCTACTTGCACTCGGCAATACCGGCACTTCCACTTTGCTACCCCATCCTTCCTGCTTTTCTTGCTTTCTCAGTCTGCCTCCGTCCTCCCCTTTTAGCTCACACGTTAGTGCAATCACTTCCAAATTAAAAATTAAAGACACTAAATCAATACAGACCTCAGAGCTAACAATCTGTGTCCAAGCCTCATTGTTCATTCTTCTGCCTTGCTTCTATTCCTCTGGGCTCTTGTTTTTGTGCTTTCTACTTCTCCCATGGAAGGGATCATTTATGCCAAAGGTGCCAGATTATTATTAGGAATGGTACACTGGCTCTATCGGGAAGAGCTGAAGAACTAGATAACCTGCAAGCAAATGCCCAAACAAAGTGCAGGACTGAGGAGGCAGCTGAGCTTTCCCTGGTCTGTGGGTAGAAGTTCAGTCTCAAAGGAAGAAATGCTGCAGTTGTCCCATTCTCAGCCCTGCAGTAAAGATCAGCTTCCAGATAAAACAGCAATTAAGGGGTCTCTCTTACTGGCCAAAGATAAACCTCCCATTTTTCCCACCAGAAGAACACAAGCATTGGTTCACCCTTTGGAGGACTTGAGACCTAGGTTCAGTTCTGTGTTTGGACAGATCCTTCCCTAATTCCTTATGGCAAGTCACAAGGAGCAATTGAAGACTGTTGCTTGACTACATATCATGTAACAGAAGACACAGAAGGACCTAAGCTAGAGAGAGAAGAGAAGACTTCTAAGTGCTTTGTCAGCCCCGACAGCAAAGAGAAGCTGAGGCAGTTTGGCTTCTGCTAACCACTTCAGAATTAGTCAATTCTTTCTATATTATCTATCTATCTATCTATCTATCTATCTATCTATCTATCTATCTATCTATCTATCTATAAGTATATATAGGATATATCTTATAGAAAAAATATATATATACAGAGTATATATAAATGAAACTATTTAAGTGTTCTTAAAAAAATTAAGACAGTCAGCAACCGTACCATAATAAGCAGATCCAAACCTCAAACTTCTAAGTCTTTATTACCAAGGGTGAGAAATATTTTTTTGAGAAATGAAAGTCACAAAGGGTGTGCCTGTCTCATTTTTCTTCCGCTCCACTTATATACAATGCACAGCATGTGGCGGTGATCTGACACTGAGATTCTTCAAGTCCTGTACACCACAATGGTGAGTTTGAAGGAGCATGCTACAAACAGCATGGCCTCAATTCAGACTTGTTTTACTAATGCCTTGTGTCTGTTTTTACAGCCTATTTGAGAATTCCTTGCTCTACAATGGTGACATAGTTCTAATTTACAGCTGTCAGACTCCTAGGAACATTGCTCCCAAGCAACCAGCATTTTGACCTCTGCACTTTCGGATGCACATAACCTCTTAGAAACTTAAAAAAACAACAAAACAAAACAACCCCAAAAGGATGATCATCTGCAGAAGGGAAAACTTAGGCAATGTCTGTGGCTACTCTCTCTGCTCTTGGCTCCTAACACATCTAAAAGAGATGCTGTCCTCTCTGGGTGCATCTACATTATTGTTTCAGCTCACATCAAGTGTATGGTTTGGAAGCAAATCTACCAATCATTCTCACTTGCCAGATTTTGGGTCACATCACAGGGTGGGAGATTTTGAACCGGATGGCTTTTTACCTTGAAATTAAATTGGAAGGTGTGCCCCAAGAGCGCACTCAATGTTCTCCAACCACTAATGGACATTCAGCTCCCTGGTACAAAACTAGAGTAAGTCCACAGTAAAATCCCAAAATGCATATGGTGTGAACATCAGTCCTCAGCCCCATCTGGTCCTCTCCTCTTGCAGTGTACTTACTACTTGATAATGTAGTCACAGCCTCTGAAACTAGTTTCTAACCTTCCTAGGGCTTCCTTGGGTAGGGTGTGCTGTGCCACTGCTGGGCAGCAAGCCCAGTACTCCATCCGCAGGTCCAGGGTGCAAAGCTGCCAGCATGCGGAAAGAGTGGGTGGCCTCTTCCCTCCACCTTTCCTCACACTCCATTCCTGGTGAAACTGCCTCTCAAATCATAGCCCTCAAATATGACTTAATGGAAAGAGAGGTTGTGGAGTCTCCATCCTTGGAGATATTCAAAAGCCACTGGACACAGTCTTGGCAACTGGCTCTAGGTGGCCCTGCTTGAGCAGGGAGGATTGGACAAGATGACCTCTAGAGGTCCCTTTTAACTTCAACCATTCTGTGATCCTACGACAACCACTCTTTCCAACTATACCGTAAAATCTGAAATGTATAGCTCACGCAGAATCAGAGGAACATGTTGTCATCAAGCTCCCCATGGAAAGGGTTTGAGGGTTCCAGGGCTGGCAGAGTAACCCACCATAACTGTCACGAAAGGATGCTGCTAATCCCAGGAGCTACACTAAGCTTGCTCTTCTACAGCTGAAAACATTTGTCCTTGACTGGAACATCTCCCAGCTCACAGAAATGCCATTTCCATAGAGACACGGTGCCCAGGGATCTCTCTAGGAGAAAACCAAGTATTGCAGCCACTGGCAAGCGGGGTGACTCCTTGCCTGGAGCGGGGCAGAGGCCTCCGCCAGCTCATGCTTCAGCTACTGCGCTGCCCTGGGGGGGAGCCGGGAGGGACGGTCGCACTGACCTTCCCTATCGCTAACGCTACAGAGAGCGAGCCGGGGAACGGTACTGTAAAAGTATACGCACAGCAGGGTACTGAGGGGAAAATGCAGATTAATTAGATCACAGGCAAAAAAGAATGGTGAGCCATTTATTCAGGGTCAGCATTTTTGAGGAAGGGAAAACAAAACAGTTTTGGTTATGGTTCAGAAGAACACAATGTAAAACTTATTCGAGGTTTGAGGCTAAATGTCTTGTAAATTCACAATAGGATTTTTACAGAGGTCAAATACATTTTTTAAAGACAAAAAGAAAATGCAGGCTTAAACATTGCAGAAAACCCATCATTTTGACTAGTTACAATAACAAGTGCTGGGCTGGCAATATCCTCCAGCCAACGCTTTTTGTCAGAATTCATCATAAAAAGCATTTCAGATGGCCCCTCTGCAGCTTTACAGAGCTTTCAATAGAAGCTCCCTTTTGTGAACTGCATAACCCATAGGACAGCACAGCTGCCCAAGGAGCCATCTGTACCAGTCACACACTGATACGTGGACATCACAAGACAGAAAGCTCCAAATGGCTCAAAAGCCATACAATGAAAATAAAGGTTCTTTAAATATATGGAGAAGCCGCAGAAACGGGATCTAAACCATGTGTTATAAATAAAAGAAATGTAGAAATAAAGCACATCTTACCATGTGCTTTCACGTGATGACTTTTACCATTAACCATAAAGTTTTGGTTGGCTTTATCGCATGTAGCCAAGAACCTTCAGCTGGATTTGTAAGTATGTCATGATGTAGCCAAGGCCTTCAGAGTGTTTTATTTACTAATTAAATGGATGCTGGTAGGCTAAGTGCCAGTCTGTGCCATTACACAATTACATTAAAAGGTCTGGATGATGTAGAACTTTCATCACCCATTTGGGATTTTAACAGGCCGTTTCGCTTTCTTTACTAGTACCGGCTTATTACAGTAGGTGCTGTCATTAGCGTGCAGTCAGCCAGAGCTGAATTTGCAGCCAGTTCGACGCGAGCATGTGCTGCTGTGTATTAATTAGGGAAGTGCTGAGTGTGCCATGTAACCCATTTTCCTCCGCTCTGCAATTAGCAGCTTTATGAAAGTGTCTTTTGAGGACCCGAACACAAGTTAATCTTCTGGGGGAAAACGGCAAAAGAACCAATCAGCAAAACATTTCAAATGGGATTTAAGATAATTCTGCCTAAAACTGAAAGGTCTTGCATCTACGCGATCCGTTTTAGGATACTGGCAAAGTACCACGTCTTTGTTTCTGGAATAAAAATTCCAGCAGAGTACATTGCCCTTCATGTTTGCATCTTTCCTTCTACGTTTTGGAAGCCGCAAAATCTGACCCAGCATGTCTGCGTGCCTTATTATAGCATGACATCACCCTCGTGGCTATAATTTGAAAGAGAAAACTTGTCATTCCCAGTCAGATACCCACTGCATACACAACATTTGCTTCGTCAATCGTTCAAAGACCTACTGAGAGCCAAGTGTCTGAAGTTTCTCCAGAAGAAACTTTTTTTCCCACTGTGTTTGTACAATATTCAAAATGCCTTTGCTGCTCTGATTGGAGTTGGAGAGAAGTGGCCTTCAGACATTTCCAGTGATGTGCTTATTTCCCGTCTCACTAAAGGGTAGACTCAGCGAGTTCGCAGTCCATGGTCCTCCTGCACTTGGTATCTCCTATGGCTGGGACGGACCTAGGTGATGGGAGACTGCAGGCTCAGGGACTCCAGCTACACTTAGTCTGGCTGGAATTGAACCTACAAGCAAGTAGATTTCTCCTAACAAACTTTTCTATGAAACTGGCTTTTAAAAGTAATTTTCTATCAGTGATGAGGGAAGGTGGTGAGGATCAGCTCAGGTAAGCTTTACAATTTGGAGTCGGTCCAAATGAGATCAAACATTTTGAAGTTCTCCTCTTGTTGAAGTCTCTATCAGCTCCTGAAATTTCTGGCAGTTGCTTAATGCCTTCTGGCACTCTCCCCTTCAGCCGCAAGCAGACAATATCCTTGGGGGTTTCATGGGAATTGCTTCTTTCTAGTACACTCCCAGGACTACCATCTTTTACCCAAATGAGAAATACTGTGTGATGAACTTCTCCCTCAGTTCCAGCTGAAATCATTGAGCAATGATTGAACATAAAAACAATGCTTAAATCCAAAAGTTAAATAATCTAGCTCAAGATTTCTGTAACAGTTTGGTGCAAATTAGGTTGGCTCCCAATTTTATAAAGGCTGGCTTGATTCCTAGATTTTACAGACACCTGTTAGCAGCCATTAGCCACATCTTTGGATTTTACTTCTAATACAATGGCGTTATTCCAAAAAAAATTCTCCAGCAGGTAACACAGATGGGCAATCAGCACCTACCAACCAGATCAGTGTGAATACTGTGTGCGGTAACAGCTCGAATGAGGATTCACTGTGTTTATCTGACATGATATTCTAGCTGACATATCAATTTAGTTAATCTGACACTCAGCTAACATTTCCTGCATGAGAGCTGTTTACAGCAGGGATACTCAAATGGCAGACAACCCTGTCCAGATCCCGGTGGTAAGTGAATGTCACAGAATCATAGAACAGTTTGGGGTGGAAGGGACCTTTAAAGATCACCTAGTCCAAGCCCCTGCCATGAGGGGGTCACCCAGACATTGTAGAGGTAACACAATGTTCTCCAAATTCCTGCAGAAAACTCACATTTCTCACTGCTCTCCTCTCTCTGAGGAGCAGCTGCAGTTCGTCCCCACAACCCCAGCCACTAAAGTGGCATGAGCATGGGCAGAGCTAGAACCAGCATGCTGCTTCTCAGCACCAGCAGAATTAACCAGAGGACTTAAAAGTCAACTGTCTTGGGATTAGACAGAGTATGGAGCAGCCTTGGTGAACAGCCACACAGTGAAATCTATTCTTTCAGAAGATCTTCTTGATGTCTAATGATATGCAGGAACAAGACCACACAAACTGGTAGTCCACCTGTGTAAAACCCTTCTTCAATCTCAAATTGTTTTACAGATGTTCATTAAGCCTCACGCCCCTCCTCTGACGTTGGCTGTATGCCCATTTTGCAGACGCCCCAGCTGAGGCATTGGTAAGTGCTAGCTGGGGAGCAGTGAGTCAGAGGAAGAATCCTGATTTTGAATCACTCCAGTCACTCTGTGATACTCCTTTCCCTAGAAAAACTTTAAACCTGAGCCATATGGAGGTTAGAAACATAAATTATCAGACTCGTTATTACTTCTAGGCATAGCTCCCAAGACAAGCAACAGGAAAAAATCCTGACATTCCTTTCCCCCTCCCTACCCGCCCTGGAAGCCACAGGCAACATCCTACTGAACTTAATGGGGCCAATACTCTTTGCTTTTATCAATTATGACTGTCAAACCTGTGTTGTCATCAGTTACAGGAGTTTTTTGTGATGTTCAGACATGTGCCTAAGAAGAGGGACTTTTACAAATCAATCTGTTCAAGACCAAGACATTGATACTCTATGGTCTCTTACATAGTCCAGGTGTTACAGAAAAACAGATAATGACCGAATAACAAATTATCTAGATCAGGAGTAGAAAAGCTATGGCTGTGGAGCAGCTCCCATACCAACACTGTATCATGTGGCTGGCCATGTTGGTCTCGGGATGACTGGGTAATCTGAGTCCCTTGCTGTGACCAGCCTGAAGCTGATGCCACCAGGTCTTCAGCAAAGGTGCGGGATGTTGTCTGTTCTCTTGCATTTGCTTTGATTGTCTTTAGCAACAACATTCAGTCCCCTGCAGGCAAATGTTTGTAGAACCATTCAATGACTATGTCTTCAAGGCAATTTGCTAGTAGCCTGCATTTCCATAAACTGCAGCAAACATCCTCATAAAGGCATCAAATAAAAAAGAGAGACTTTGGATATTCAAGATGTCTCTTTAACCTGAGCAATGACTACAGCCACACAAGGACTTCTTCAACACGTTTTATCTGTACTTTCTCTTCTCTGGCTTCTCTTGTTACCCCGCTCCTCTTAAAACATCTCCTTTTCCTTTTGAAGAAACACTCTATTAACTTCACTTTTAACTTGGCTTCTAGATATTTTGGGCACCCATAGTTATTGCAGACCAGGAATTTTAGATGTTGAGCCCTACACTGTAATGTTGCTTTGTAAGAATAAAGTTGAAGACAGTCTACCAAGTCTTCTGTCCAGCTCACCACTACTACAGCAGTGTTCCTGTTAATAAACTAATGATTCCCATAATCCATTGATGAACTCTTCCACAGGGACTTAAAAAGGCATCTAAATGTAGCATTTTAAATCTATACACAGATAGACTAGTATCACATAATATATATTCTGCAAATTGCATGGTTTACCAACCAGTAACCAGTCTAGGTACCAACCAGTCTAGACACTGCATTCCCTGTTTTGGGCAGTAAGGGTTTTAAGAGGAGGCTTTTTCTCAGGATGAAAAACTCTGTGGTAGTTAGATTTAAATTTTCTGAAGAAATGTACCTGAATACCAAAATGAGCTTGAATTCCCAGCTGGTATCTCAACTCAAGCTACCAGAAATAAGACCATCAGTGCAGTAAAGCAAGGACGTGAGCTGGCTGAAGGGCACATTTCCAAGAACATTAGCAGAGCTGATATTCAAATGGGATGGTCCTTACTCCCATGGCAACCACAGTTCTTCTCTTTGAAGCAAGGAAGTTATCACCCTGGCTGTTCTCCCTAGAAAAAAGGTTCTTCTAACCTCATCCAAGGGCGACCAAAGCCAACAGAAAGATTCTTCTATCTGTCAACTGGTTTTCTTATTTCTAGGGTTTTTCAACTATGCATTAATTTGTTTATGAAAGACAGTGCTGACAGCTTTGTGGGGATAATTTCCAGTCTGCAACCTATCAAAACCAACAAATTAAAAGGAAGCACCTTGATCACCCACCATTCTCTTATTTTAAACAAAAACTTGCCTGTGCATGTGGTTAAAGTACTATCCATCCATGGATGAGGTATGCCCCATTTTGCAGAATAGCTTGTCTCAGTGACAACAGCTGTGACAAAAAATTAAATGTTCCAGGACGAAGGCATTTCCATCAATGTTCTTCTGTTTAAAATGGCAAAAAAGATTTTGTGGCATTGCTCTTATTCTTTCTCTCTCTTGCTCTCTCTCATCCGGCTGCTAATTTGGGCTTCCCAGCAGGCTTTCAACAGAGAAAGCCAAAACCAGGGGGTAGATCCTCAGCCACTGGATGTTGTTAAGAGCTCTGCTGAAGTCACTGAAGTGTGACAATTTACACCAGCTAAAGATCTGCCTGCAGGCTCAAAATGCAGCCAATTGTCCCTCCTTCCCCTTCGCCACGCAAACAAAATCTTATATATCTTGTATGGTAATTCACTCCATACTATTGGAAGAGGAGAGAACAGAAAGGGAGTTCCCTAGATTAAACATTTGCTATTTGAGGCTTGGATAGAAACCCACAAAACTGTGAGCGATCAGAACGCACCACATGGAAACGATGATGGAAAACCCCAGTGAATAAACGTGCCAGCAAAGCCTGTCTCTAAAGAACATATTATTGTAGGTTTTCTTTAAAAAAAAGAATTTATGGTGGTTGTATTTTTTTTAATAAACATTTTCTTAGTTTCCTCTATTCTGCCTTTTCTCTTTTCTCCGTAAATTTCTCCCCTCCCTCTACAGTCCCATATGTTCAAAAGGGAGACGGCACATTAGCAACCGGGCCAAGTACAATTGAAGAAGTATGCAGGCGCGCAGAGCAGGCTTTGGGATGAATGGGAGGAGCGCCTCATTTTTGTCCTTGTGGATCATCTGGTTAGCATTGAAACGGAGCTGATGCGCTGTACCGAAAGTCCCTCTCATGTAAGGGCAGGTTACGACGTCCCCAACCAGTGTAGCCAGCCACAGTGCCCTCGGTCGTCTGTGGGCAGACCGGCTGAGCCCATGGGAATTGCGGGGCAGAGACAGCACTGTGCAAACAGGGCTACCTGCTTGCAGGGTCGGGCCAGCCTCAAGCGGGACCCAAACCAGCCGCTGCCTTGTAAACAGTGGGACTCAGAGTAATTCCCCAAACCCTGGCAATGTCCTGACTGCATGCTGGGGTGAGATAATGGCAAGCTCCACCGGACTCACCACCCACTCTTCCCTCTTCTAAGGTTCTGGTTTCCAAAGGAAGGAAGGCAGGAAACCCAGGGGTACCCCTCCACCAGGGGAGACACTCTGCAGTCTAATGCCGTTCCTAGTCTGGGTCATCAAAAGACCAGGACCTTTGGGTGCACCACCAAAGGAATCCTCCCCATGTAGCAGCCACGGGGAGTCCTTGCCCCTATACAGAGTTTAGGTACCATAAAACTGAGTGAGCCGAAGTGATGGGATTTATTTCACCTGCCTAAAAGTTCAGCCTAGGTTCTTTCCATAGTCAAGAGAGACATGCACTTCCCCAGCAGAGCTGATCCCACCTATTTTAGGATGGGCTGGATCACTCTTGAGAGGTACTTGTCTTTCTCCACTGTTTCTAGAGGACATCTTAGATACTTTTAGACATCTAAGAAAAATGAAATTATTTCCACCCAGGTGTCAAAACTGGCTCCTTCCATTCTTGCAATTTGACTGATACGACTAATCAGTGGAATGAACTGACTCAGGATAATATCGAAGAAAAGGGATTAATAGGAGTCGAGAGAAGACAAAGGAATCCAAGTTCTCTGCTGATGTAAAGGAGTGAAATTTATGGTTACTATCTGTACTGTCATTAGAAGAACATTATATTTCTATAAAGAAAGCTTTGTATTCCAGTTCATGAGGTACAGAAAATGTGTCGATTGTGCCCAAAATGCCAGCCTAGTAATTTCCAGTCTGGTAGTTTTGATAGTCTTAATGAATGGGCTCAGCAAAAAACAAGGACTGGAATACGGAGATAGCTGTATTAGGTGGACTGACAGGCTCTTTCAGAAAGACTGCGTAGGACCTGCCCTAAATATTCTTAGCCATTCTGTGGTAGTACTTCCTCACTTTCTTAAGCACGAAATTCACTTACATATTCTAAAAAAGAAAAAAGCGGGGGGGGGGGGGTGAGGAAGAAATTGGCATTTTTAGTGTACAAGCATATTTACATAATCAGGGCAAAACCCTGCATTTTAAAAATGCCCTAAATACATATTTACATGAGAGAATGCAATGATTCCAAAGAGGCTGATAATATGCATTTTAAGGATAGCTAACTACATATTTACACAACCAAGACAATAATCCCCATTAAGGATTTTTTTTTTTTTTTACATTGCCACATTAGAAAACTGAACAGTTATTAATCCATACAACTCCACATTAACTCCTAGATACTGCGTGTCCTCAGGGCATTGCAGTACTCGCAAGCCTACGCTGAAGCCTAGAAACTTCCTCACGCGGAAAGGAGAGGTTCCATCTCTCTCTGGGTTTTGCTCAATTACCAGTCGTCTTCCAAAAGGTCTCCTGGAACCGCAGTTTCTCTGCGGCAAGTGGCACCCTGCTCGAGTCGCTGCTGAGCTGCCCCGGGGATGGGAGTAAGCACTTTTTAAACATCCCGATTCAGAACGGTATTTCTGACTGAACTGTGCACGTCTGCTGGGCACGGTCATTCCTGAGTGCAAATGCACGTGCGGCAGGGAATTCCCTTTTCTCTTCTGGCAGGAAAACCTGATCTCCTCAGAGGCTGTGACAAACAGAGAGCATGTGGGAACGTAGTGCTTTGGGTGTGACAACGCAAGGGGAGACAGAGACGGAGAGAACAAGAAAGGGTCTCTGCTGTCAAACCGGTAACAGCCTCTCCTGAACAATTTAATATAGTGAATAGATGAATAATATGAAAAGGAAGCTTGCTTTCCCTCCTCCACACCCTTTGAATTTTCCCCATCAGAAAATCCTATCTCATTAACAAGGTGAACAGTATTTCTAGATATTTTTTTTTTTCTTCTCTTCTCCCAGCCTCAGTTCCAGTAACACAGGTATCAATGAGTTTCAGGAAATGAGAGACACTAGATTTTGGTTTCTCATGGTAAATCGCCATCTATGATCAACACAACTACTTCAGTGTTATCTGTGGGCACAACACTTTTTTTAAAAATAGACTAAAAGTAATAAATTATGAAACATTTTAAAAATTAATGCATGCTCCACTTTAAGCAGCTGTGAAATTCATCTGCTCCTCCTCCTCACAGGAAAACATCTCTTCCTCAAAATATCAAAACTCCAAAGACAGTCAAACACAGAGCTTTGACTGGTGCGGAAGGACAAACATCCATCATCAAAAGTACTGGCTGTCTTTCACATCTTTTCTGCATTACCCCACTTCCCTGCAAGTTCCAGCCCTACCCCATCAGCAGAATACCCGAATTCCCTCCAACAACGCACCCAGCAACGCTCCTGTCACCTGGTACGTGTGCTTCATCCTCTCCTATCTGCTCTCAAAGGGAAAGCCATGTATGCAGTCGAGCATTCAGGTAGGGTTTGGTTTGAGGGGATCATTCCCATTTTCAGATTTCCAGTCTCTACACGAAGACAGGCCTCCTGGGGAAGCCCTTACGTTAGACCGCACGTGGGCAGAGCTTGGACGGGCAGGTGGAGGAGTCACTGGTATGTAGGCACCAGCCCAGACTAGCGGTGACACTGTTCTTGGGAACAGTCAACAACCTTATATCAATGTCCATGACGTTTTTACAGCACCTTTGCTGGCTGAACTTTCTTAAGCTTTTTTTTTTTTGCATTAGCTGACTTTTGCTGCTGTTGTTCTCAGGCTCCTCATAATACTCCTTGCTCTCACCTCACCGGCAAGCTTCTGGATAAAAATTTCCTTCTCTGACACGTGTCCATCTTGTTCTTGTTCCCTTTATACTTCTTCTGCTATCGTACCAGGCCCAGCTCAACAAGCCTCATCTCTGCTCATATCAGCCTTAATCAGCTGGGAGTCCAGTAACAAAAAAAGATCAAACACGAGAGGAGTCATCATTTCAAGGGTATTGCCTCTTCAGCATCTCCAGCCACTGCCAGAGTACGGGAGGATGCTGGGGACACCAAACAAATTCACATCCCCTACCTGAAAGCAGTATCACACTATAATAGCTAGCATCACAGGCCACTGGACCATGGAGAACACTGGTGAAGGATTTTAAAGAGTTTTACCTCCTTCTCAAAAGAAGTATGGAAAAACAAAGAGTCTGGCTGTCAGCATAACCTATGCTGCCCGGTAGGCAAACGTTTTCATAAACAGTTGTGGTAATTTCTTGCTCAAATTAAGCAAACAATAGTATTCACACACACAAACGCATGCGTGCGCACACCCTACTTGAGGAACGCTCCAAGCTGTGGCTATCCCTGACCATTGCTTGCAGACACGAGAGCTGTTGCACAGCCCCCTTACGAGTATTTCTCTCTGCCACAGACCCGCTGGCCTGAGCACAACCAATACATGGACATCAGAACAGAGACAGCACAGAAAATAACAAGCCTCAGCAGGGTCATCAAGCAAAGAGATCGATCAAGAAGAAAGTTAGGCAGCCAACACAAGTGGACTGGACACTTGTGCTTTCAATAGCATATGTTTCTTTGGGCCATAAAGCTGACACTGGGACTTCACACTTGCATTCCAAACCAACGCATTTCTTGGAGAAGCAGAAAACTCATGTTGGCCTATTAACAACTGCTGTCCTCTGTAAATCAGTGCAGGACCTCCCTTGAAGCATATTGCCTCCCATTTATCTCACAGGCATCAAGGAACCCTTTGCCCTCTTCAACGCATTGTTTGGCCATTAAATCAAAACATTGCCTTTCAGGGAGAGGATTGGTTCACAACAGCCAGAGTGGAAGACAGACTACTCCAGTATGAGGTTCAAAACATGGTTGGAGATACAAATGACGTGATCCCAACTTGCCATGAATTTGTTGCAAAGATTTGACTGCATTTTATTTCCCTTTCTGGAAAAAAACGGTGCTCCTAAGGTTCATTGGTGCTATGGGAGAGAAAGTACTACAGAAACCAGCAGCTCTTCAGGATAGGATACATGCACAGATGCACTACTGTTTGAAATGAATGGAGATTAACAGTTTAGCATCAGTTTCCTATGAGTTGCTCGGATACAATTTTTCCTGCAGAGTTAATATAGGACTAGATGGCAGAATTTAATTCTATAATTATCATTTTCATAAATCTGGCTTATGCTGAAAAATTGAAAGAGTGCTATTTTTTTTAACTAAAAAGCATCCTTTATAATTCCTGTATTATTCAGGGGAAGATGAACTGATAAACAATTGTCATGGGAAATAGGAAGAAAAGTGTGGAGACGAGATATCTCTATGCGCTTTTTCATCATCTGGACTCCAAGGACGTGGTCAGATACATTCCCTGATAAACTCACTCCTTCTGTGGTCAGTGTCCTCTTCTCCTACTGACAAGGAGCCAACGTGTCCCACTTAGTCACACGGTAGGAAAGAGCAATAACCAAAATGTAGTGGTGAAGTTCCTGTGGGAACACAGTGTTCACAATGTGTACCACAGCGGTGGTCCCGTGGCAAGAACTCACCCTGCTGCCTGCACCGTCACACGGGGGTGGCCCAGGTTCGTCTGGGAAAGGAGCTGAGCTCCCCTCAGTGACGAGCAGGTGGGAATCCCTGTTCTGCAAACACCGTGTGGACATGAGCCATCCCACCATCGCCCATCCAGGAGAGGATAAAGCCCTACAGCATCACTCTAGGTCATACGAGAACGAGAAGAAGCCAAGAGCTGTGCTGTATGTGCAAGGTGCGAGGGCCCGGAGTCAGGTGTGCGCTTAAGCATCTGTGCCGAGGTGCTGGGGCCGGACTGAGAGAGGAGGAGCGGCCACCCGAGAGCAGCGCGCGCTGGTGCCGGGGCGGTACCCGCAGACGCGGTCTTGATTTACTCACAGGTTGCAAACATAAACCAGATATTTTTATGTTCTGTTACTAGAAAGGTTCTGTGCAGCCAGTAAAGATAGCAGTGTGAAATCCAAGAGGGCCATGCCACTACAGAAATGCGAAGTTGTAGAAAAAGTTAATAAATTTTGGAGGAATGTTTCAGGCTTACTCTGTTTCCAAGGGACCCGGAGATTCCCCGCGTGCATAGCTCACGGGCCTGGCCAAAGGGGGCTTGGACAGACTTCAAGGGAAATCTGCAGCTATCTCTGTCTCCGCTGCCAGGAGAAGTTTAATGGTGCCGTGCAACAAAGCGCTGCTGTCGACTGACAGAGCAATGGAAAAACAGATCAGATGCACGCCGGCCTCCGGGGAAACCCGCTGCAATCCAGGAGAGCCTCCCATCATTGTGATAAAGCACTTACCCTTTTGAAAACCAGTTTCAAATCTCTTTTATCCAAGGTGGACAGGCCACAACCAGGGTCCCCTGACCCTGCCATGCTACGATGCTACCACTCCATGAAAACAAGAGTTCCCTGTAAAATCCAAACCTTCTCACAGAACCAGTTTAAAAGCAAGCAAGGAAGAAAGATGTTTGTACCCCTAGTTTGATATAGTTGTGTTCTGCTGTGTCAGCAATATTGGCCTTGTGAAGTACACTTCTATTGCAATGGACCCAGTAAGTCTGAAACCTAATGTGATGGTTGCCTGTGCCATCATTGACCGTGCTAGGACCTGCTTGCCTCATACTTTTCCCAAGGCAGCAGTTTCCAACTTCTCTCACATCAAGAGAGTACCACGTTGTACTACCAAGGAGGTACTTGTGGAAAGGGAAGAGGAAAGGAAGAGACCTGGTCACAGCTGGCCAGAGCCAGGGCAGACCCGTATTTCCCTGCTCACACTCCAGGCCCTGGTTACTCTTTTTATGGACATTCTTGATGCTGTGCACACTTGGCCTTGTTTTTTAAGACTAACACTTCTATGTGCCATTGGATCTATTTGTCTGAAAAATTAATTACAAGTTTAGGAGCACATGGAAACAGCACAGATCTTCAGAAACTCCATTACCAAGAAAAGAAAAAAAAAATCAAGCACTTAACGTTAGCAAATGAAAAACAAGATGTGAGCAGGAGAGAAGCCTGTGCTTTTGAGATACTAAAAAGGGGAAAAGGCAAAGATTAAAAAAAAAAAGTTATAAATAATTTTCCTATTATTTATGCAATACAGCTGGATAAAAAGTTGTTTAAAAAAGGTCTTTTAAATGACTTACAATGTGCACAGCTAAAAGGTTTATTTTTACCTTTCTGGTTTTAGATAAAAGTTGTTTTGCTGATCAGAACAATTACGCTTATAATGGGAAATAAAAGGAATTTGTTACCTACAGATACACAAACCAGTGATGCTGGAGGTACAGCCACTATGCAGCATTCTGCTACTTAAATTGGTTTCATCTGTGAATTTTATTTCTCCACAAAACGTACATACTTTTTTTTATTAGGGGCTTTCCATTGCCCTATGCAGTTAATACTTATTTTTACAACTCTGGAACAAGCAGGAAAGCTTTCTGTTTGGGGAAAAAAGAAAAAAAAAATAGGGACTACAAAAAGCAAAATAGGGGCTACAATTTACAGCTAAAGAACCAGAAAAAGTAATACCAAAACTTGGGTTAAACACTGACTTTGCTGTTTTTACCAATGGGAAATGCTGTTGCACACAATGATTTGTGCTGTGTTCATGTCATGATTTGTGCTATGTTCAAAACCCACCAGTATCAGCTGTTGCCAGAAACAGGGAAGCAGATCACATGCACTACTCACTGTCACAGTTCTTATATCCCTGGAAGATTTTATTCCGTTGCTATCACTGGAAACTTCTTACACGGTGTCTATCCAGAAGGACTGCATTTTAATTATCCCTCAGAAGGCTGGCTGGATGTTGGGTGTCTCAGTAGTTTTGCTTGCTTTCTTAACATTGCCTTATTGCTTAAGGCTGTACAGATCCCTCTGTAATAACTGAAAGCATCTAAACTATGGAAACATTATCTCTTGGAAAAGTAAAAACAAATCAAGATTTGGGTTCAGGATGGCTTAGCAGAGTGAATTCTTATTCATAGTCTTCACATTCTTGCTGAGGCTTCATTTTATTGAATTCCCCAACATTTTTCTCTTGCTCTTTGATTAGTAAAACTCACTCTAGGTTTCTAGGGCATTGCTGAAGCACATGTTCTTGCAGTACCCATGTTCAGCAGCGTTACGGCATGTGGAGAAGAAATGATGAATGAGTACAGCAGAAGAAAGAGAGGGCCAGTCCAGAGACACCAAGTCTTCCCTGGCATCTAAAGGGAAGTCACCTCTCACAATGCGATTGTCAAAGAACTTATCACACAGGTGTATTCTGATTTCTATGTCAAACAAGAGGCTCAACTGCTCCTCAAATAGCAAGGATATAGCAGAAGAAATGAGAAGGTAGTGAGGCAGGACCACCTGCCCTGGAATCGGCTTTGTCTTGGCTTTCACGGAGCATGAGCTGCAGAAGCACTTCCTCTTTTTATACCAAATAGGTTCCCAAAGTGAAAATAAGACTTTCCAATAGGTCTTAATAACTCATAGGCTTGGCCAATTCTGGCCTGGTAGGACTCTGAGGGGAACAGCAAGCAGTGTGTGGCAAACAAGGTCAGAGTTAGCCATGGTAATCATAGGGATATGTCAAAGGTCTCAGTTTCTTCACTTGGTGAGACCATAACCTTCATTTTGCAAAAAATATATTCCTATTCTCCCCAGTTGTAAAGGAAATATTTACAAATGAGCCAAAGAATAGGTGTCTGCCTCCACCTGTAGGAAGCCTGCAATAAATTGCTTCACACGGTGTAAGCAGTCCCTGTTCATCTTAACCTCAACCACAGGTAACGTGTGGGGAGAGCAAAGGAGCAGGGCCATGAGGGTGCCATGGGAGATACATGGAGGGTTCCCAATGCCTTAATTAATCCATGACTCATGACAGCAATTTAAATGTGGCTTCTCCAGCTCAGCTTACAAAGTTTAGGCATGAATACAAGGGCGCAGTGTGTACTACCATAGCCAATGCTGTAACATCAATAAACCAGAAGACTTAAGTTTCTGGGCTGTCAGTTTGGTAATTTGCATTAACACTACATTCATCTCAAAATTAATTTGAAAACAAACAGCCCAGGTAACGCTAACTTTGGTATGTTACAGCTTATTAGCGAAAGCAGAGAAAACAAAACTGTACCGTGCACAGTTGGAGGTCGCACAGGATCCCAAAACAGGATCCCACAGTGCCTTTTACAGCAAATTGTTAAATCGGGACTATACATGTCACTACAGAGCTGTCAGCTGATATGGTTCTAGGGTTTCAACATTCTCTCTCTCTTGCACACAAGTATGTACACAAATACTCCCACAGATTCAACAGAGCTCCTGCATACACCTCTGCCAATCCCTCGCCTGCATATGTATGACTTCCACTAAAACTGGCATGAGTTCAGTGAGAAAAATTATGTATTTCTCTCTGTGCCATAATGCATGTGGCAGTGCTTTCTACCATTGCCATTTGTTGTTTATGAAAAATTCAGTTTATGCGAAACAATTAGGAATACTGAAAAATGAGAGGGGAGAGAACATCAGGAACAAATATATTTGTCCATGACCCTTTGGAAAAGTAGCATTTAGAATAAAGAACAACAACACTCTGCATTCTGAACTCAAATGAGTCCATCAGTCATCTAAAATAACAGGCTATAATGAATTAATAATATAATGAATTAAATTATCATAAGCTTACACTAGAAAATTACTTAAACACAACCACAAAATACAGAAGGGTGGGGAAGGGCTGGGGTGCAGGCAAGCCGGGCTCCTCAGATGAAATCCCTTCCACATTCAGCAGCCTCCCACCAACTTCAAGGCCCTGATTTCTCTCCTGGACTCTCTACCAGGTTTCACTCTCAACTCAGTGCCTGAGATCAGAAAAATTTCCACCACCTCCATTTCTGCCAAAGAGGGAAACCCATCACCGAATTCAGACTACTGTTTGATATGCTATGTCTTTGATTCAGCACAATACTGTGGCATTGTGGTTATTTTTTAATGCAAGAGTAAGAGTCATCCAAGGTATTTTTAGCCTCCCAGAAGGATGTAAAATACCTTTCACTGCATTAGGTTGGAGGAAGGTTTCTCTTGCTGATGAGATGCTGCATGAAAATACCTGTGATCTGAGCTCAGTCCCTTAGTCCCCATTCTACAGGGATCAGTATTAACCAATGAGGCAAATACACCTCCTTTCTCCCAATCTTGAGAAATAACGTCATTTTAGACTTTGGGAAAAGAATTAAGTGATTATGGCGTGCATGCCCCAAAAGACACTGCCACACGAGGCCCTGTCATGATGTAGAAACATAAAATAATTTTTAAAACTTTGACATCTTCCCCTTAAAGGACAAATGTCCATATGGGTAAAATAGTGCTCTAAATACCGCGGGGAGCAGCGCAACAAAAGCGAGGGAGATGAGGAAAATGACACCTGTACCCTGACCTGCCAAAACTTGGTCTTGTTCCCCCACTCGTGGGGATGGGCTCCATCGAGGTGGGGGCAGCAGGGAGTGGGACAAAGCAGGGTAAAGGACCCACGCAACGGGGCAGCGGCAGCAGGCAGGAACTCGGACAATACACAGGGGAAACGAACTCTAGACAATCACTGGTTTTTGTTCCTAACAACAGTTTCCTGAGGAGGTGAGATAATCCAGTATTTATCATCTTTGAGGAAGATTTCAGGCTGATGGGTGGTTAAGCGAAACTGTTAGAAATGGCAGGGAGCCCAAACTAAGAGCGTGAGGAAACGCCACTCGAAGAGGTCTGCTCTGGATTTGTGCACGGTGCAAGATAAGGAAAACCAAGAATGTGTCTTCTCTGACCACAGAGACCCTGTAGGTTCCATTTCTCAATAGTGCTCCAGAAACAATTCTTCATCCTCACTCAGGTTTGAATCTTCATTTTTCCCCACATAATTTCCAGCTCTCCAGAGAACCTTGTCTTTTCAAATCCCTCCCATTTTCATGAGGATTCTCTCTCCCTTGTTGTGATTTTGAAGACATTCAAATCTACAGACATAGCATGGTGTTTTGAAAGGTTACTTTCCTGTTTGACTGATCATTCTTGACCCATTGCCCTCCCAGCGCTGCCCAGTGCAATAGCAATAACATTTGTCAAAAGTGGGAAAACAGATCACAAAACAAAACATAGATATATCTATCTGTAGATCTATATCTATCATATAGATTTACTACAATGCAAAATAACTACCAGCGTAATGAGCTCCAAAACATAAATCCAATATGGACATAAAATACACACCCACATACCCCTCCTTTCTTCTCTGTGGCTGTGTTGAATAGACTGGAGCTAGGCAAAAAAAGAAGCTTTTTTCCTTTTCCTATGTGCAGTTTCCACAAAGGTCACCCAGCAGAGCAGCGGGGAGACCTGAGGAGTCGTGGCCAAAGCCATGGGGGCAAGTGGGGCAAGGGGTGTTCAGAGCCTCATTGCCACACACCAGATCCCATCAAAATACACTGGTCCGCTGCAGAGGGGACCTTCAGTCTGTAAAAGAAATGATAGCCACGGACATCTACTGCTACCCTGGACATCTGAAGAAACATTCTGCAACTGACTGAAGGCCCAGTTTTGTGAACTGGGGCTTCATGTACGAATTCATCTGACCTAACGTTAGACATCTACCTCATGGGCTGAGGTGAGAAACACAGTCACGCTGGTCCCTCCTGCAGCTGGAGGTGAGGCACTTCAGAAAGGAGCTCAGGTCTTAAGCCAAGGGTGACCGCACTGCTCATTTGGGACCTTGTGTCAGGTGGGACGAATCCAGGTCTTAATGAACAGGTCTCCTTGTCTAGCAGTACCTTTTACAGCACAAGGACTGGGAAATCCTGCATGGGGAAATTGCAACTCTGCACCCACCCAAAATGAATGTCCAGGATGCAAAAAGACTACAGTAAATCTCTCACTTTTTTCTTCCTTGGTTTATTCTTCTTGGCTATGGTCTACATTTCTTGGAAAATTCCTCCATCTCTCTGTTGGCAGATCAGTTCTACACTTGTCACATCTGTGCTGCTTTAGCAGACTAATAACTTAATTTTCCCCACAAAGCAGTAATGTGTTATGGAATGAACTTTTCTGATTTTTTAAAGCAGTAAAAAGTCTCTTATTCAACCTGTTTAATAGGTTAAGTGGTCATTGTGTATTAAAAAAAAAATCAAGTATGCTTTGCTTCCCAATCTCTCTCTCCCTCTGTTTTTAATCTGACGTTTTAACAGTTTCAGGATCAGGGAAGTAGTTATTTTTGGCATAAAATTCAGAAAGACAATCTTGGAATAGTATTCTCTACCAAGTAAGTGCTCAAATGAACAGAGCTTATAAATGATTAATGTAACAGCAGTGAGATAACCCTGAGAAGTACATCTGGTGTTTGTTAAATGAAGATTATTTCTTTTAAAGTTTTAATTGGGCCATGTTAATTGGATGCTTTTCTTCAGTAGACATATTTCATATCACAAAGTTAAGCCAGGTTTTGTTCAGCAAAACTGTAAACACGCAATTAATCACTGAAAAACATGGGCCCCTCCTTATGCTTGGAACACACAAACCCTGGAAGTCATTTTCATGGGGTTTTACTCCCTAAAATCAAGTGGACTCATATGGCTGAGGTCTTGTATAATGGTCTGAAAACTGAGGGATGCCTCAGTAATTACCACGAGCCTACACAGCACTGGCAAACCTGTCAAGAGCCCTTCTTGGTACAAATACCCTGCGTACTTCAGCAGGAGCGTCTCCGTGAGAAATGGTTGACAAGAACAGGACTGTGACAGCCCTTGGTTTCCCTTGCCTGTCGGAGCAGAATATCGCCTTGCCTGCGCAAAGGAAGGCAGGAGTTCTGCTTTTGTGCCAAGGGGGTCTGAGCCGCCCAGGAATGGCTCTGCCAGTGTTCATGAGGAGTATCTTCTCACGGCACTGTCACCAAAGCCAAGAAGGTGTTAACACACAGAGGGCAAGAGAAAATGTACTGCCGTGCCACTGAGGTTACTCAGAGTAAGACTGGAAACCACCTGTGGAAAAATACTGCCAGAAAGGCTACACAAGCCCTTTCTGCTTGGCAGCTGGGTTAGTCAATGGCACGGGGACTGCGGGAAGGGACTGGGTCAGTGCCAGTCCTATCCGCCCATGGAAGTGATGGGGAAATGGGAGAGCTTCCCATCTACTACGATACATTTTCGTGGGTTTGAGTTTCAGCTTTTTAGCTTATCATGTTTTCCTTCCTCCCTCCCTCCTTTCTTCTCTCCCTCCCTCCCTCCCTCCCTCTTTTACTATTTTCTGTTTTCCTTTTTCTTCTCTTCTTTTCTTTCCCTTTTTCCTTTTCTTTTCCTGTCTTTCTTTCTTTTTCTTTCTTTCTTTCTTTCTTTCTTTCTTTCTTTCTTTCTTTCTTTCTTTATTTCTCTATTTCTCTATTTCTCTATTTCTCTTTCTTTCTTTCTCTTTCCAAAATTAGCTAAAACTATTGTGTAGAAGATGCATACACAGGCCATTACAGTAGAACCACTCACTGATCCTTACCTATGGAGGCTTTCCAGAGCCCTGTACAAGCTCCTTTCACAATGAGAGCACACAGTGTTGTGAAAGAAGACGAGAAACCACAAGAACAATGTTATTTATGGGAACAACTTCTACTTTTGCTTCAGAATAAGAAGAGGTTTTAATCTATAGCTATGATGTAGAACTACATAAAATATGCATATGTTATACCGAGGTACACACACGCACTCAGCACAGACCAGAGCACTGTCATTTTCTGGTAGGCTGAAATTACGACTGTACACAAGTGCCTAGTGCTTTGTGTGGGTATGATAATGCTTTTACGTGAGTGGCTGCATAGCTATATGGAGAATAGCTATATAATGTCTGTTCTCATTACGTGGTAGTGTAAAGCTCATTTTCACTGAATTAAGTTGTTCCTGTTCCAGATTCATGCCAGCAGGACTTATGATTGATTAAAAGTAGTTGCAGCCATGATCTCCTTGAACATGTGTCAAAGGTCTGGAGCTCAGTGCCCATGTAAATTAGAGTACTACAATTTGCCTTTCATTAGCCATCAGGTTTTGGTTTGAAATGCCCCCAAGGAAACTATGACCTACTCTATGATCTGTAGAAAACACCCTTTACTCCCACAGGCCCAGTTCAGGGCAGTGTTCAGCACAAGCCTGGTTTTAAGTTAGTGGATACACTGACTTGTCTCAGCAGAACCACTCATGAACTGAAAGCCATGCTCCTGCACATACTTGCTGAACCCAGAGCTAAAACCAGATCAGCCTGAGAAACCGAATACGTGCTCCATGATCACTTTTGGACATCCAAAGGCTTTTTTTACATTTTAACATAGGCAAAAAGACAAACGACAGACATTTTCAGGGGACTAAAATCCAGAATTACTTCATTCTTGATACACAACATGTCTTCCAGATTTCCAGCAACAGCCGAGGTAACTGAGCGCTAAGGACCTTGGGGAGTCACAGCTGTCTTGCAGTACCATGATGGAAACCACGTTAGGACCATGGACACAGGACTCCCAGACCATGAGTTGGGTGGGGGACCCAAACCAAGCAGGAAGCCTCAGAGCCCTTGGAGACCTGGTTGAAGAGCTGGGGCTGACAGCAAGGCTCCCTCCACAATTACGATGAAGATGCCAGAGGAACCAGCTGGCTTGGCAGTCTGGAAACCACGAGGTCCATTTCCCTGGGGCAGAGTATCCAGTGGGGATGTCCTGGAGCTGAGGACCCCAAAAGCCCCTGCACTCCCCACTCTGACGCCATCTTTCAGGCAGATTTCTAAGTCGCTGGGCAGGTAAGCTGGCAGTAAGCCTGCGAGGTTTCTGAGAAAACCTGGCTGGCAGGAAAGTTTCCAAACCTGCCTGACAGGCAAGGACACATCAGAGCTTGGGGGAAAGAGGGTGAAAGACAGAAAATCAGCTGAAAGGAGCATGTTTCTGTATGATGTTTTACATCTGAAAAAATCAGCATATTGTAAGACAAAAACGTTCTTTTGGAAAATTTCCGTCACCTCTACTTAAATGGCTATCATCTGCCACAATCTCGCTTTCAGCCTTACGGAATTGGATCACTGTTTGCTTGCTGCAGAAAGTCCTAACTGGAGTAATTTCTACAGCAGATTGTTTCTCTGAGCAAGCTTCATTTGGCCACAGAAAATGATATACTATTTAGCTCCACCACGGTGCATGCCATGTCAGATCAGAAATATGACAAAAGGAAAATATTCCCGTAACACAAAATACTCTCTCTTGAAAACAAAATCTGTGGGATACATGGGTTACACAAGGTATCCTACAGCTGTCAAATAACTGAGTGGCAGCAGCCCTGAGACTCCACTCCACTACGCGGATTTTCCCCTTTCTCCTTTAAGTTTCGCATGAAGAGCTCACCCTACCAGGTTGTAGCGGTTAAGAAATACCATTGGAAAGAAATCTGCCATCCAAATTTTAATAGGGTTTCAGCCACTTCAAAGCTGTTCATTTCTAACAGTTTTAATCCTTTTCAGCCGCTAGCTGTCTTCCTGCCAAAGTCAAGTCAATTAGTTAAGAAGTCATTAGAAAAGCCCTCAGATATGAAAGCCATGCCTTAAAGTCCAGCTCTTTTGCGGCCTCTCTCAACAGACAGGGCTGCTGCTTTGGCACAGTTTCAGCCCCTTGGTCTACCTGAAACACAAATGCGGAATCAGCCTGACGCATCTGCTTTGTCTGATTGCATCCTCGGCCACTGGAAGAGGCTTTCTGCCGGAAAGCAGACGAGCAAGTACCAGTAGAGCGGCAGCCACAGCTTTCGTGCTGGCGACTGAATAACGAAGCAGTTGTTATTCAGCAGACCTGCTGTGACAAAGTCGTGCCAAATTTTTAACATCTTCAGGGATGCTGCTGTGCACCAGCCTTGCGCAAAAGCCTTGGTGATCAGTGGCAAGTTCAGTCCTAGTCAATTCTCCATGCCGTGAGTCAGCCCTCACCCCAGGGCCAAACGGTGTGTACTGGTTCACGACTGCTCTCAATGTGGGGTCCAGCGATTTCCCTGCCAAGAGAAATATTTGGCTTGTTTCTGACTGGAGCCCCGAATGCAAACTCTTATACCTACAGCGTGGGTGAAAAACGGAGCCATGCCCCAGGGCAAAGCAGGGAGTGAACCAACCTGACAGCACAGAAACACCCAGTGAAATTTATGTTCATTTCTGGCCCATCATCTCCAGCGAGCTTATCTCGTGTTGCCATACAAGCTGTAACTCATGCCAAGACTCAAAATTTTCGCACTTCTAGGCTTGCTCTGAACAGTCAGGCATCCTGATGGCAGCAACGCCTGTCCCAGGGGTGCCACCACATGCACCGTGCTCCCTGGATATCCCACGGCCACGACACGCCAGCCCCAGCTGCACCGCGGACAGCTGGCACCCACGCTGCTGCCACGCTCACGGCTGCCAAACAGAAGGGGACCCCTTCCCGCACGGCGGTGGAACATGGCATTTGCTGCTGACGTGCCCCATCCTCTCACCAAGCCGCACCGCGGTGAGCAGCACAGGGGGGTGCAAAGTAAATCCCGACTGTAACGTGCAGCCCTGCGTGATGCAGAGAGGGTGCACTGGCAACTGTCCTTTTACTAAGCCCATGCGCATCCTAAGGCAGGCTGTCACCAAACTTGGCATTGCAAAACAGAAACTGGCAGGGACCAAAGGCAAGAAGCATGCGCCTGCTGCAAGTACGTCCTCACACATCCCCGCATTTTGCATTGCGGCACAGCAGCAAACAATTATATCGCGCAACCAAAAATTGCTCAAATTACACATATTTACCCCTACAGTAAGTCAGAATGGGAGTTGATTCACTCATCACTCCGAAGAAACGGGATGGAGTGACTAATGCGGAAATGATTATAATTTTCCCTGCCCTTAATTATGAAACTGAATTTAAAAACATACAATCTGATGATGGCAAAAGATGGGTTGTAAATATTTTGATAGGGCAGCATGAAAAAGGAGGCTGAGTGTTAAAAGACATCATAGCAAGAAGCAGGAAGGGACGCGGTTACTGTACCTGCAATTTTCACATGGATTGTGCAGCATCAGAAAGATATTGTCAAAATAGAAGAAATTTGGTAAATAGCAAAATGAGCCAGGGCAAGAAGCAGGCTTAAGTGAAAAGACCAGGAGAGCTACCATTTCTGCTGCAGCAATGGTGAAAAGATAAATCTTCGAATTGCGAGTGCTGTAAAGTGCGAGCAAAAAACAGGCTGCAGCACAAGGAGCGGACACAGAAATTGCTCTCTGCAGCCTTTACTCTGCAGTTTGGGCCAAGCAAGATCCCATGGAGACAAGCAAGCAAGCACTTCCGAGCCGAAACACCAAGGAGAAACGGAGTCGGTGCAAATAACCTGCCACCAGGCCTGGCGTGGGCGAGGGTCCCCTGTCCGGTGAGGGGACGGGACGGGACGGGACGGGACGGCTCTGCGCTGCGTGTCTGCCCGGGGGGACGGGGACGGCACAGCCAGAGGACACGGTTGTCCCTGATCTTCTGGGAAACGAAAAGCTGGCGAGATGTGGGCAGAGGGGGCGAGGGGGCTGTCACTTGCTTCTTGCCTGCTCCGTTTAATCAAGATATCCGCTCCTTTAAGGTGGCAACTGTGACCGTTCTGCCAGGAGCGATAAATCCGGGGGAGGAGAGCAGGCACCGCCTGGCCGCTCACCCCGCCGTCCCCGGGGCCAGACCCTCCACACCTGCAACAGTGCAGGGCACTGCCAGGGCCCCACCAGCCATGTTTTGCTCCCCTTCCTTGCCTTGTGCCACGGCAGCAAGGCGGAAGGGTGGCTTTGGAGGGAGGTGAGAGCCCCCCAGGCAGGGGCGGGCAGAAGGACGCGGGGCAGCTGGTCACTGGAGCTGCTACGCAGCCCTTTTGGGCAAGAAACACGCTTTGCACGGAGGAGCGGCCTTGGGGAATGGAGAGGAGGCAGAAAGGACGGAGCTTGCTCCTACTCTCTGGCAGCTCAGTCTGCCAGATCCATTTCCCAGGGTTTGAGGATCCGCTACTAGGCTTTGGGAACAGAGAAAATACCCCTCTCTCTCCCCCAAATATCCACATGCCAGTATTGGCAGATTTGGAAGAGGCGGGTGGAAAATGCCAGCACGTGGAGGCACAGGTAACCCACCATCACCTCAGCATCACCTCTGTGCACAGTGGACATTTTCCAGGATGCCCTGATGCCCAGAAACACTAGTGAGCAGTGAGCATTTTTCCCTGAGGCTCAGGACAGCGTGTAGCAATCCCGGCCCCAGACCAGGACGCCGTGGTGCTGGCTGCTATAGGACCAATGAACGTATACCAACGGCGTAACACCGTGGCGAGGATGTGAAAGTCACCGGCCCTGTGCCCTGGCCCTGGGTTATTGTACTGCTGTGGATGTGCCTGGGGAGACGGCACAAGATTCCCGTCTTTCAGATGACTCTGTTATTCCAAGCAACGCTGAGAAACAGCTACGGAGGGCACGTGGCTGGGATGAGGGGTTTGCAGAGCTCTTCAAATGCTTCACAATGTCATCCTGACCTGTAGAGAGCCTGATGTTTCAATGCCAACTTCATTAAGTGTACCTCTGTTTCAGATAAGCCCCCAAACAAACTTTTTTGTGTGTGTTTTAATTTAAGGGAAAAACATCTGGCTGCTAACGATGCTGTTGTCATTGGAAACAAAATTAAGACTTTTGTTTTCGTAAACTAAAAATAATGGTGAGTGGTATTCAACAGCCTGAAATCTTTATGCTGTATGTATAGGAGTCATGATTTTTCTAACGAGATGGCTGTTTGAAGTGTGTTTAGATGTCTATAAAGAGAGCTAAATAGCACGTATTGATGTTAATTGCAGAGCTGACAAGTTGTTCTACCCTGTTATTACATTGCCCCCTTCCACATAATTCATAAGCAATGTGAAAAGTTGTTTTGTTTGGTTTTAAACAGACCTTCCCTGGGGGGGAAAAGCTCACTGTGGTCTGCAACGAACCCCGAGATGGAGCTCACCAAAGCACGGCACTTGCTCGTGGCCTGTGTTTTAGCCTTGGAGTGGCTCTGGCATCCTACAAGTGAAGCGGATGAGATGATAGATAGGAAATGCAGCACCTTAAACCTGTTATCTGCCCTGTGCAAAATCCCATTCGGATTGCCACCCACTTCTGGGAAGGGTCAAACTCAGCTCTTTAGCTTGTCCCCAGAGAAGGAAAGGAAAGGGTTGGGGGAGGTCTGGGGTTTTTACAGGCACCGTCACCGCCTGTGAAAGCAATACAAACAAGGGCTTCAGCTCAAGCTCGGCTCCAGGCTCTCTACAAAATGGTCTCCTGACATTGCAGCAACACCATGGCTGCAAGAAGTCAGCTGACTTCTACGGGTCTCGAAAAGACAGTGAATGGTGACAACTGGGGCAATGCACATAGGATTTCTGGACCCACAGACAGACTAGCATTGGGGAGGGACAGTTTGCTTGCAGCCAGCTTCCTCTATGGCTGTGAGTTGGATGAAGAGCGTGATCACACCCGAAAATCTACTCAAAGTCTACACTCATTAGAGAGTCTGCAACAGGGAGAGGGCAAATGGACCAGGAGACAGGGATGGCAGTACTGCTAACATCTGAACCATGCTGCCGGAAAACCTGGGATTAGGAAGCACGGTAGGTTCTGTGTTTCATCTGCATGCTGAAGACCTGCAACATACATGAACCACATTTCCACATTGAAAGCTGAAAGTCTCACCTTATCACATAAATGCACAAGCTGGAGTGTACAGACATTTGTCAAATACCACAGGATTTGCAACAGTATCCCAGCTGGAAGCGCTGGCCTTACAAGGCGCTCAGTCCATGCAAGAACAGGGGTTTTTAGTTCATTAGTAGGTAGCTACAGGAAGAACTACTGAAGTGGGAGAATAATTGTCAGGAAAAAAAAAAAAGATGGCAAGAGGCCACAAGAGAAAGCGAAGGTTTCCACTGCTCAGGAAACGGGAAACTAAGACTTCCTGCTTCTTGCTGGTCCAGAAATATCACAGCTTCTGTCCCTCTCAAAACACTGCAGAACTTGTGCATTTGGTCTTGTGTGGGACATTGTGTTCACAAAAGCAAGCACAGAAATGGGGCAGAGGGAAGAGCTACCCACATGTTTTTCATCATCGGACTGGTCTCGGACATCTAGGTGAGATGCTGTACCAGAGTTTTATTTACTCCAGCAGGTTTGCTCAGTAGCACAGCTCCAGGAAGATTCCCCTGCTAATACTGCAATGGTATTTCCCCTGGTTTGCCCATCCCTAGTACACAATAGTATATTGTCAATTACAACCACGCTCTGTAGCTTGCCCCATACAGTTAACGGATACAGATTGAGTGGGGTTTTCCTTTTCCTTCCCTTGGAGAGGACTTATTTCACAGGAATGCTTCGTCCTTATTCCTCCTGCCCGAGCACGAGGCTATGTGAATATAGATGCTGGCTGCCCAGGGACCGCAGCTCCGACATGAACTCACATGCACCTGAGGGACGAGAATCCTTTCCCTCCATTTCTTCGCAATCCCTGAATAAATGGAGAAACTTATTTGCTTAACACAATCAAGACAGAGGCTAACATCCATCGTGTGCCCCATCACGGAAGCCTACCTGTTTCATCTCTCCTCTGACACAAACACAACAAAATACTGAAGAGGGCCAGGCTGAGCAGAGGAGACAGATCACCCTGGGCTGCTGGTACAGTTACGGTGGAGAAAACACTTTCATTGTGTAGCCATATGTACAAAATCCTGTCTGATAAAACCTACAAAACCAAATACAACTACAAACCACTGGAGAGGCCGAGCACCCTTACTTGGTCTGAAGGAAATCGCTCTACTGACGGGGAAGCACGGAGGAGCTGGGAGCTTCCTGCACTGTTCTGGTGACTCCCTTTCCAGCTAAGAAAGCTTCAGCATGCCAGCGAGGGCCACTCTTATCTCCTTCTTTTAAAAGCTTCTAAAAAGTTTAGATGCTTTTTTGGCATTTGGGGAAACAAAAACTGGCCTCCATATGTGAAAGGAGAAGACCTACTCCTGCAAAGCAATGAGCATGTTCAATTCCTACTGATAGAACTGGCTTTTCAAATAATACACTGTCTTTGCTGACTGATACATGTGCTGACAGGTTATATTATTTGAGAATAACATACGAGGAAGTTGATTTAACCATAATCCAAATGGACAGAGTTAAGTTTAAATGCTGTTGTTTGGCTTTTGAGAGATTAAGTTTAGGAATTTACCATTCTCTTGATGATTTTTTTATTTATATAACGTGTCAAACTGTAAAGCGTATCAGTACATGCAGTCAAAGAAGATACCCAGGATACACAAGAGGGTGATGTTATAGCTTGCAGAGATGTTGACAGTTTCATTTTTGTATTCAACAGACATCTACCCGGTAGCACAGGACAGATCTTCCATTTGCTCAATCAACAGTTTACAGAAATACAGATGAACGAGGCTCAGCTGTAACCAAACTCATGCCATCTTCTATGGCAGGAGCCATAGCAACCGCTTGGGTACTGCCACGGCTTTGGTTTAAAACACACACCTACACTCTGCAGCAGAGACCCATCAGCGGGAACGAACGTAACAACACTCCCTCTCGCAGTCTAGGGAGAAACACATACAAGAACATGACAAGGGCAGCCAACGAGGTGACTTGACTCTAAAGCTAGTTGACCTTGGCCATGTCCCATTGAAAGGAAGGCTCTCCACAAGCTGTGAGAGCGATGCTCCTACATATACCCTCTCCTTATCTGCCCATGCCCCCCTGGCAGAAGCAGGGACGATGGGGAATCGTTCGGTCAGGGCAACACAAAGGGCCCTCTGCCCTGTTTCTTCTAGGTCAGCGAGCAAGTGCTGTTGTTAAATTGGGGTTTAATGTACAAACTGCCACTCAGTTGTTTCTGATTGTCCAGAATGTGTCTTTGTTTAAACACATAAACCTCCATCTGGTACCCATTACCGGCCCGTTTCTTCATCTTGCGCATGGGTAACTAAACACAGAAGCTTGTAGGGGTGGTGAACTCGGCTTGTGCACATGGCCCCACAGCTCCCTCAAAGAGCCGGCTGGGCAGCCACAATGGTCCGCTTGCCCAGCTGAGGAATCGCCTCCATTGCTAAAAGGGGACAATACTTTAACGTTACCAAAAGGCAGGCTCTCCTTTGCCCAAGAAGCCAGATCTCTGAGATAGGATTAGCAGAGAGCATGTTTCAGACAGGCATGTTTTCGTAATAACAAGGAGTGATCAAGGGCAGAACGACTGAAGTGGGGTGAGCCCAAACCAAAATGTTCAGATCCACATTCAAAGTCCCAAATCTGGACTGCAACACACTTCACACAAACCCACCTTTTCTTCTCTCACACACACATCTATAGGTGTCTACAACTTGCATCACCATCGTAATAGAAATCCACGTACTGTATTTTGGGTTCACACTCAGACATTTGCCTTAACGGGCTAACAAACTCCAGCCTCCAGTTCTGCCAGGTTCAGGAACGTTCCCCTGTCCTTTCAGGGGTTGAGTTCCATGTACCTGCACCAATTACTTCTGAGTTGACACAAATCACTGTCATAGCTATCTTACTTCGAGAAGGGTTTGTGGAACAAAACTCACCACAATCCTATGCTCACAAAAATGTTTCTTTTCCAACCTGCATACCCTGGCCTGATTATGGCTCCCAAAAATGTCTGTCCGTTGTAAAAGTAGCAAAATGAGACATGTCATCTCCATGTTCAAACTGATGCTCACACACATATTTCTTTAAAACACTGCATTTTATATATTTGTAAGCAATTGTATAAACACCTGACCTTTGTATCCTCCTAAACTTTGAGTTGAAGCTCATGCTGTCTGTCACAGAAGGGGACACTCCCATGTTTCCTCTGGCCACCAGTGATGACCAGAGCTTAGAAAAGCTGGCTGCTCTAGGAGCACTGCACTGGTGCCCCAGGCTTTCAGGTCCTGTCGGCCCATGAGACGGCTCCTCCTCTGAAAAGCACACCCCTCTTTTGGCTGTACCCCCACTTCCACTCCCCCGTGTCGGGGCTGACAGAGACCCACACAAAGCCTTTTGCAGTCTAAGTCCGCAGGCTATTTTCAGAACTTCACAGTGCGTTTCTAGTAGAGAGTGGCAACCACATTCATACTGGCATGAAAAGGAGAACAGGGAAGACTGAAACTATTCAGAATAATGTGATTTTAAAGATAAATGACAAAGGGCAAACCCCACATTTTTGCAGTTTGCCAGCTGCTCTTCTTCCTAGATAAAGGATGACCATCATGTTAATAAATCATGTTGGGTCTACTGTTTCTTTCTCTTAGGATAAATTCAGTCACTGAAACTCATCAATTTCTAAAGTCAAGTGAGTTTCACTAATCATCCCAATGCCATGGATGGGGAGCTCTGTTAATAACTTTTAAAATTACATTTTGTATTTCAAAGATCAGACCCTAAGCATTCACAAGATTGGCCTGACCAATTCATAATGCATCAGGGTTTTTATTTTATTTAGCTTCTATTTTTTTTAGACACTGGGGCTTATATTTTCCAACAATTCTCTGCAACTCCAGGTGTCTAAAAAGTTAAAAGAAATCTTTGATAGTCACGACATTAGAAGGAACGGAGGCTAAATGAGGTTCATTCAAAATAAGAACACTCAGCAGTGTTGCACTCAATTGTGGCAAAATGTGTAAGGCCAGGACCAGGACTCTGCCCACGTGTAACCTAGAGATTTCATTTGATTAGCTGTCACACATCGTTTTGTATCAAACAGCTCGTTTGGCTATATTTATGGTGACAAATGGACACCTGTGCACCAGACACCCCAGGCCTTGCCTATTACATGCTGCGAGTCTGAACACATGCCTACTCACACTCTGATGATCTTCTTAAAGCACCAGTTCCTGGAGTCAGGTGATTAAGTGAGAGTCAGTGGTATATTTGAAGGAAAACAAGATGTTTTTTAGCTTTCTTGGTTGCAGGGAAAAACTTACACCAAATAAACCTAAGAAATCTGAAAGCAAATTGTTTTGTAAAAAGTATATAATGACCATGGTAAATTTCCGGTCCTTGAATGACAGGTGTTGGCAAAACTGATGCAGCCAATTTGCTGGCAAGAATTCTGACTCCTATGATGAGCTTCATGAAACACCTATGGCCATCAAAGGCTGAAGTGATAAATAAATTTGCCTGTTAATACCCACCACGCACTTTCTATAAGATTCTGCTGTCCATTTCCCCATTGGCAAAGAAAATCCAGCTGCCGTGTTTAAAGCACCGCAGTGAGAGCAGGCACAGTGCTGAAAATAATGCAGAGAAATCTCGCAGCACGCCTTGAACCTGTCTACCCGGAGTTACTGATGTGGGAGGAGAGGACGTGCAGTCGGTGCACCTGGCATGCCCAGCAGCGGGGACACAAGAAGCCATGCAGGAGCCGTCCCGGGGAGCCTGCCCCACAGCACCCCAGGGTGTCCGTGAGGGGGGCAGACAGTGACCCACATGCCAGCCATGCCCTCAGCCCCAAGCCCAAGCAGACAGGCCAAAGGCACAGCTCTGCTCCGCAGCCCCAACGCTCGGTGCCTTCCTCGGTTTGTACCGAGCCATGGCCATGTTTGATGTCGCTTCGACCAGACGCAGTCCTCCAAACACCAGCGTCCCCAGCTCAGCAAGCAGCACGCAGGACCAGGACTTTGTTTCTCTACCCGCCGCTCACTTTGGGGCTGCCACTCGGATTCCCAGGAATTGAGGAGGTGGTGACAGGCATATATACGTATATATACACACAGACACACACACACACATTTTAGTCAGCCAAGAAACAACCACTGCAGAAAGGACCTGGCCTGTTTTTAAGGTGTGCACTAATGAATGCCCTCCTCCAGAAAGCAATCAACAACAGCAGTGGTTTGCAAGGCAACCCTTTGCCTTTCTGTGCAAAACCGAAGCTGTTGCACGTTCTTCCCTCAGAGTGGAGTTTGCAGAAAAGCTTTTATGGACTGGCTGGTTGTCAAAATGGTAGAGGAAGAAAAGGGAGGAGCCATGAAAAATACTAATTTCTAATAAATCCGAGATGGTTTCACATCCCTGCGGCAGACTTATGTTGTTTTTGGCAGGCGTGACATAAAAAATAACACTGAGTCTGCAACTCGTGAGCAGCTTCCTGCATGGGCTGTGGATTTGCTTTGTTTTCTGTTATTATTATTGTTATTAGATGGAGGTTGTGGAAAAGAGCATAGGTGCGTGCAGGGGGGTGAAGTAGGAAAAAGTTAATCTGTCATGTCATCACTCTTTTAACTGAAAGCATAGAAACTTGCGGGTTTTATAGTGTGAGCTCTGATAATGATAATCCGACACCACCTGAACAAACAGTCTGTGGGGCAGTCCATACCACAGCGAGCGGGAAGCGAGCGGGAAGCGAGCGGTCCTCCACCCGCTCTCTCCTCCTGCTCCGAGAAAGCTAGCCGAAAGTGTGAAAAGGGGAAGGGGGCACACGCCGCAGCGCCCGTCCTGTCAGCTGGGCCAGGGCACACAGGCACTGGGTGAGCCCAGCATACAATCAAAAGGCTTCTTTGCAGAGAAAAGCCTGCTCGAAGGCTTGCCCGAGACCTTGCCCTCTGCCAGCCGTGGGTCCTGCGGCAGCCTCCCCTTTTGGAGACAAGCGCATGTCTGAACAGGAACGAGCCTGTTAAAAGTATTTAAAGTCTTCTTCACATCAGCGTTTACCAAAAAAAGGTCAGCAGCAATAACGTTTCTACAACAACTAGTACTGACAAAGGGGAATGACCTCAGCTTGGGCCGCGGAAAGACCAGGGTAGCAAGTACTTAAATGGACAGATGCTCTTAAATTACACGCACCTGAGGAAATTCATCCAAAAGTACTCAGAGAAGTAACAGAAGGCATGATTAACAGGCTCGTTAGTGGTCATCTCTGAGAACCTGTAGATGGGTGAAGGCCCAGAGGCTGGAAAAGGGTAAGCAGGAATCCTTGCTTTAAAAGGGGGAGGGAAGGAGGAGCAAGAGAACTCCTGGTAAGACCACGCTGGAAGAGGGTGTCTGTGGCTCGGAGGACAGAATTACAATTCAAGTTGGAAAAACAGCCTGAGAATAACATACTATAATTCAGTTTGAATAAGGGAAAGCTTCTACACAAAGGCTGGAAGAGTCAGCCACACTAAGACACAACGGGGAACCACTGGGCCAGCAGCAGCTGTACAGGAGGGGAACCTGTGGGTTATAGCAGAGCGCAGGGGCTCTTGTGATGCCTGGCTTAGCCCCCGTCTGATAGCTGATACAGGAAAGGAACTTCAAACGGGGCAGAGAGGCTCTTCCATTCACACAGGGAAGCAAGTATGGGAGGAGAACACCAATGAGGGAAGGTGGCTAAACTCACCTAGCCTCTGAGCCCAAATAGCACCCAAAGATGGACAAAAGCCTGGGGAAGAAGTGAGACAATAAACTGAGGATGCCAACCCTCCATCCACTGCTGTAACATAACCCCCATCTCCCCCTTTCCCTGCCTTCACTTCTGCCTCTTTCCCGCTCTTGCTCTCCACTCTGGATGCTCTTCCACACCACTCCCACTTGAGATGAACTCTCCAGCCTGGCGTGTTGCACCGTGTCCTTCCTCTGCTCAGTTCTGTCATGACCATGTATCCCAAAGGACTATCCAATTTCATCTCTCTCTCCAGGATGGATGAACAAAACAGACGGGAAATTCAATAAGCCCAGTGCAAGCTAAACAACATGCATATTAACTTCATCACTCCATCGCTGGGTTGTTTAGGTTCAGTGCTTCTTTAAGTGCTCCATCCTTTACTTGTGTCAATCCACACAGCACACTCCTCAGGGCAAGTCTTTGAATTGGCCAGAAAAGCATGCTTTATGCATTTATATATCTGTATTATATCAGTGACATCACTAGTGACATCATTGCCCAGACACGTCATCAAATCAATACACTCAGGGATTTGGGGTTTATTTGTTTTGGGAAAGTGAAGGAGAAAAAGAGCAGCAGACCACAAACGAAGAAAATGCGGTGCCTTAAAGGCTTCCATGGGAGAGTTTTGTCTGAGATGAAGGACAGAAGAATTAGCAGTTCAAAGAGGGATCGCCGAGGAGCAGCTGTGCCATGTCACGGCAGCGTAGCTGCTGCAGGCACCTCTGCAGCGCTGGCCGAGAAGCGGGCAGCCTGCACTTCAGGACTCTACAGAAGGGGCTCTGCACCATTTTACCATTCATGATGATGTGTCTGACGTGTTAACATGGACAGGAGCAGCCACTTCATACATGGAGACTACTGTATCCCAAAGACTCTCCCCAGTACATCACTGGCAGTGTAAATACCCCACTATAAAAACCTGGGGTTTTACAGGAGCCACCAAACCGACCCCATTCCCTCTCTGACTGCTAAGCTCCTTGTTGCTCATCTTAGTTAAGAGGGGAAGACAGGCAATACTGAGCCAATGTCGTGAAAAGAAGTGACCTTTAGTTAAAGAAAAAGACAAACCACTACTCCTTCTTCTTTAATTCAGACATTATACAAGCAAGAAGCCTCCGCTTCTTTCACAGAGAGCTGAAGGCTGAAATACAAAGTACAGTCACTCTCTTGGTCACCCCACTGGTAGATCACCACACCTTGAAACAAAACCATTAGGAGAAAAGGGCCTGGATTTGTAGAAAAGCTCTATAGGAATGATATAGTTTGGATGTGAACCTCACAGGGCCGAAGAGCTGGGCAAGCAGCATCACAGACGCTGAGAAACCACAGATAGAAAAATCCCGCAATTTTGGTATGAAAGCCAAAAGTAATGGAAGGGATGGAAGTTCCTGAAAGGTTTAATGGGACAAAAAGAGAGCATACAGACTCTAAAGTGTGAAAGCTGTCTAGATGAATCATAAAATTAGGTAACGCAGAAAAATGAGATACTGCCCACAGACAGATGGGGCTAAAGGTGTGCGTACTCAGCTTACAGTCTGAAACTTCCCTTGGTGCAAACTCAGCTCAGGGGGTTTCACTAACCCAGCAGAGATCCTTAGGTTATTGTGTCTCATCTTCTGTGCGCCACAGGACAAGGAAAGCCATACAAGTGTCCTTAAGTTGGGGTTGCCAAGTTACACCTCAAAATGAAACCAAACCGCTGTGTCTCTTTCCCTCCTCCATGTGAAACACAAGACATCTCACTACTGCTGAAAATGCAAGAATGCTTTGCTCCCTAACTTTTTTTCACTGATCTATGACACAACATGAAATCCAATACACGTAGCACCAACCCGAAAGTTGTAAAGTTGCTATCTTTTTCTATGGTTGACATTGCACCTGGATAAGCACCTCCCCACCACAGAAATTCTCTAACAGATATGACCATGCCAGCAGGCATGTTACTGCCCTCAAGTTATTCTTCTTTATCTTGTATTTTGCATATGGGTATGGATTTTCTTTAAGATGTAAGATTTTATTCATTTTGGCGGGAAAGAAGCTTTTCCTATCTGCTCTCCAAAAACCGAGGAAAATCTTTTAATTTTTTTTTCCCAACATATTTTCAGTGCTAAAAGATAAAAGCAATAGCCCTGATTCAACAAGGTATTTAAGAACATGCCTAACTTGAAGTACATTAGTAGTTTGACTGATTCCATTGTAATGAATTTTGTGTTCATGGCTGATCACATACACCTTGATGAACCAGGGCTAAGAGGTTTATTTTGATGGGTACCAAGTACGTGCAGACAAGTGCAGATGCGTACGAACTCCCTACAACCAGAGACATGAAACAACAGTCAGCCATTTTCACGATCCTGTATCTGTTAGTCAATCAGAAGATTTTTTTTTCCCCCTCTTATACAGGAAAAATCTGCAAGACCTTGCAAACTGGTCATGGTGGTAAAGAATCGAAGCATGTCCCTGTGCCACATTTTTCCCTCTCATCCCAGCCTTACTTAACCCAAATATGGGTGAGCCAACAGGCAATGATGCAACCCCCCTTAATGTCACCTACGGACTCAAGGTTTTTTCCCTTTAGTTTCTTGATGATTATGGAAGCTTATCTGTGCACAGTCCTGCTTCTTCCACGGAAATTGTCAGCTGTGTCCTGCAGCCTATTTCAGTTACGGTAACAGCTGCTCCTCTCCTCTCTGCTTCCCCAGCCTTTTCTGAATTGCAGGAAGGTTCCTGTGGTTTACTGGTTGTCCCAGCACTCAAAAATTGCTTTCGGTGTCACTGAGCATCGTGTCTAAAATCTATCCATAAACAAGGAGAAAATGGGGAATGGAAGAAAACAGAGAAGAAACAAAAAATGCAGTTAGTGATGCTGCTTAATTTGATCCTCTCAGGAAGTGTCCTGTCCTAGAAACAAACCAAACCAAAACAACCCAAACCAGCGAAAGAAAACATTCATCATTCCCCAGATAAGATCACAAAACGTGGGGGAAGTTATGTTATTCCTCAGGGCACAAGCTGCAGTCAGCTGGGAGGAGCGGGGCAGCAGACAGCAATACGGGTGCAAGCTTCCCAGGAGGCTGGGGCTACAGTGGGGCTGAGCTGGCCACTGTTTGCCTTTGCACCGAAAGCAGCGCCAGGGGCAGCTGGGGGTCCCAGGCACCCCGCAGCCTCCACACCCAGGGCTCCCCGCCTGGGCTCCCTCCTGCAGCCCTCCGCGGCACACTCATCCCCGGCTGCTGCCGACGCCTTCTGCCCGGGGGGCTCCCCCAGCCCTGAAAACACCAATTTTGTGTTTTACAGGTCTGTTTCAGGCTTGAGAGCAAATCTAGGAAGAAGGCCTATTTTTCCCATTTTCTTGTCTTTCTCCTCTGGCTTCTGGGGACTTGGGGAAAGAGCACCCCTCCTTTCGAAGGAAAGCCAGCAGAGAAAATGATACGATCTCGACTGACAGGATTTGAAAGACTCAGTCTTGGCTAACAGACAGCAGGAGAGGGGAGAAGAAAATGACTGTATCCCTGATTTTATAGCTTGTGCTAATCTATGGATATTCATGTGGGGCTGAGCAGTGAATTATGAACATCTTTCCCAACTGCACGCTTTCCAAGTCCTCCTACGGGAATAAGGCATGAGGTAAGGAGGTGAGGAAACTGCTACCAGAAACCTAACTAAAACTGCCCTAGCCAAGTATGAAAATTAAGATTTCCTTTCCACTGCTCACCTAGATGCTGGTTCCAACAGGGCCTGGAAACATTATGGTCTTACAATTGTAAAGGAAATGGTTCCATTGGGGCCCAGAGCAAGTTCAGTGGCTGGGTGTCACATCTGCTGTTAGCTGAATGCCAGAAGTTTATCCTCTCACTGGAAGTACACTTCTCAGAGTTTTAAACGCCAAGCTCACAATCACTTCACCTCCTTTCCTAAAAAACCTAACGATTTGAAAAATGGTGTGTTGTGCTGGGAAGTGACCCCCAGATCCCACCCCGGAGATGGGCTACGTTTTATGGGTGAATTATCCTTGAACATGCAACTGGCAACATCCTCTGTGAAATGAAAGAGGCTGCCTTGAAAAATAACATTAAACATTTCAACGTGCTCAGTACTGCTGTTCTGTTTCCATTTATTCTTTTCCCTGCTCTTCCTCTTACTTGTGCATGTCCATGCATGGAGTCGGCAAACCCCAGGATGGAGTCTGTTGTAATAACAGAATCAGCGTTCACCTTCCTCCTAACTACAGAGGAGACGGTACCTCTTTTGCTATTTCTTACCCTAAAGCTACCAGAACAAACACACCCACTCATTGTCTCCAAAGAGGGCCAAAAAAGTAGTGTGTAATCACATACGCTGGAACGAAGTGCTCCAGGGGCAAATAAACAGACAATTCGGTGCATGGCAACCTGGAAAGCAGCTGAAATGAAAAAGGACATTCGATGCTAACTTCTGGGGTTTTTTCCCCCTTATCAGGCTTGGCTTGTACTTCTGCTGCACCCTGGGAGAAGTAGCTGTGCGCCGTGAAGATAAGCCTTCGTGACAGACCGACCCACGGCGCGTCGTCCTGAGTCCTCGCAACGCCACGTGAACGTTGAGGAGCAGAGCAACATCTCCCTGCCTTTCCTCCAGCTTTTTCTGAACGGCGGAGGAAAAGCAACTTAGGGACAGAGTTACTGACTTGCTTTCGCTCACTAGGAACATTTATACTAGTTCCCATGAAGTCTCAGTGAGGGATTTGGTTTTCAGCTATCTGTTTTCCTCCAAGTCATCCCAATGTCTTGTTCCCAGGTTATCTGTCCTGAGAGTCCCACATTCAACGTGCTATTAAGTTGCCAAAACATACACAGAGTAAAGACCCCTCTGTCGTGCACCTTCATGGCTACAATGTCCCCTGACTGAGTAATATGGCAATCTCCTCCTCAATTTCTACCAGTAAATGAAATCATCCCTTGTGGCTTCATTTCCCCAGGCTTTCAGAGCTCTGTATAGCCACTGTTCTGGTTCTGCTCTGATGCAAGACCGGCCACGCACAAAACCCTCCAACAATCTCAAAAAAAATGCTTGGACCCATACAAACACACACTCACATGAATTCTCACAGGTACGCTCCAAGTATTCAATGTCTTAAAATTCAGTCTCACCTATAGCCAAGCTAAAAAGGGCCAGTGCATGTCCTCCCTCCAACTCACCAACAACTGTGCATACATCAAGTACATACATAGGTAGGGACAGAAATCAAAGTGCATCATTTCAGAGAGTCAGAGTCTGACACATGAAAAACCCTGAACTTTGTGTTTGCTGCACACATCTAAACTCCGTAGGCTCTGAAGTGAGTAGGAACTGACAGAAAACAGAGCCAGCACCAGCACATTTTTTGACAGCAGTGGCATTTTTGTACCTCATTGGACTTGCAGGGGGAGAGGGGGAATGAAAAAAGGGGAAGATAGCAAGGTAGGAATAAAGCAACTGCTTGTTATTTCTCTCAGGACCATCCACAGACCCGTTCAGCAGCGCTCACCGTTGCTGTGCTGCAACACGCATGACCTACATACAGCGCCAGGTGAGTGTCAGGGTTTTCTCCTCCGTGGCAGGATGGAACATGCCACCCTTAGAGATCCAGGCCCTCCACTTCTGGATAAGCTGGGTGATCCAAGAGGCAAGCAGTGGACATGCAAAATGCACACCCGAACTTCTCCGACATTTTGTTGGCATTTTTAGGGAAATCTCCTCTTCTGGGTATTTCTGACAGTATTATGGGTGACCAAGAGAGGTTGCACCAATGTGTGAATTCGCCCGTTTCACTATGAAGGAAGAAGGTACCTGTCAGTAACTCCTCTCCACCTCCTATGTTCACCTTCCCAGTGCAGGGGGGGGTGTCCCGCTTTGGGTCCCATCACGGGCAAAGGCAATGGCACCATGTCGCTGCAGGCAGGGCCCCTCGCAGCGAGATGGGTTCATGGCATGGCACTTTTGGTAATCGAGTTCTCACATGCCATTTTTGGGCAGTTTGGCAGGACAGGGAAGGTGAAAAATGGCCAAAAGCAACACCTAAACTGGAGGAAAGCTCCGGCACACAGAAACCCCTCTGGCAGGTGATAACCAGCCTGCCCGCAGACTGACGCAGGACATGGATTTGTTCAGAGGTGAAGTTTTTAGCCAGGAAAAACTTAATAGCACCATCTATGAAAAGGATGGAAGGAAACGAATCCTATTTTGTTATAGGCATCCACTTGGAATAAAAGCTTTGTTGTACTTACAATGGAAGAGGAACAATGGATAAGGTTGCGACGCCTGTGGCTGAGCTGTGGCTGCCAGTGCAGCTTATTCTTTGAGAAAAAACCCAACATCCAGTAGCAACTGTGAAAACCATCATATGAGAATACTCACAGGGCACAACTAAGTGCAGTGACATTCCTGGAATCCCCTACTGCACAAGACCAGAGAAGCCACAATTATCCATATAAGCATGTGGTCAAAATCCATGCCACAAAACTAGGCAGAATTTCCTATATCATATCCTCTGATTTTTTTTTTTCCCCCCCAGAAATGAAGATAGAAAATGCTTGATGAAATTTACTTAAATAAAGTGTCTTCTTGCCTGCAAAACTCACAGCTGCATTTTACAGAATTGAATAAATGCCACATGCAATTGTCAAGTGGTATGGATGGGAAATACATTCAATGACCAACCTAAACACTTGCATGAACCTGTCATTCATCCAATTTTCGTTCTCTTCACCTTCCCCCAGCCAAAAAAAAAGACTTCATATACCACAAAAAGATGTAGACTCTATTGCATTAGACCAAAACCAAATCCTTGCTTCTGTTTTGGTATACCTAGCACAGTTTAAAGCCTTATTCTATGATTTTTCAAAATTCAGATCATATATTTATATGAACATACTGCTTCAGAATTAAAGGTTGAAAAATTTCATTTAGCAAATCTGAAAATGACATATTTTCATGTTCAGAAAAATGCTGCAATGAAATGTTTTGACTTTGTTAAACCTTCACTTCCTCCTCTTTTCTGTCAAAAATACTAATCAAATTTAACCCATTTTCTAGAACAATTTCAGTACCTCTGAAATTACATTTTAGGCAGAATGAACCATGTATTGGCAAAACCACCTCTTGCTGTATTATCACCTTTCTTAAGATAGTTGTTAATAATATAACAGCAATGCACTTTGTCCATTTTTGCTGTTTTTTAAAATTATTTTGATCTTCTCTAACTTTCATGAGGTGCCCTTTCATTTTTATGTCCTGATCACAAGTGTGCTTTGGAAGTGAATTTGCCTCTTGTCCCCACGCACCGTGCCTTGGTTCACATCGCAGACTGGTTTGGGAGCATGCAAACTGGATTTCTTTCAGATAAAACCAAACTGCAAGATGCTTTTCCGGAACACATCTACCATGTTCCAGCTGCTAACGGGTGTTCAGTCCATGGGGCTAGATCTGGTGAGCCCCTGCAACATGCACAATGTGGGGCCAAGTTCTCAGTGCTTGACTTCTTTTTCTCCTTTGTGTGCCTGCTCCTGCTGCTCTGCACTACTGCCATGCAGACAGTCCCCCAGGGAATGTCTGTTCTCAGCTTTTGACGTGCGTTACAAACCTGGCTCACTGTCACCATTCCCGCCTTGCACATGGAGAAAGTGTGGCCGGCACAGCACATTTATGGTTGGTATTTTCAGGGGTGCTTGCTAATTTTGCATCCATCATGGCTGGGCAGGCACCGAGAGAAACTCGTGGTAGGAATCACCCAACTTGGGGGGTCTAAAAGCTAGACCTCTAAGTCTGAGTTGGTCAAGAAAGGGAAACAGAGACCTTCATAAGGTAATGCATATCTTGTCCACCTTAAACAGGAGAGGTGGCTCTTCCATAAACAGCCACTGACCATAACAGAAGCTGAGATAACCAGCTGAGATTTAGGTGTCTAACTTTTAAACTTAGACCAGAAGCCAGAACGTCCCTCAGAAGAAAGGTTTTCCTGTACAGTGTTGACCAGCCACAGTGGACAGAAACTCTCTGGATCAGACTGACAGACTGGCCAAGGCTGGAGAGCACAACTGCAGAGCGTCCAGCCCAACCCCTGCTCAGAGCAGGGGCAGCTGCAGCAGGCTGCCCAGGGCCATGTCCAGGCAGGTTTTGAGTATCTCCATGCATGCAGACTACACAACCTCTCCAGGCAACCTGCTCCAGTGTTTGATCACACTCACCATAGAAAAGCTTCTTCTTATTTTCCGATGGAATTTCCTGTGATTCCAGTTTGTCCTGTCACCAGATACCAATGAGAAGAGTCTGGATCCATCTCCTTCTGACAGTCAGTACACCAGTGGTCAGATTAAATCGAGCAATCTCTCTTTAAATGTAGGAATACACTGGTTTGTTCTGGTGATCAATAATTCCTAAATTAATATATCCCATCAGATTTTTCTGACTAGCCCATTCAATTCCATGACAAAGTCAAACAGCCATTTTCTCAAGCCTTAATATCAACCTCCAAATGCTTCTGTTTAGAAACTTCACAATTACAATGTTTATTCATGTTTCATAACCTCAAATTCAGTGTTGAAAGATGCAATGAAGCACCAATAAACTTCTATTTATGCAGTTAAAAGTTTATTGCATAACCCATTCCAATTTTCATGAGATTTTTGCTCATAAATTTCTGCAATCCATTTCATCATTGATGTGTGTGCACAGAGGGAGACAGAAAGATGACAGATAGACAGTAATTTTTATGCTTAATCCTGTGTAAATGAAACCTAAAATTCAAACTGACTTTGTAGACAGAAGCTGTGAGATTCACATTATGGTTGAAAAAGTGTATGCAGAGATATATGAGATGATGTGGGTGTGAAACTATGGTGCACCATTGGGCACAGATTTTGAATTTTTATTTTCTTTCATTTTTCTTAAGAGTGTAATCAAAGTTTATGTCCATATCCATTCTTGCTTTGACAAATTATGATTCCATCATATTAAACTGTGTGTATGTGCATCTTCATCTCTGTTCCTGTAACACATTACAATCTAAAAGCCTGTTTCTGAAGAGAAAGAAATCCAAAGAGTGCCTGAAAACAGCTCTCAACCAACAAGAATTTAAAATGCAGATGAGGTCAAACTCTCGTGGCTGTAAGTACGATGGGTCTTGGGTGCTTGCCTCCTAGTAGTAGAGATTTAAGAAAAGCAGGGGCAGGGGGACCGAGGCAAAAGCTATTCTAATGGTTATAAAAAGGCTTCCTTTGCAACGTGGCAGCCACCTGCCACAATGTGCTCAGTGGAACAAACTCCCTTCTCGTCCACCTTCACGAAATCCACTCGATTTCAACCCGGACCAGGTAGACAAGTCTCATTTGCCAACTGTAAACTCCAAGTTGGGTCAATAGAACAACATACGGACAAAATGAAAGATCCTCTAGTGTGAACGTCTTTTTAATGGATTAAAAGTTGCAACGTATCTCCTGGCTACAGTTTCTGTGAAGGGACTGAACCTGCCAAGAGAAAACCTCTTCCAGTAGCAGGGCAGGCCTCATCCAGCCTCAGTACCTGAGACTGGGACTCTTGCCAGCACCATAACTACGTCAAACAAACGGATGGATTATTGACCATGCAATGATGACACAAGACAGGCTTCCCTAAGTATTTTCCCTAAGGCTTGATGCTGAGTTGAGGCCAGACCCTTGTTTCAATGATGGAGTGTTAGTAAATGAGCTTGCACCTGCAGCAAAGAGGTTGCACATCTGAGGATGCTCCCCACCGCCTGTTTTCACTCCATGTCTGGGCCGGAACAAAATATACTCTGGCCTGTTCCCTCCCTGCTCCTAACACACACAGACTTTCATGGAAACCGCCGGAGCTTAGTCTGTTATTTGCAATTATTTATGAAAATAAAAATCAAAGTAAAAATTAAAGGCTGGAGTAAGTCCACATAGGAGCTGAACTAACCCCAGGGTTTCTGTGAAGTCATGTCTCATGAGCAAGACAACCTCAGGACCAGAAATCAATCCACCAAAATTTGCACAGTGAATACTGGTCCTAGCTCTGAGCAAAAACAAGAGGAAAGGCTCTTCCACTTCTTCCTAATTCCATCTTTTCTCCCTTTGTCTAAGGAAGCCCAGACAGCTGTCAACAGTATTTCTTTGGCAATTTTGTAGTGAGCTCATAACCAAAAAGACCACTAAAAGCAGTCATAAACAGCTTAATGCTGGTCCTAATTTGCCAAGTCTTGGAGTGAGTGATAAGGCTGTGCTCAGCCTCTTCCCGTGCTGAGGCTGCCAGGACGCTCAGCAACAGGAATGGAAGTAGCATTTTTTATCATTTCTATTTGCCTTTTTTTTCCCTCTTTATCTTTCAAGCAAGAATACACTGTTCTCCAAAAAAGCAGCAGCAACTACTCCAGCTTATCTCGGGTGACTTCGCCTTCCAACAAGATGGTCTTTAATGCTATACTTAATGCCAATTCTAAGTTCTCAAACTGGATTTTCCCTGTAAACCTCCATAGCTGAAGCAAAACAGAATGCACTTCAGAAGCAAAATGAGATCTGCCCATACAACACCTTTCAGACGCTTTCCGTTGCTCCCCTGCCTTTTCATCTGTATCTTTAACAACGTAGTATTGTACAGGGAGTATTATGTGATAATGTAAAGTCTTTATAAGTCAGAGACTTTAATGGAAGTTGTTGGCTAAATGCCCAAGCAGGCAGAGGTTTCTGTGCTCAAACTCTGAAACCTCACTTGACCATTAAACACCCCACCACGTCAAGGTCACATTAACACCTTTAACTCTGGGGACCCGGCATATTCTGTTGAAATGAGCACAGGATATCAGCTGGGATGCCCTCCTTCTTCCAGATCTAATAGCCATTAAATTGTTGGCAACATGAGAGACTTGGAAGCTTACTGGAGAGCTCTTGGGATCGTATCACAGGAAAGTAGGAAGGGCTCTAAAGAGAGCTCCTTGTTTGGTATAATAATCAGGGGAACAATATGGGCACACTACAAGCCTTTACTTTATATTTTACTTTTTTTTATAGAAGCAGATAGACCTTCCCCATGATGCACACCTTTAGAAAGTAGCCCTTGCCTTACTGCCGAGATTAGTTATCTCAAAATAACTGTCACTCTGTTTATAACAAGAAGGCTTGGGACTAGAGTCACTGATGGTTTGGGACCAGAGTCACTGATAAGAGTCTGGCAGTTCAAAGCCGTCATAAACATACTTGAGGAAACAGCCCACAGCCCAAGCATTCTTCCACTTGGCCAAGTCCCCTCTCCATGACACGACTACCACCTGAACTTGCGGGCAGTCTGCAAATGGCGGAGCAGGCCTGAGGCAAGAGGCAAACTAGATCTTGGTCAGCTCTAAGCTTAAGTATGTAACAGGAGCTCAAAGGCCACTTTTGGCCCTTGTATTTTTCCACTGACCCTTGCACAGCCACAAGGGAGGATCTCGTCTGCTAGTACTGTTGTTTTTGTAAGGCTCTAATACCCTGTTTTACCTCTTCAAAGACAAGATGGTTTAACTCTGGCATCCAGATGCAGGTTTTGAGATCCCCTATAAGCTGTCTCTGCCCTCAAGAGTGACTGTCAGCCTCCGCTCCATGGGAGCATCACCAGCCCAGCTCCTGAACGCAGGCAGACAGCAGCATCTGCTTCTCCTGGCACAAGCATTTCCAGCATCTCTCTGGGAAACTAAAGTGAGTCACAGGCTGGGGTCAGCACACTTGCCACCAGTTAAACCATTCCATTGTAAAAACAGAGCTAGAAAAAGCAGCATTTGTACACACTAAATAACATTAGGTCACCCTGGAGACTAGCTTTGGAAGAAAATGGCCTTTGGAGCTCAGTGACATGATATTCAGCTTCCAAATGGAGGCACTATCAAGAAGAAGTATGCCTAATGCCCACGGAAACCAAAATGAAAGGCTTCCCCGCCGGGCTGCGCGGCAGTAGCTCCGAGGCACCGCAGAGCGGTTGGGAAGCCCTCACCTCGCAGGACGAGGTTGGAAAGGAGGAGTGGTTTTGGTGGCTGCTACCCTTTACTCATGAACACATTTCTCTTCTATCTGCTCTCATTTTTCAACACTGCTTTAAAAAAACTTACTCCCAAATGCCCCATCATTCAAGCCGGCAATACTCTTTGCAATCAAAATTAAAAAGACTAGACGGCAAAATAGCCTGTTTTCCTGCTTGCCAACACCAGCTGCTTTTTTAATTCCTCTGAAACCTTGTATCTCTGAAATACCAACTTCCCTGGAAACATTTTCTTTCACTTGCTTCTCTGATAGGGGTAAAATTACCTCAACAAGTATTTCTCTATAAGAGATGAAAAACAGAGATCAGTGAGGCTTCCAAGGCTGTATTTGGTGCCTTTTCTATACTGAACTGTGATATGTAATTTTGATTTGGGCCCCTCTGAAATTACAAAGTTATTTGTGTTCTTTGATGTAGTAAGGAGTAAAAAATAAATCAAGTGGTTCAAGAGAATATAGTAAGGACTTATCTGCATAAAAATGTGATACATATAACAATTCCCAGACATCACTTCTGAAATATGCACATGTGCATGCATTCTACATATTCATACATACATTTACAAACACACACCACTTTCCCAGTTAGCCTAGTAGAAGTGACAAAACCTAGAGGGACATAGCATTGTAACATCCCAGACTCCTTTTGGGGTAAGATTTCCAAGAATGCTCTGGAACAGATGAACTACTAGGAACTGGGGATTTGTGAACCTATCTTACAAGAGGAGGCTAGAAGACTTCAGCTTTAGCCTTGCAAAATGAAGGCTGAGGGATTATATTGGTGCCTTCTCTAAATTCATCATGGAGATAAAAGTCAAAAACAAGGAAAGGCTATTGAAGTTGGCTCCAGAATAAATGGTTATAGACTGGTCAAAATTAATTTAGGCTGGAAATTAGAAGCCCCCTAAGTTTGAGAGTAGCGAGGTCCTAGAAAGTCTTCAAAGCAAGTCAGAAGACTTCCTACATTGTTGCTGTTTCCCTTAAAGTCATCTCCTGGCTAGGTATGGCCAAGCCTTCCACTGGCAGAGTTAAAACCCTGGTGACATGCATGACTCACTCCATCACCAGGGCAGAAGAAGATATCTTGGTGTCTTCAAAAAGAAGGATTTTGTTCCAAGAGGAAAAAGCATGTTTATGAATGTCTGGGCTGGCCTGAGAATATGGCATCCCTCAGCTGTGTTTGGTACCTTGCTGCTCCAAGCAGGCAGCCATGTCGGGGCCTTGCCCTGGCACCTTGCTCGCACACCTCTGCCCCAGACCTGTGTGGTTTGCCCGAAAGAGGCACAGGTTTGCTCCCTGCGTGCCCCCCATGTTTGGCTTGCAGTGGCCGTGGCCACTCACTCGGAGCAGCAAGAAACCAACCACTCAAGCTGCAAAGATGCCTTCTCCAACCAACCCTGGTCATTCACAAATACGATTTTACACTTGGAACAAAATCCCAAATTCCTCGCAAGCCAAAGCACACCCACGGAGGCACAGGATTTGCTTCAGTGCAAACGGTGAAGGAGAGATCCTAGCAATTTCCCTGCGACCCTGTCATCCAGCGAAAACCTGCTCAGCTCATCACGAAATCCACAGAAGCGGCCAGGCAGGTCTGAGGGCAACGCCAGCCCCTGTTGGGATTTGACCCTTTTGATGCTGAGAGACAGCAGGCGAGCGTCCTTTCATTCTCCCCGTTTAAAATGAGGGCTGCGTCCTTTCTCTCGGGGGACCGAAGTCGCCGCGAAGCCCCGCTGGCTCCACGGCACCGGCGCAGGCAGCTCCGGTGCTGGCCCGGGCGCGTTGTCCCTGCCCCTCGTCTTTCAGCAATGTGCTGGCAGCAGCTTTACTTTTGTTTCACCGGCTGATCCCTCCATCTGGGCGACGGCTGGGCCCATTCAGCAGCCGTGCGCCCGTCTCCCGCTGCTCCCGGCCCCGGCCCCGGCCCCGGCGCGGCCATTGTCTCTCGAAAAGCAGTCAGTCTCCCCAAACAAAAGTCCCCAGAGCTGGGTAAATCCTTCTGACATCAGCCCCGCAGCAAAGGCAGCTGAACTTGGACTGTGCCCCCAGCCATGTTCTTTGGGACTTGCTCAGCGTTGCTGACCTCGCATCGAAAAGCACTGAAACAAAGAGCATCCTCACCCCAAAATACGCTTAAACGTCCCTCCCGATCCACGCTGGGACCCATTGAGAGGCTGGCAGAGCTCGAAAGCTGCCGAGCCCTTCTGGGTCATCTCAGCTTGAAAATCAACAAACAACAATGCAGGAGAGGCCCCGATACCGCCTGGGGGTTACATTCCCAGTGCACTGGATGATTTCACGTAGGAAAATTTCGTCAGTGATTCCACAGCATCTTTACAACTACGTGCAGCAGAGACGGGAGGCGCGGCACCCCGCACATTGAGATGCACGTCCTTAAGCCACAACAGTCAATAACTGATCTGCAACATTTCTGTGCAACAGCATCCCTGCGTTCCCTGCAACGATGGATCAGAGCACAGCCACACAGCCTCGGTACGCTCATCCTTCACTTCTTCTAGTATGGAAACATGGGATGGAAGATGAGGGTCTCATTTGCAGACTGCAGTTCTTTTTTTAAGGATAAAAAGAGAAAAAATGCAGAGAAAGAAAATATTAAAAGTTTTGACTGTCCAAAGGGACCTGGTTTTCACTTCAGCAGAGAAGAGAAAAGCACTGAAAAAAGACGTAGGAAAGACTCACTCAGTATTACAGACTCCTACTTAGACTTTTTCTTTTCTTGACTGGGAATTTTTGTTAACTTCCACTGCGATGTCATGTAGGGCACCCACATATACAGGACCTATTGTGCCAGTCAGGTACCAATATATAATGATCACCTTGCTGCTGATGCTGATACGGGATTGAAAATTGAGGAAAAGAATGGATTTTACAGTGAGAACCAAGAATTTCCGGCCAAAATGAGATAAGCATTAGTTCACAGTGGGGATGGTAATAGCACCTGCCCTTACACAAAAACGTATAACAGACATCTACATGTACAGCACAGTTTTGATGGAGAGAGAGATTAGACTAAATCTCCCCCATCAAAAGTTTCTCATGTGGCTCAGGACAAGTCATTTATCTCTGCTGCATACATATCCCTCCCCATCTCCCAGGACCTCTGAGAGGTGAAAGACCTTAAGAGCAGCGACATATTCAAAGGCTACAGCATCGAGGGCCACGGGAAGCACCTGGACCATGTACAGAGCAGGTCAGGACCCCAGCACAAGGCAAGCCTCTCCTCACGCTGTGCTGGTGAAGCCTGTCCAGAAGCCTGAGGAGCTGAGCGGCTCCCTCTTAGCTACATCACCCTGCACCATTTAAGTTCAGGGGAGACATGGATCACTCACGGCTCTCAGAGAGAAGACAAGTCCTGAGGATCACCCACAGCTAGAGATGTTTAGCGCTTAGCCAAACTATCAGATCTACTAAAGCCACTTACTTCCAACCAGATCCTCGGGACTCTGAAATACTCCCTAACTCCATTTCTACAACAGGTCTGTGAGATCTCCCATGACCACTGATGCAATCACCCAGGAGCAACTCTGTGATGCCTCTGCCATCAAAGGCCACCAGCCCTGCTACTGCTGGAGGAGGGAACTGTGGAAGACCCGAGCTCCCCTTTCTCCTGCAGACACAGCCTCACTTCTCACTTCAAACTGCCTACTGTGGCTGGGGACCTTCTCTCTATATTTTTCCGCTATGTGCACTTCATGATTGACGGCAAAGGCATGAGGTTCTGAAGAGCCCAGGGATCCACTTTCCCAAGCAATACATCAAAAACATATGAAAATTTCAGCATCTTTAAGTGAAAAAGTCGTCACCAGCCTGGATTTTAAATAAGAAAGAAAGAAAGAGGAGATTCATTAAATCAGACACATTGAAAACTAGCAAGGGTCAAGACTGCCAAGTTTGTAAATACACAGTTTGGTTTGGTTTACGTAGATCGTCTCATCTCCCACCATAGTCATTGAGATCGTGATGATACTATTCAGCCACATTTATGAAGCTGTGATTGAGAGCTAGGTAATATTCTCCAAATTAGGGGGAAAAAAGAAATTACAAAAGCCCTCATGGGCTCACTAACCCTTCTCAGCCAAGTACGCCAGTCACAAAAGCCTCTCCAAGCTGGTGACAGCAATAACTCAAGAATTCCAAGTACCTCATATTTACAAAGTGACAGCTTTCAAAAAAGAAACTTAGAGCCCTCCAGGGGCAGAGAATAGTCTGAAATATTTCCTCAATTAGCAAATTTAGCTTTTCTTTGACTTCCTCCTGATGTCGCCAATGTAAACTTTCCCGTTTTCTGCTATTTTTTCTCTTGGAGAGCATCACGCCTTACAACAGAAACATGAAATCCTCCGATTCCAGTTGCCATTGTGTTTGGCATCTTTTTTGCCAGGGGTATTTTTGCCATCATAATATAAACCTTCCTACAAAATGGGTGATTAGTATGCCAAGCATTTTTTTAATCTATTTTTATACACAGTTCACCTTCAGGTTTCTTGGGATTTTAATGCTGCTCAAAGGCTTCAAAGAATATTAGCACTTTCAGCATTACTTACTTGTGTGATTTGTTTTCATCCTCCATAAAGATGAGAGAGGACTTTGAGTGTATTCTCTCTGTGTCTGACAAATGTTAACAACGGGTATTTGCATAAGAAAGGCTCATGATTTATATTTTGATTTTCAATCTATAGCCAAGATAAGCCTAACCAGAGATCATTTTGGGAAGATAAACATTTATCCCATTTGTCTTTCGACAAGCTGAAAAACGCAAAAGTTCAGAATATACTTAAAAGGGAGGATGCAGCCTTCCCACACTAAATTTATAGACTACATTATCAGAGCTGGCCTTCACAGTTCCTCCCCTCCTCCCCTGTTCTGTGCAGAAAATCTGTAGAGCAAGGACCTTGCGCTCATGGGATTTTTTTTGTAAAGCTCTCAGCACTTGGTGGTGGTGTCTGAATAACTAATCATACTACATTTGTATACGGTTATGCATGCAGAACTATTTGTACCAGAAAATAACACTACGGACATGCACAGAAACTGTGCACACGCTTTTGAGAGATTGCCTGGCTAATGGTGGCAGAAACACAGCCTATGTGTTCAGTATTGTCTTCTTGTAAGGAATAAATATCTTAGCACTCAAAACCCTTTATGTGACAGTGGTATTATATTACTAGTACCGTAAACCCTAAAAGAGTTCAGACCCCACAAGAAAAAAACACATTACGGGCAGGATGATATCTTTTTTTCCTCCAGCCTTTGCCCTGAAAAAAAAAATTTCACAAGTCTTTTCCACCTATTTCATTTAAGAGATGCTCTCAGCAGATAAGGTTAGCACAGTACATATGTCCCTCTCCAAATCCTCACTCATCTTCCTAACTAATCACACCTGAGATTCAGCTGGCTGGTCATGCCCAGCATTCATTCTTACTGAGTCTTTGTGGAAACCACAGCTTCAAAGTCATTGTTCCTTACCGTGTTTTTTAGCTGCTACAGCATTTTTCCTGGGCCCACATCCTTTACCTACAGGGCTTTTCCTAGCAATTATGATTTACGCTGCTCTGTTGCACAGCATTTTTATCTAACTGTGGGATTTTGCCCTACCTCATTCCAAACGCTGAGTTCCTACCTTCATCAGTTATAACCAGCGTGCTGGCATCTCACCCAGCTCTTCATCTGACAATCAAACGACTTACTTACTCACTCGAGCTGGCGCACACTGCTCCCAGATCCTGCGCTGTCTTTAGGATATAAACAGCCATTCACCGGCGCATCCCTTATCTCTCCTCTTACCTTTACCCCTGCACCCCCGCATGAAGCTCATACTTGAGCACTATTCCCTCCGGTATAGTGTTACAAATCCACTCTCTGTCACCTCCCCTATGTGCCATCGGGGATGTAGCAGGGTTGCCTAGTAGGGCACGCCCCAGCAAGTCTCTGGGGACATGCAGGAGATCTGCTGGAGCGATCTGTGGCTCCCATCCAGCCTGCGTGCTCTGGCTCCTTCGCACAGCAGAGACCGGGAGAGGACGGTGCATGCTCTCGTCGTGCCCCAACGTGGAGTTTGGACACAGCTGTGGCACGCACCCAGGCGCAGATGCTGGGAAACTCTCCTGGGTTCAGCAGCGCGGGCGTTGCATTGGGCAGAGGCTGTCATCGCGTTTCATAGCTACTCTGCTTGAAAACGCGAGACGCTGAACATTATTAAATGCCTCTGAAATACGTGCCACCAAGCGTGGCATTCCTTACTGGCTGCCAGGACAAACAAAACCAAGTCATTACATTAACATCTATATCCCCCAAGAGTGTTAGACATTGGCAAAGGGTGATGCCGGGGAAGGGGAGGAGAGGCTGGAGACACGGACAGGAGGGAGGGGAGAAGTCTTTCCGTACATACAGAAATAAAAGTAAAGTCTCCACCAGAGCTTGTGATGTTGTCCTTTCCGTGACCTTCTCCAGCCTGTGTTTACCAAGAACATTGCGGAAATCACTCCAATTACCACACACTCGAGTAGAAGGTTTTCACTGGCACATAAGCAGGCGTGTGCCAGAGATGCCAGAGTCACAGCTTTCCAGACTAATGTAGTTCTCAAATGTGCACATCACTGCTGATAAGGGGATGAGCAGTGGGGGAGGAAAACCACAGGCTCTTGCAATGCAGCTCTTCAGTTTTTCAGCCTGAAAAAACGCAGTCTGTCTGTGGGTACACTCCAGTAGCTCGAGTGTCTGGGTAGCTCGTCTTGCCCCCAGTTTCCTTTCCCCTCTTCTGCTGTGACTTTGAACGCTCTTGCTTGCTTTGCTTTTGAACGACTCTCTTGTCCCTTCCCCAGCCAGCGGAGCACAATCCACCGGTCCCCCGTTGTTTTATCGTGCCCACCGGGCTTTGGCTGTATCATGCTCTGGAAGAACAGCTGTTGCCTCCTCTCACCCTCTTGCCAAGCAATGCCTTTTGCTTTTCCTTTTGTTGAGCATTTGCAAGTTGGAGGACCCCCCTGCAAGCTACCTAAGTGCTAAGTGCTGCGGGCCCCGGGGACCTGTGACCCTGCAGAGCAGCAGACATCCCGCTCTGTACCTGCTCCGACTACCGTGGAGGTGGGTGGATGCCTCCAGGACTCTCTAAAAGGTTGACAACTAACCTGGGAAGAGATAAGGGATAAGTTCTTAAGTGGACTGTTAAATTAATAGGGTTACAACACAGGAGAAAAGAAAGCCAAAGGCACACAAAAAAATAACCTTAACTCTACTGAAGCATGATGCTCCAGAACGGACAAAGAGATCTGGAAAATCTCCAAAGGTACAAACATGTGAGAGGGTGTGAGGTCTCATACGAAACTTCTAGATCCCCCTTAAGCTCTCCTTACGCTTACTGTTTGGCTACATAGCAAAAAAAAAGGTCTTTAGTGGGATTTCATCTTTTTATTTCTATAAAAATAATTGTTATTAATGCTGGGAAATTTCTTCATATGAGGACTTCGTCCTCAAGCAGAGGCACCTTTGGAACAAAAACCCCTCATCTATGAAGGTAGGATAAGGTTCAGTAAAAAACTATGAGATACAGATAATCCTTCCAGAAAGTATAGCTGGCCATTACTTTACTATTTAGGAGAAATGCAGAGTTAGAGAACTAAAAATGTATGATGTTTTTATATAGGTGGCTGTGAACAAGTAACATCTTGCAAGCCTTACAAAATTCTTTCTCCACCTATACAAGTAAATTTCGAAAAGAGCAGCTGCATACACTTATTGTTTGGAAACTTGGAAATGATGGACAGATTCAACTCATTCAATTTTAACAGCCTATTGCAGGTATTTCATAGGAGTCCACCAGGGACCTGAACCTCTGCCTCTGTCCCAGCAGTGGTGTGAGAGGGAGTCCAACGATGGAGCCCAGGGTGACCTCCTTCTTCGTCCAGGCTCTGCAGGGAAGCGTTACAAGTCAGGTCAGATCAACACCAGGTCCAAGTCTGCAAAGACCTATCTGAGTAACCAGTCTTGGCAAAGGTAGCGAATGCAACAGCTCCACTGAAAGCAACCCACTGTCCTCCAGGTGAATATCCCACGTAACCTAGGCAAGCATGGCGGGATTCCGCCACACATGAGCATCATTATTAAATCTTATTTATGTAAATATTACATATTACTTGTGTAAAACTTTGCAACGACAGGCCTCTGGTTATTATAACCTCTCCCTGCGCAGTCTACCTCCTGCAATAAACGTAGAAAAAATTCATTTTAATACAGTACAATATAAACAGTCTAGTCCTTCCTCCAGGAGGTACTTCGCATGTCAGAGCACTTCATATACTTGTTACCAACAAGCACAGGCCCTTTTAGTACAAGAAAAATACTTCGGCAATAAAAAAAGCAACAGGCAGCAGCTACAGACACCATTATTTAAATAATAGTGACTTCAGAGTCACCTTTTGAAAGGTAAAATAAATAAATCCTTACTGCAAAGCCAACATAGCAAAGCATTCTGGGCTTTCCTATCTGCAACACCAGAGCAAGACTTGAGCAGTTTTGGGGCTCCAGAAAAGGAAGCCCCAAGATAGCTTTGGGAAGTCCCAAGATAGAGACAAAAGGCTGCCAGACAAAAACCGAAAGTAGTTAGTGCATGAACTAGCAACAGAGGGAAAACGTGGGGATTTATTTGACAACCCTTTCTACAACACCCCAGCAATCTGATAAGTGGTTGGGACTTTCCTCTGGAAAAAAGAAGGAGTCAAGTATGACTTATTTTTTAAGGATAACGTGCAACTAAATCTCTTTGCCTCGATACTGCCAAAAGCCCCATTATGAAAAAAAAAGGAAAAAGAGGAAAAGCAGCAACTATCTGTGCAGTGCTGCAAAGGCCTCGCTCCCTTACTCACTCAGTGAATTTCAAAACTAAACTTGTTTTCGTAAGGATCCTGCAGAGATTAATCTATATGTTGTAGGAAAGGTGGTCACACTTTTTCTTGGAAACGAACTGGTCAGCTACCCTTTTATGGCTACGGCTGCAGCGAGAGGAACAACACACCATGGCCAAATATGGAGCCAGGCTGAAGTTGCTGAAGCCATTTCTTTCGTTGGACCCAAGCCACTGATTCTGCTTTTTTATTGCATGTTGCGTTCAGCTAGCCCAGATGTAATAAAGGCATCGAGATGCAGGAACGCCCGTGCCTGCCCTTCAAAATATTTCCTCTGGAAATACTGCACAGCCTAATTAAATAATGACATTTGCAACAGGAATGATAATGCAAAAATTAGAGCAGCATTTCAGCTTACATCGCACCCCTCCTTGACAAGCAGCCCAAAGTAGCTGACAGTACACAGAACATCACACTGTGCTAGAAGACCTGATGTGCTCAGAAAAATAAAACCCATCCTCGGTTTGTGCTGCAGTGGAGGAAACGGGCAAGGAGCTCTCCCGGGAGTCCCCGGACACAGTGCTCCATCGCCTGAACCTGCGCAGCAGCGTGCTGAGCTGCCTGCCTGCCCGCCTTCCAAAGGCGAGAGCACCTGGCAGCATGTGGATTTAAAGCCAATAGCGCTGCTGAGAAATAAATGCAAAGCAGGGTCGCTCAGAGACTGGCAGATCACTCCCAAGGTGTTATCCGGCTCCTGTGTGGCTCAGTGCTAGTCCCGGCTGGGGGCCGAGCAGTGGGGTTCGGCTGGGGCGACGAGGGGGCATGTGGCACTGACGGGTGGCAGGTATGTAAGAGGACTACTGGAAATGCACTCGGCCAAACTCACCAGGCACGCTGGGGAAACTGTTCAACAGAGAATTATATGAAGCCCTGGAAGCAAAATGCAGTGACTAAAAGCAGCCGGGCTCATCCAGAGATGACTTGGCCTATAGGTGTAATACCTATCACCATTCCTTCACTTCTATAATCAGCCTGAGGAGGGAAATTAAAAGCAAACAAGGAGACACAGTAGCAATATCTCTTCATCAAACAAGGAGAAGCAAGGGAGAGCAAGAGGCCACAAACTCACAGTTGCTTTTCCCTGGCCCTACTGCTCAAAGACGCCGTTTTGTCCCTCTCCATCCCCGCCTTTGCTCTGCCTTGTGCTGGCACAAGCATTTGCTCAGCTCTGCGGTGAGCCCAACCCGGGGAACTAATCCAGGCTGAAACTAATCTAGCAAAAATGAATTACAGCACAGGGGCAGGAATGTGTGGCCAGGGCAGCGGGAAGGGCAAAATCAGCTCCCTCAGCAGCAGCACCCATGGGGGTCATCTTGATTCGGCTGCAAACGACGGTGTTAGAGTCTGTACCTGTGAGTGCAGCTGCTGTCATGGCAGGAAAAGCCGTTCGTGTGGCCACAGGCACGCGGGGACTTTAAGCTCAGCGGCTCGGATGCTTGCTAGCAGTAGAAACAAGAAAGCACAGAGCTCAGCACATGCAGCAGAGCCTGCCTGACAAGGTAGGTAAATATTCAAGCAGTTAGCTCTGTGCTGATGCAGCTACACAGTTAGCCGTGATTTAATGGTAGCTCCGGTGCGTTTGCATCCATCATAGTCGCCACAGAGAATTAAGCACTGCAAGTATACGTCAAGAACTAGAGCCGGTCCCATTTCTTCGCATTCAAATTGATGTTCCAAATGCAAAAAGCAGCAGGAATTTTAACGTTGTTTTTTTCTATTTCTGACATTTGTAAATAGCCTTTAAGAACACTGACAGGAGCACTGCCTCCCCAAAATCAGTCACAAGAAATTATTTCCTTGTATTAGCCTTTGATCTCCCTCTCCAGCCACCTCCGATTTAAAACAGCATTCATTTGTGGTATAACCATGTTGGCTACCAAAGAGTTACAGCAGAGATGAGTTAGACCCACCCGTAATTAAACATTGCAGCGTCTCCTTCGCTCCGCAGCCTCTCTGCTTGTGCCCAGCTCAGCTCTAAGCCACTGCATTGCCTTCACCAGACCCGGGGCTGAACTCGTAGCTGGCAGAAAGCAGAGCAAACCGGGGGCTGTTAATGAGTGCTGACTCGCAAGGGTTTCTCAGGAGCCATGACGTTGTCAAGGCAGATCCAAGCGCAGCGCTCTTCACCCGCCGGAACGCACTATCCCTCGCCTTGACACGCTTCCTGCACCCGGGAGAGCCAAGGGGAACGGGCACCGTGCTGGGCTGGCTCCGTACCAGCCGAAAACACCCCGGAGCTAATATTCAGTTGCCCTGAGAGGCTGTATTTAAGACCCCTCTGTGCTCCTCTAGCAGTTCAAGGTGACCTCTGCAAGGCAGGTCATCGCAGTAAACTTCATCCTTGACAAAGGGCTGGGGGGAAAAGGGGGGAAAAAAAAAAAAGAAGGCAGGAAGAAAGAGAATTAGAAAAATGAATTTTCTGGCAATTAGTTTGCAACATAGTGAAAGTAAACGATAGTTAATCCTAAATTAAATGCCACAGAGTAGAGAGGAATAAAAAGAGTGAGAGAGACGGACAAACGCGCGCACACGCGGGCAAAGGTTTGCAGTTCCCTCGCAAATGCACCAGGCTCTCTCTGCGGAGCGGCGATGCAGGGAACAAATGCCTATGCCATGCCGGGGGCGATGGCATGCTCCTGATGTCTCAGAGGAGGGCTCGATTCTGCTGTCACTTACACCACCAGAAACTTCCAGTAACTCCCTTTACAGCCGTGCAAATGAGATCAAAAGCAGGCCCAAGGTCCCTGCTCCACAGAAGCTTGCTGTGTACTGTTGACAGTTAAAATGATGAGCAAAGACATCAAACCTCAGGGAAAGAGGGAAAAATAAAGGTGACCGAACAGCAGGAAAAGGGGGTGGGGGAGAAGAGACACTCTTAGGAAAGCAATTATAGCTTCTCTTTCATGTTGCTTGCTTTATGCTTAGTGGAGACCAAGGGTGTTTTACTTTTAAAAGCCAGGTGTGGCAGCAGGAATGGAGAGAATCTGAGCAGAGATTAATGGGAGTTTCAGAGACAAAAGGACTTAACTGACTTTCCTCTAAAAGCTTTTAATGCTATTCAGGCCAGGCCAGTTTCTGACTTCCCAGGACTGATACCAGCCTTTGGCTGGCAGGAAAGCCTGCGGGTCCGTCCTACCCTGTCACACGGATGAGGCTCTTCTTTTAGTAAAGGAGCACATAAAATATACTACGCAAAGGGAACTGGCATCGCCATAGTTTGTTCTTCGGAAAACCTGCTAAGCCTGAAAAATAAACTTACGGCTTGATCTCTACTTCCATTTTGAATGGGGCAGTCTCCTTTGGCAGGTACAAACTTTCCTGACCCCAACCAGCAGAGCTCTGCTCTGCCTATCAATAAAAATCAAAGAGCCCGGGTGCACCAATGACTCGGATACACGATGGAAAATTGGTGCAAAACTCGCTTTGCATATGCACACATACACACATTTGCATGCGTGTGCGTGCATGTGTTCGAATTTAAATTTGGACACTACCTTAAATTCAGGCTGAATGGTAAAATAGCCAAAATCAGAAACTGCCAATCGCTGGCACTAACTTAGAAATGCAAAATATGCCTAATAGCGTAACTACCAGGTTACGGTGCTGGGACTTCACTGGCTATCAGGAGTCATGCAGGGACAGGCCAGAGATCCTCTGAAGCGTGTAGGGAGTGGAGCCAGCGGGGAAGGCAGCCATTTGCTTTTGCTGGCAGTAGGGACGCTCTCCTTCCAGTCTGTTTTCGGGCAACCGGGAACTCGCTCACGAGGCCTCAAAGTGGCACCGCATGAGTGCAAACACACTTTACCTTTCTGCTCCTACCTAAATGAGCAGGAAGATGAGAAGCCCGGCTCCCCACCTGCCCCCGCTGCTCGCCTGGGGCTCCCGGACCAGGGGGCCGGGGCAGGCAGGGCTGAGCCAGCCCGGGCAGCCCCCCGCCCCGCGCTGGAAGGAGCCCCTCCGCGTCTCCCCGCAGGCGGAGGTCCCCGTTCGCAGGGGCACTCCTCGAGGGCGCCGGGAACTGGCGAAACGTTTCTACCACGCGGTGCTTTTGGAGGTGCAGTTGAAGACAAATGAAGGCTCTCGGTGAATTCGTAATCGACTGAGACTGCCGCATAAGGGGGGCTGCAGAATTCAGCGCCGCTTTACCAAGATGCTGACTAATAGTGTTGATTAAAATCCTAGGGCGCTTTTTGTAGCACACAGGAGCATTAATTCCAGTTCAGTTAATTACCTGTGCCTAAAGAAATGCCACTTGCAGCTTCAGCCAGGCCTGAAATTCTTCACCTCCCCTCTTAAAAATGGTGCTGTATACAAACACACAGCTGCCCCATCTCCCTGGGATCCACGATCCTCTCTGCCCCTTTCCATTTCTATGTCCCTGCTCATTGCAGAGGGGTTGGACTAGGTGACCTTTAAAGGTCCCTTCCAACCCAAACTATTCTATGATTCTATGACTTCACTCGGGAGAGAGGATGATGCCTGTACGGTGACTCTAGATCCACGGATGAAAGATGCGATACAAGGGCAAAAGAGACGCGCTGCCTCCATGACCCGATTTTGTCCTTTTCCATTTTTCAGATGTTGGGTTTTGTAGCTTATGGCTGTTAGGGCTTCTTTCGTAAGCACTGCGTTTTTAAATGGGAACTCTCGACTGTGCTGCAGTGGCAGCTGCCATTTTGCATTCATGTGCAGAGAGTGAGCCAGCGAAGGAGCTCTGAAGAAGAATTCACATTACTTCTTTTTCCTCCTTGTTTTGCTGTTGCATTTAAATATAAAATAAAGGTCATCCTGACTGAAGGGACAGAATTGCTCTACGGAAACATATAATGAATGCGCTGGATGTAAAAAGGGCAAATGTCCTTTAGGCAAAAATACAATTTGAATTATCTTTTAAAAAAAAAAAAATTTTTTGTCGTCAGACAGTTTCGTTTTGTGACTACCGTGGGTCAAGGCTTGAGGAATTACAAACTCACATGAGCTGCCGCAATTGCGGCAGAGAAATACTTCCACTGCACAGGAGCTGCTTTCCTCTCCGATCTTCCTAGTCACTAAGTGGGGAATTTCAGGAAATGATAGAGCTGTAAAATTTGGAGAAAAAAATTACTTTTGCATGTTGTTTGACCTGTTTCACGTGCTGCTCAAACCTAAAGTAATTAAGCAGCTCCAGTATCTCTATAAGGCTTACTCCTATGAGGCTTACCCCTATCTGAAGGCTATGACACTTACAGAAGGCAATTCAACACAGCAAAATGGAAGCCAGTGGCAGAAAGAGTTTCCCGGCACTCCTGAATCCCAGCCTAGTGCCTGTTGCCCCACTGGTACTGCCAACGTAAAAGCTGACCTAAAGAAATCGTCTGGCCATCTCGCATTTTCTGCCAGGTGAGCTCTGCAGGAGGGTGCAGCCCGCCCGCAGAAGGGGGCACGACGCTGCCCCTCCGATGAGCGAACGACACCCTGCAGCCCTCTGCCAGCAGCTCTTCTTTGCATCGCCACGCACAGAAAACTAAGACCTTATCTGATGAGATACGGTCCCAACCTACACCATAAAACCAGCAAAGCTCTGCTGGCAAAAGCCCAGGCTTGCAACGCCTAAGCTGTTTGCAGCGTGGTTTCCTTTCTAGCCTTCCCCATCCCATCCCCTCCAAAGACATTCCCAGCTAAGCAGCAACTGCTTGTTATGAATCAGAAAACGCTGGTGTGACACAAATTATGGAAATTGTAGCTCCGTTGGGTGCAAACACGGCGACACGTCATTGCAGGCCAGGGGCCACTTACAGGTTGCAAAATATATTTTAAAACCTGGTGTATACGTGCACTGAGTAGAAAAGCAAACGTGAAACCTGATCAGCCCAGCCAAGAATTACCCTGGAGTTTGGAGAAACCCATTACAAAACTTGTGAGAACAATCACATCTAAGCATTATTATGCAAAATTGAGTTTTCACGCAACAGATTATGACAGCTCTTTCAAAAGGAGATGCGTAAAGACAGGAAAAGGAAGGAAATTAAAACAAATGGGAGTTTCAGATCATTATAAGAGGCATGGAGAAGAAAGATAAATCCCAACTGGAAAGAGGTTTTGAAGAACGATAATAGTAACAGTTCAAGCCCCATCTCTAGTACCACTTTGGGAGCAAATAATTTAAATCTGTCTTATCAGTTGCATATAATGTACCACTTTTTTCTCTATTGGTGTATTCTGAGGATTAGTGTTTGTTAGATTCGTTTTCCATAAATATAGTGCAGTATCTATACACTCAGAATATAATCCAATTAATACAATCATGCATACACATAGCAAATGATTGGAAATTTCAAAACACATAGACTACGCAGCGTTGTCTGCCTCAGGCAATCCAAAAACTATGACTTACACTTCAAGCAGGAATGGGAGTAATTTTAAAATCTCAGTTTAGAAAAAAAAAAGAAGTTTGGAAAATTGTCTTGAGGAGATCTTAATTTATGTTCTGCCTTTTGAAACTTTAGGACTCCTATTTTCCAGATTTTCATACAGCCAGGAGGATTAACAGATGCAGCCAGAATCTGAGAGTGAGAACTATGTCAGGAATTTGAAATGAATCATTAATCTCTGACAACTCTGGAAAAGGCTGAACTCAAGCGACATCCTCATTTATCTCATTTCAAATACACATCGCTCCCAGACCCCGACTGGGTTTCTGCAGACCCAATAATCCTCCATAGGTGATTTCCCTAGTGAAAATGCAACACGAAAGGGACGCCAGGCACAAGTTTGCGGCAGTGACCCGCCGGCAAGCACCAAGGTTGGGGTTACTGCACCACCTCCCACCTCATCACTGCCTCACTGCGACGCTTGTTCGGGCAAAGAGAGGCAAAAAAAAAGCAACCACTCAAATCTCCTAAAACTAATTTTTGGAAGGGAAATAGGAAAAGGTCGCTGTGGATGCTGCCACAAGCCGGGATGCTCTCCAGCCAGAGATCTGCCTCCCTACGGGCTTCATAATCCAAGCGGGTTTTTTTCGTGCACGGCAGCTTCAAGTTTGCAGGCGCTGGCTGTGGGGCGGCTGCTCAGCAGGTTGCTCCGCTGGCGGCAGCCCTCTCCTCTCATGCCAGCACTGGCAATTTGGGCAGGGCGTCTCGCTGCGCAGGGGGGAAACATGAAATTTGGAGCAGCCTCGAGAAAAGGTCACTCATGGAAGCTTTCAGCTTTTGAAGTTTTCAGCTTTTTGCCCCGAGAAGCAGGAGCGTGCCGCCGGCCGAGCCGCGTGCGGACAGCGGGGAGCCCGTCGGATGGGGCCCTGCCCTTGTGCTGTGGTGCCCCAAAAGCCCATGCCAGTGCCCCGGCCGGGTGCCAACGATCAGCTGAGGTCAGTGGGGCTATGAAAACATACAGCAGCAGAAAATCCGCCCCTCTGTGCTTCTCCTGCCCCCCTTGCAGCCCCATTCCATTCATCATCCTCTGCTTTGAGACTGAGCTGTTTGTTAATTACACAGCTCTTACAAGCCCTGCTCCCATCTTCCACGGAGTCCAAGTCAACGTGTACAATAAACAAACAACCAAAAATAGGTAGGACCAGATCTCGACCGTACATGCCACTAGCTGGGGAAGCAGTCTTTTCAGTATAGGCGATCTGCAAGCAGCACTGAGTAGGTATTTCTGGGGCTGTGGAGAATGCTCAGCCTGCACTCGGAGTTGCTCACGCCAACACAAAGTATGGTGTTACTACTTCGAGAACAGCTTGGGAGACCCTGCTCCTTTACCTCCACCCCTGCAAATACTACCAGCAGGAACACGTTACTCAGTGCTTCCTTCAGAGTCACTCAATATAAGCAGTGCAAAAGACACCTACCGACACACTGATAGGAATTTTAAACTCTTCAGCATCCTCTCAAGCCCTTAACTCTGCATCTGTCTGAAAGCATGGAGATTTGCTCCTCCGCCTTTTTTTTAAACTGCTCTTTTTTCTTTTTTTTTTTTTTCCCTGCCTACAGATTCCCCCACTGTCTCCATTTATCAAAAGCCCTTTTTCGTCTTGAGGGGAGCTTTAGGAAACTTCTACTGCCGCTATGGAACATGCAGGTTCCTTCACCGCTCCTCCCGCAGCTCCACGTTTCTTTTCCTGAGAAGAGCAACATCTGCAGACCTGCATACTAGTGTACATCGACCCTTGCCATTTTAGCTACAATATCTGCTGCTCTGCCGAAAGCCTTGGGTCCTGGCATCACCTCACTGCAAGAGCCCCTGTTTTGATTTAAAACTAAGAAATTTTCTAGCTAATCTCATTGTAGATTAATAAAAAAGACTTTACAGAATCACAGAATCACAGAATCGTGTAGGTTGGAAAAGACCTTTAAGATCATCGAGTCCAACCGTAAACCTAACACTACCAAGACCACCACTACACCATGTCCCTAAGCACCTCATCCAAACATCCTTTAAATACCTCCAGGGATGGTGACTCAACCACTTCCCTGGGCAGCCTGTTCCAATGCTTGATAACCCTCTCGGTGAAGAAAAATTTCCTAATATCCAGTCTAAACCTCCCCTGGCGCAACTTGAGGCCGTTTCCTCTTGTCCTATGGCTTGTTACTTGGGAAAAGAGATCGAAACCCACCTGGCTACAACCTCCTTTCAGGGAGTTGTAGAGAGCGATAAGGTCTCCCCTCAGCCTCCTTTTCTCCAGGCTAAACAACCCCAGCTCCCTCAGCCGCTCCTCAGAAGACTTCTGCTCCAGACCCTTCACCAGCTTCGTTGCCCTTCTCTGGACACGCTCCAACACCTCCATGTCCCTCTTGTAGTGGGGGGCCCAAAACTGAACACAGTATTCGAAACACTTGAAACACTTCAAAATGTTTCAAGATTTCAAAAACAAATAATAATTTTACAAAGTTGAACAAATCTCAGGTGACTTGGGCATGACTTCTGCATATCGGGGGCCGACAGCAGAGCAGAAGAGCTGCCTGCACGTCGTCTCCCTATCATGGCAAGCGTTCCTGCAGGCCCCAGGAGCCAGGGAGCTCAGCATCACGACAGTTACAACGATTAGTACTTTCTTGTGAAATCGAGAACTGAACAGAGGTACAAAGAGATTTAAATAGCATCCGATGAATCATGTGAGAAAGGTAGAGCCGAGCTGCGAAACATCCTCTCTCTTCTTGGCTCCCAGCCTAGGGGCTCAGTCTTACCATAACAGTCCTTCACAGATTATCTAGCAGCAGAGCATATAAATCTCCTTTTATTTCAAAGCAGTCGGTAATCAATACCCTAAATAAGACAAAAACACGGCTCTCTTTAGAAAATTGCTTTCTTGATAGAAGACAGGGGATAAATATTCCTAATAGGTACCTACTTGCTTTTAAATAATAATGGCATCAGCTCAGTAATGTGAGATGCCTCAATTAGAGCCCCATTGTGCTACGAGATGTACAAACAGGTCAAACTGGTTCAAGCTATTCTTGTGATAATTTCCAAAAATAAAGAACAGAACATGGGAAACGATCAAAATGCTGAATGTGAAACCTCCTGTAGTTCTGTCAGACATCTTGACTTGAGAAATCCCCAGGAAAAAATGAAGCAAACTGCTGGGACAGGCAGTCCTTAATAAAAAAGAAAAAAAAAAAGGAAAATATAAAAGCACTGAAAACTGATTTTTCATTAATTCTTGTTTCATGGCTTGCAAGGATGAAAGGCAGCAAGGAGTGTGATTGGTGAGGTAACTCCCTCTTTTGATAATGCACACACACAGACGCACACACACACACACACTTGCCCTCTTCCTACATACGGTAAAGAAAGTCACTCAGCTTTGATTTTCATAAGTAATCAAATGAGTCACATCTAACCATAAATTAACATTATTAATACTGAAGAGCAATCCACTACTTTAAATTTGTCCACTGGCAGTTGCACACACAGATATTTTCAGTGGTTTTTTTTAATATAATTTTGCAAAAACGAAACCATCTCTCATCCTTCAGCGTCTGAGCTATGAATGAGAAGTGGTTCGTGCCAGCAGCCTCCCTACATTGTGAGATGGTGTTTCCCAGGTCACTTTAAAATCGGGTTTGAAATATGACGATGGAATGAATTTCCAAACCTCCTTTGCTTTTGTTGCTAATTGCACAGATACTCCGACCCTCTTTATTTTCTCCAAAGATAGCTTTGTATCCCCACTATGTACAGTAAGAGATGTAGAGCCTTCAACACTGTACACTGAAGGCTGTACATCAGCCTTCAACACGGCTCCAAAGATCCTGGAGGTTTAAAATACAGCAGCACCTCAGGGTTCAGCTATTGTTATTATGAGAACCGATAGAAATTTTTCCTCTGGAAAACAACTATGCAGAAGACTGGGTTTCTGCTTAAGGAATACTTTCTACTAAACTTCTGTTTTCTATTGAAAACTGTCAGTGCACTAAATCCCGTAGAGTACAGGTGTGAAATGCTGCTGCAGTGAACCGGGGGAACTATTTCCATGTGTTGCTCATGCTCTCGCCTCGGGGTCATGTCCTGCACCCCTCACAACCCCACATTAGGTGCCTGTCCGGGATGGGCTGTGTCCCTTTTCCACAGGGGAGCCATTGGTTTCACCAGGCTAAAGAGAAGAGCGGAAGCCTGAAGCATCTATTAACTATAAAACTCACAAAGTGCCTTGGCAGTGTTTCAGAAGCAATATATTTAGGTGTTAGGGAAAATACTTCATCAAAACCTGACAAACTTCATATGGGGAAAAAAATCCCTCCATTTTCAGGTCCAATTACCATCATGAGAAGCTCATATGATAACAGTACCAGTGCCAGGTAAAAAGCAGATAGGAAGACCTGCTCTCTGCCTGGGGGAGTTTGTGAGCTAAGTATTTCACCACTGTCTGCCAAAGTAATATGCAAAGGTATGGTAAAGAAAGATGTAAGCAAATGCTTCCAATTTGTATATCTGAAAAATTATTACGAAGTGCTGACTCCTCTCATCCAGTGCCTCTCAGCTGCATAACTCTATGTAGAAAACAGGGTTAAGGAGTGTCTTCAGGGCCAGGAAAAGACTTTACTTAGAGATCAACTGCAGATTTCACATCTAAAATATGCTTGGTAAAAAAATGAAAAATCTGCAGGCAAGGTCAGCAGCGCCAGTGGTGCAAATGAGTGAGAAAACCGTGTGGAGGAGAAGCATGCACACAGGGGTAAACCAGTAAGGGGATAAGGGGGCTTGAGCATGAAGGGGTGAAACAGAGGGAGCCATTCAAAGTGGATGGCAACGTGGCTACAGAGAGGGAAATGAAAGAAGCACTGCTGTGGAAGAATAGGGGTAGGTTTTAGGGAGATGGGTAAGTTCTGGGTGGAAGATGGGAGCCTGGCCAAAGCTTATACTGCAGATGGTTTGGGACATGAGAGCAGGAGGAGCCAAAAGTGATCAAGGGCTTTTGGCATGAGGGTCAGGCTGGTGGAGAAGCAGGACGGTGAAGTACAGTCCCATGTTTCCAAAATAGGTACCTTTGTGCAGGCCTCACTGCAAAACTGCCTCCAGCTTTCCACACCGAGCTCAAGCAACTTTGTCCTCTCTTCAGCCACCATCTGAGCTTCAGTTTACAACGTTGACATCTGGGCAGCTGTATTTGGATTGTAAGGTGATAGGACATCATCGCGGTACGCTCCCTATTGCTGTAGTCCTTGCAATGCTAGCAAAAACACCAGAGCTTTTCCTTCCCCCCAGGGAACGCCTGACATCATTAACTTCTATGCCTTGCAATGGCTCTGCAGTCAGAAGGTCCCCTGCGTTATGGGGATCAGACCTACAAATCCTCCTCCTCCTGCCCTCCTGGCAGTGACCTGCCTGGAAAGCTGCATCCTGACAGGTCTCCCGCCCAAAGACTTATCCATCACTAGCGCCCATGACAGATGTGAACCACACAGCCAGGCAGCAGAAAGCAGCGCTGCTGGGACTTTCGGATAGCGATCCCCACAGGTTGGTGGGGGGGAGGTTCAGGAAGAAACCTCTGCATTCCAGTGTGGAGATGTGCTGGGAGCACATCCAGCATCCCTGACCTCAAGTCAAGGAAAGAAAGAGAGAAACTTGTAGCAGCTTTGTTCAACGAGAGAATCTTAAATTAAGAATTTAAGAGAGCCCCGGGTCTATCCTAGCAATGGAAAGGTCCAACTTCATCATCAGATCTGGAAAGACTACAGCAAAAGAGAAGCTGGTATTTTACAGAGGGATCACCTAACTCCCGTGTCAATCCACATGTGCAGTTACACAGCTCAAAGGAGGAGAATGAACACAGGCACCTTTGGAGAAGAACAAAATGACACCAGCACCATGAAGAACCTTTCCCCTGAGTGACTTGGTCACTGGTGCTTTCCTGTCCCAGCCCTGCTCCCCAAGGAAGGAGGTGCCGAGCAGCTCCGTTGGAGCAAGCAGACTATATCACAGCTTTCTCTTCCATGGCTGAATTCAGGTCACGCCTCCATGATCATTAATCCTGGCTCTTTGCTCTCAGTACACATTTGATCTGGATCAGCCCAGGGCACATAATCACATTTAAGATGAATTAGCTAGAACACATGATACGGAGTTTATGCTGGCCTCACGCCAGCTGTGGGAGGACGAACGACACTCGATCCCGCATAAAGCCTGCCAGTACAAAGTTACCCCGGTGCTGTTTTTGGAACAAACGTGAACCGGCAGAGCCACATCGGTCCCCTGGAACCAGCCCTGTGCACAGACCGGTTGCCGTGTTTTTGATGCAGTTACTCTTAGTCGGAGGCAGACCAAGTCTGACTTCATTACGAAGTCAGGATAATCAGACTCACTCTTAGTCAAATCACATTTCATATCTTACAGCAGAGCTGCCCCGCAAGTTAGGAGGATCTAAATACACCTGGACTGGGTGTAAACAAACACATGGTGCCTTTTTAGCTTTGTCTCCTTCCTTGCTGGGTCTGCTTAGGGCACGTCCCACGCTTCTCCAGTACTAGAGCAAGCAAAGCCACGCTCTAACTCCTTCCTCTGCATTTTGGAAACAAATTGTCTTACCCTTTTGGGCGCATAAAAGAAAACTAGAAGACCGTCTCTTGACACACAGGTGATTTAACCTGTGACTTTACTGTTGAGTTTCTGCACCATCAAACTAAATATAGGAGGGAGAGGCGGGATGAGAGACCTCCTGTCCAGTGCTTAGTATTTTATTGCACCAAAACAGTCACCGTCAGCTGCTATCTCTGCTTGAAAACATGTTCCCAAAACATCTGCTGTGCATGCCAGTTATAACCATTTTAAAATATCATATATTGTATGACTTTTATTGAGCTCAACATAGTAGTTAGCTCAAGTATAGAAAACTGGCAAGTGTTCAAAGTGGAGCGCATATATAGACAGACGACACAATGCACTGTTTTCCTTCTAATGTCTGGGTGACAATATCGACACATGCCATTCCAACATGAGCTTGTAACCAAATGTTTTCATATTCACATTAAAAATAGAAGAAGTTTTCTGAAACAACCATTGCACAAGTTATCTTTTACTAGATGCAATTAAATTGTACTCAAACTTCTTGGATTGGATCCCTAACAGATAATTAGGAGGAAAAACATAAAGTTCTAGAAAATAAAAGCTGTAGGTGCTTCACATGGGGATGCTCACAGAAGTGAGGTAGTTTGAGCAGGGCCCTGAACAGCAATTCTGCCGTTCTCCTTGTGGCAATGAAGAGAACAAATGGAAGAGAAAGGCAGAGAGACAACCTGGCTCATCTCCTGGCCTCCGGCTTCGCCTTGTCTTTTGCCTTAGTTTCCTTTTCCCTATTAGGATAAATCATTTCTATCCTCCATCTTGAACCACATAATTCTTTTATTTCTAAGGTGTGATAACATTTCATTATTCCTGCCAGTTGTAAAAGAAAGCTTTCAAGGACCTTGGTGAAACATCTTCTGTTCAGCCCAGCTGATTCATGAGATAATCTGTTCTTAATATATACAGTCCTAAGCCTGTAGCGCTCAAGTTTTAGATCAGCATAATATTCATTCCTTGCTGTGACTCAGTGGAGGCTGCAAGAGATGGCGGAGGGGAAAAAAGAAAAGTATTTTTATAGCAGGTTATTTTTATTAGAAAATAGTGTGTTGTATAAAAACAGCCTTATTGAATTGAGGTGTTCAAAGCAATTCCTGCAGAGTAAGATTATAGTGAGCAGAGTGCAGGTGAGAAGGTCAGAACTGCAAACTAAATGCAATTTATTCCACTGGTGCAGAAACCTAGGAATGTACTCCAAGGTAATCATGAACACGTGTGATACAAGTATCTCGCATGCATAGATGTACATCCCACCACACAAATCTTGAACTGTACTCAAAGGCAGTAACGACAACAAACATAGTAAAAAGTGCAAACTTTTAGTCTCCTCACAAAATCGTATGTAATAGATGGCTTTCAGCACAAGTGACGAGAACAACTACATGGCTAAAAAGACTAAACTCATCATACGTTTAAATAAAGCATTTACTGAAAAAAGGAAAGTGTGCAGAAAAAAGGATGCGTTTGGGTGTGTCCATTTGAACCCACAGTAAAGGCCAAGACACAAAGGGGATCAGCTCGAAAATAAAACCCAGGTGGTACATTAAGCGTACATAGGTGAAACAACAATACAATGCAATGGAAGTAAACAGGTATGGGGATTAAAGCCAAAGCAAAAGGGAAGATAAGCCATCTGTAAGCTGCCCAGGGGAAACAAGGTATGAGATCATACTGAAATTCTAGCTGTTTGGATGCACGGAAACCAGGTGAACCATTTCTGCAGAAAGAATGATCTCACGTTGATTAAAGACTGAGCCCTCACTGTCCAGTTGCTACCCGCTCCAAGCTCATCTCGGATTAACGCTGGCCGCTACAGATGTGGGCAAGGGAACGTGCAACGAGGGAGTCTCATTAAAAGCAGAGTTCATTTGCAGTGCTTTGAAACCAGAGGGGATGGGGACGGGGAGAGCGAGAGAGAGCAGGAGCAGTACACAGTTAAGTCACCAAACCACCCAGCGCAGTCTTGTATTTAGTGTGCAGACTACACTGCTCTCCATGCAAAACCAAACCGTCCACCAGCTACTGTTTTGACCAGTGGCTTTAGTAAAATGTAGCCAGCCAGAAAAAACACATTTATATATATTGACTCCTCAATAGTTACCCAAGATCAAAGCAAATGAAGATGGGGGGACCGGGAAAGGAGGTTTTTCTCCTGTATTCTAGGAAAAAGAGGTTTTTCTCCATTATTCCGCAGCTCATTCTATGTATTTTCTGAGTGGCATGTTCTTGTCCATACCAAGTTCATGGTTTGTCATCTCTAGTCGTGCTCAGCCTTTCTTTTTTCCAGTGGAAGTTAGATGCACAAGTCTTGCCAGCATAGATGGCATGCCCATCAGCAAAACACTGCATAGACTGTGTTCGCTCCACTGGCATTTTATCACATTAAAATAGCTGTGAGCCAAAGAAATCTGACAGTTATGTTTACAAAAATTTCTACTCACCTATATTTTCCCCCGCTTTAAAAAGAAAGACCAAACAAAAAGACCACAGATGCAAAGATCAACACTGTAGAAAAAGGCCCAAAGAAATCCAACACATGGTAGGTTTCTTGAAAGAACAATCCCTTTCTCTGAAGAGCATCTGTAGTATAGTATGTCAGTCAGAAAGTGGAATTTCCTGCAATTAATCAATTTAATAAAAATAATTTGACAGCCTTCCTTCAAATGCTGCACATGGTTTGGTTGCATTTCTGTTTCTGGATCTTTTGATCAATCAAGGAAGAAACTGACTGGCTAGACTTGCTCTACTGAAAATGAAAGATGAACTGGGAAGCTCATTTATTTTTGTTGGAGAAAGAAACAAAGACAGACAAACTGACCAACCAGCCAAATCAGGCCACTGGCCAAACCAATTATTTGTGTCTTGCCAGTCATTTCACTCCACATTTGTTCCTCTAACAAAACTAAGCAGCCCGTTCATACAGTTATTTGCCCAACAATGATGAGGCAATCCAAATCCTTCTGGACTGTTTTCAAACAAATTTTGAATATAATTTTATATTCTGTTAATTTTTAAAAATAATGAGTTGGATGCTTTCAGGCCTCCAGACTTACTAATACCTATTAAACAACCAGAATGAAGCTGACTCGCAAGAGAAAATGTCTTCTCAGCTGATGGAGTCATAAAACTCAGCATTTCTGGCTTGCAGCTGGAGAGGAAAGTGATTTCTTCTACAAATTATGTTTCAGATGTTCCACTATCCAAACGAGACCTACACAGTAAGCGCAGGTAGGGGAAGACTGAAGAACGGGATGAGATCCTACCGGCCACAACTGGAGGGTTTGCACTTGATTTATGGTCTCACAGCCTGAGAACATACCTCACTAGTGCTGCTGCTATAGTAACGAAACCAGACTGGTATGCAGGTTTGTGGTAATATTTGTTGAAAGAGTTTTCTCAGTTGCATATTCATGCTTCTGCTGCTTTTTTTTTTTTTTTTTTTTTTTTTTTTTTGGCGTATCTCTAAAGGACATCAGTATATGAAAGCAAGAAATGCAAAACTGGAGGGAAAAAGGTCTGGAAAGGCTTTATAAGAGAAACACATAAAACTCTGCAGTTACTTCCCAGATATCAGGGACCAAAATGTTAATGGTTATTTGGGAACCTCCTAGGCATTTCAGCTGCCCTTTGGGCTTTGAAGAGCCTGACCTGGAGGCACAGTCCTCCCAAACTCTTAGAAATATCGGCAGCTTTCTAACTGAAGCAGCAGTGAATGGGAACTGGGGGGAAGAGAGCAAGACTTGGTTTATTCAAGGCCAAGTTCATCCTATGGCCCCAGTGACTCAAACCCTTACGTACTGCTTTTCTTTAAATGCTACAAACAGCCCCCGCTCATGCAGTGAAATCAACAGCAAAACTCCCGTCACTTGTATACATAAAGTTATCTGTGTGCTTTTGCTCTTGTGTGGACAAAGATCAAATCCCATTTATCTTACTTACCCATGGACCGAAAAGAAAGAGTCTGCTGTTCGGCCTTGACTCAACAAATCCCCTTATCCAGAGAAGATCTCCTGTACTTGATGGCAGTATGTGCGCTGCTGATCTGAGATCTTCAAAATATCCCTTAATTATCACAACGTTAAGGCTATGGAGGTTAATTAAAAAGCGAATGAGGACACTCCATAAAGGTAATTCCAGTTACTCTGACCTGTAAAGGCATGCAATGCTTTTGCTCTGGGTATTTAAAAAACAGGGAAAGCCGTTTAGTTAAATATTATCCTGGCCTCTTTAAGAATATAGCGTTTAGCACAGAAACATAGGAGTATGCTTTCATTTCTAATGGAGCTAAAATGGGACCATTTTAATCTAATATTTAAAAAAGAGCCATGAATTTGGGAATCAGTGGAGTGAAGAATGGCATTTGTCTTTACTTACATGTTTTATAATACATATTTTCAATATTTTCTATTACGATATGAGATAATCGATCTGTTGCTTTATTCTTTCATTTCTATTCTCTGTTTCTGTAGAGCCACAAGGAAGAACAAGGCCCCTCTACACCTACTCACACTAATTATCTTTCTTGGTGCTGATGTCTCACCTACAGCAATACGCTGAGAAATGTGAATTTTTGACTCACTGAAAAAGGGGAATGGAGACCCATGCAGCTGATCTTTGGTTCAGTTCCTCCATACAGGCCACCAGCCTAAAACTCAACCAGTGTGGAAAAAAATACCTTTCATGGACTATAGATCATTAGCACATAAGAAGGAGGAGTAAGAAATGGCATGGCTTTCTGGAGTAGGAAAAAAAATCTCCAATCTGGCATATAGAAGAGAGAAGATTCATCACATGCAGGACAATTTACCTTCTTCATCAAGAAGAAATACAGTCTCTGCACTGCAGGTTTTTTCTCCAAGGCCAAAAAAAAAGGTACCAACACTGTTCTTACCATCATAACTACTGCAATTCAAAGAAATGAGCCATCCACCAACACATCTTTTTGAAGAAAACCCAAGGCACTGCATCTTGGTGCTGGAGGTCGGAGCCATTTCTTGAAGCTTTTTCCCCTTTAATAAAAGGCAGCTACAACATTGCTCCATTTTGAGTACATCAGTTTTGGCCTTTGGTTTTCTGGCAAAGCACCAATGTATCCTCTCAGTTACAAAAACGTGTCATGTCTCTGAGATACCAGCTGGTTTGGAAAGGTGAATATGGTCTAAGTGCCCATTAACGGTCGGCCCCCACTAATGAGACTGAGCAAGAATGGCAATAAAAGAGGCAGTAAGGAAGATACTATACTAAAGTACCCTGAGTCTGGCAGAAATTTTTAAAGCTAAAACTGGCACTCTGGCTTCTTTCCCCCACCCCCAAAAGAGGTCAAGAACCAAACCAGGAAATTATAGAGCAGTAGGATTAACATCTGGCACAGGAAACCTTTAAGGGATGTGACATGAGAACACCTGGAAAGACAGTTTGATTAAGGACAGCCAGCATACATTTAGACACAGGAGGTCATGCTTAACTAACCTGCTGGATATCTTTGAAGATAATGCTGCCGTGGCAGATAAGAAAAACATGACAGATGCTGTATAGCACACTGAGGTTAGATTTTTCAAACAAAGTTTTGACAAGGTCCAGTTTCAGAGATGACTAATGGAGACAAACAGAAAGTTTGGCATTCCAAAGTAAAAGGAAGGAACAGTCGCTGTGGAGCGAGAGATAAAATCAGATCTTGGGTGGGAGCTTGATACTGGGAAAAGGGTACTGAGCGGAGGGGTCAGATTTACAGGGGTTATCCCTTCCCACTTGCCCCAAACACTGTTTCCATGTCAGCACCTTCCAGACAAAAACATCCTCATGACCTACACTACCTTTGATTAGGGCTCTTACATTACGGCACCGGTGAACAATGGCCTTTACAGTCGCCTGTGGTTCACAGTACCACGCTTGTACTTGTACACTGATGTCAATACAGAAAACCTGAAAAGAATATCTTCCCATGGTGTGAGCGAGCGGCTGTGTGGTGCTTAGTTGCCGGCTGGGGTTAAACCACGACAAGCTCTCATGTTAGGAAATAAATCTAGGCTGAGCACAGTCAATGCAGAAGAATTTGATTCACTCAGCAAATGTAGCTCAACACAAAAATCACAAAATAAATTAATCCCTGAGAAAGGAATCAGGCAAAGCTGTATATGCTAAGTACCATAACGACATGACACTTTGCAGAGGTAAAGGATTTTAAGGGTTGTAGTGGAAAAAACATAATTAAAGCCACCAATATATGGCAGAACATCAGAGAAAAGGAAAAAAAAAAGGGAAATGGGATACAAACTTGTGTTAGTAGAGATACAGCAATAACAACTAGAAATCGAGGGCTTGTTCTGGAGATGGAAGCTTAACAGATGCTCTGTATTAGTCACTATATCACAGCAAGAATATTATTGCCTCAGAGGGTGCAAGAGCAGAGCAACAAAAAGTGAAACCAGATCTTGGCTCTTACTGGGCCCTAAATTATTAGGTGGGTGAAGTGAGGGCATGTTATGTTTATTCTCATTGGAAAAGAGAATACTTTGATGTGACCTAGTAGAAGATTTTCAAAATCATGAAAGGGGGTGATCAAGGTAACCTCTACCATGCTAGGTGGAGGAGCAGGGGGAAGGAAGGGAAGGGATATCAAAACAGGCTGCAAACATTTCAAATAAAACAACTGGGAGTAAACAGGGAAGTTGTCAGGCAGAACTGCTTCAGCTGAAGGGTAATAAACATGTGGAACAAGTTACCAGGAGAGGCAGTTGAAACAAAGGCTGTACATGAGCTCAGAAGACACCTGGACTTGTTTCAAGAGAAGAGAGGGATTCGGGGATTTTTGTGAAAACCAGAATGTTGGGATTAAGATGCACTGTAAAACAGCAGGTATGCCAAGCCAAGTCAGGGTGCCTAAAATTGTGCATACTGTCACACACTGTAAAGCAAAATTCCCTGTGTTGCTGCCACCCCTTTACCCTGGAGCCATGGTTAAGAGAAATACCTCCACATACAAACCTTCCCTCCTGCAGCTTCTTTTGGCCAAACCATTTAAATGGAGAAGCCCTCTTCTCCCAAATACCTCAAGGCTACAAATAGCTCAAGGCTGTAACAAAGGCAGAAATGAGCTGCAGGAGCGTCACCGAGTCCCACCGGCAGTGACCTCCTCAAACACAAGCTACGCCTGCCACTGCTGCTGCATTTGCTGCACGGCCCCCCGAAACACCGGCTGAGGTGCAGGAGGAAAGGAGCGACCAGAAACAACCCTGTGCTCACTTTTCAGGGTGAACTTCCCAGGTCCTCGGCCTTTCAAGTCCTGAAATGGTCAGCAGGTTTAAGAGGCAGGTTTCCCGCAACCCCAAAGTTGCCACACACACAGCCGAAGCCTCCTAACGGCAGGGGGTATGTAGGACTCACAGACTCATAGAATCATTTAGGTTGGAAAAGACCTTTAAGATCATCGCTCCCTGCTGCTGAGGGTCCGTTGCAGGGACCCTGACAGCTGTCTGTTTATCTGTCTTCTTTATTGCATTTCGGTTTAAAATACGGAAGAAAAAAATTGCTGGGCATGTGCAGCAATGTCTAGAAAGATATGTGCTCACCCCTCCCATCCCCAGGCCAGGATCTGATCAACTCCGTGTTGGGCATCAGCCCAGAGTAACTTCCGTGCAATACCAACAGCAGCTACATGATGCAGTTTGGACCGGAATCATGACCAGGTAAGCAGGTTAATTAAAAGTGGGTAAATAAGGATCTTAACTCTTCTTGTTTAAATTCTATCCTTATTTTAGAAAAGCCATCTCAGAATTAGCTTCAATTTTGTGAAGAGAAAAAAAATAGTGCTCCCCGGTTTAGAAATTTACACCCACCAGTTTAGCTTCAAGCTATTTCTTGTGGATGAGATACAGTGTGCAGAAATTAGGTGACTGTTTTGGAAATGTTCGCATGCTTCTAATAGGGAATTCACCACCGTGCGTGGAAATATTTTTCACCACTTTATTTTTATATTTGCTGTTAGTTATAGAAACATGTAACCCTGAGACTGAAACGGGTTTTCTCTTCTGAGATTTCTTCTTCTATTACCTGACACCCTGATTTCTTACTCAAGCAACAATCATTGGTTCCTAGCATTTATTTTATTTTAATATGTTATTAAAAAAAGCAAACGTCAGAGCTGTTCAGAAAAGCATAAACAGCAACATGAGTATCGCAACTGCATACAAGAGGAAGAATAAAGTAGATGAAGAAAGTGTCCTGTCAAACATGAGCATCCTGTCCTAGCTACAATGATAATAAGAGAGACAGGATTTAGAAGAAGGCACAAGGTAAAAAATACATGTTTTTTTACAATTTGTTACTGTTCCTTCGGACACAGCTTAGCCAATGATGCTGCCTTCAAATATCCCTCAGATGGGTGTGTTTATCTCCTTCAGCAAGCGCTGAATCCAAAACACCACTTGTTCGAAAGCCCAGTCAGTATTCTCCTTCCCCCTGCAAACCAGAGCTGTACCTCCCAGCTTGCTTTCCTCGGGGAATCCACAGGATTTCTTTCCAGGAGACCTGCTGTATCATTCATGTCAAGTGTGAAAGTCCACCGAGCTTGGCGAAGGATTCCTTCTCCCTCCTGATCACACCCAGCTCCCCAGAAAAGGCCTTGAACTGGCTCCAGTCATCATGCCATCACTGACAGGGATAACAAACGGAGACCTCTGGGGAAAGTTAATATTATTAGGCAGGGTGTGAAAACAGTTAACGCTATTTGGGGTAATGACAGACCACATTCCCCGCAGGTGTAAATGGGAGTTTCGACCATTTATGGGAAGAGGGAATTTGGCTTTTGGAGTGTGTTGTCAACCCTGCCAGCCTCCTCCACATACGCTCCGGCACTCCCTATGGAAACCTCAACGAAGACCATCTTTATTTAGAACTGTAGGCAAGTCCCTTCCAAACCCATCCATTCCTTCATTAGAAAGTTCACATCTGGGTGATATTACTGAGATGACCAGATTAAATACCCATGACTCCGGCTGCCTACAGAAGACAACTGGCATTACTTAGGCCAAGAGACAATTGCTAAGGAAACCAAATGATGGGCTATGTCACACGCTCTTTTGCTCAAATGTGTTGCTCTGGAGTAAGCAATTTCTAGTAAAAATGTGTATTTTGCATTTGCTCCTTGTTTGCAACAAATTTTCTTCATGTCCAAGATTTATTTAGGATATGTCTTTTGACTGCAAGGACTGGGAGATTAATTACACTTTTCCTGTTTCAGTTATCCACTGATAAATTATCTTGCTAATCATGATGACTATGCTGTGCTTTGCACTAGGTGTAGCTTGTGAAATGCTCCTTCTGCCTTTCTAGAAGTCATTCTGGAAGAGAAACAGAAAGCGTATCTCCAGTTTAAGCCACTGAGCAAAATGAAGGACATGTAACTGACATATGGACTGACAGAAACATTGTAAAACAAGATGAGAAAGATTAAGTCTAAAACCGCATAGGTGGGTCACCATCAATTATACCCCAGTCTACTCTTACAAACTCCTGATGCCCTGAAAACCAGAAACAGTTTGATAAATACGGCTGTGAGACAGGTGTCCAGGCTGGAATCTAAAATAATCAGATAATGTCCTCACCACAATTTCCATCAGTAACAACTGCTCGTTTCCAAATATGTAAAAGTATAAATATACATACGCATATATAGAGTTCCAAACTATGAAACTATTTTGAAAAAGAGGAGGAACAAAGTTTACACTCCTATATTGGCATAGCAACCGGCAGAAAAACACATCATCTGCTCCACATGGCAGGAGCACATGGAGCCAACCGGTTGTGATAGAAATAGGACCAGGCAAGGGGCCTGCTGAAAGGCAGCGTGGGGCTGGGAGGCTGGGGGGCTTCCCTTTCCCACCAGTCTCCATATCGTTTGGTCCCAGCACAGTGAGGCAGGTTACATGGGGATTTTTTTCCCCTCCAAAGCAGCCTCTACAGCTTTATCATAAAGGAAATATAGCTTGGGTGAATTAGTATCACCCCAACGTACAGCAGAGCCCTGAGAAGGTGGGAAGAGTTATGGTTACGATGAACTGTCTGCACCAAATTTTTTGCTTCCCTACAGTAAGTGTCTATAAAAAGCTCTGACTTCCTTTTAAAGAAAATAAAAATGAAGCACAGAAAAGAGTCCATTCTTGCTTAGATGCATGTGCAGGCTGATGGCCAAGGACTGCAGTGAGAGCAAAAGCCTTATCAAAGTTTAAAAAAAAAAAAAAAGAAGTAAAAAACCCCAAACAAACAAACATATCCCAAGATAGATGCTTAACTGAACTTGCTGTGACACAGTATCCGAGTTCCTGTCCTTTCCCACTTCCCTCACTGCTCATTTGGGGCTTGACTGTGCTATGGTCTTGCGGGCTGCCCAGGGGCGTCCCAAGGGATGCGCTTTCCCACTCCTCTGCATGGGACTGGGAGAAAAGGTGCGGGAAAAGGAAAGCTGGAGCCACTGAGCCACCCCGTTCCCTTGCAAGTCAGCAGGCAGCAAGGGCAGGAGCAGGCAAGGAAGAGCCATTCCCTCCTGCCCTCTCCAGCCTGCCTCCCCACGAGCTGTCTGGCCACGAGACGGGGAGCAGACACCGTGCTTGGTGGCACAACGTCCTCCCTCTCCGTCCTCCCTGCCATGGTGCATGGGGAGCAGGCACAGGAGAGCCGAGGATGCCCCCAGCAGTGGGAAACAGCCCCTTGCCCCCAGGGAACCCTCGGGGTTTTCAAGGCAGAAACCTTGTACGGCAACTAAGGCACAAACGGTATAAATAATCAATGTCAATTGAGGAACTGCAAGGGAAATGTTCTGTTACAGCAAATCGGCACCTATGGCCCTCATGAAAAAAATGCATGAAAAATATCTCCGCTATTTCTTAATGGGAATAACAAAAAAGTACATTTAATTTTACTAGAGCAGTAAAATAAGCATAAGTATTCTCTCCCCATCTTCATAGTTAGCATTTTACAGAACGATCAATGCCAGCACGTCCCCTTCTCCTGCATGTCCCAAGAGATAGTTTAAGGAACCTTTTAAAATGAACATTTCTTCATTCATGCACAGAATGCACATTCCAGTGCTGCTGTACAAATGCTGTGATGCCAAGAAACGACCACACGGTTCTCCTATTCAGGCTGCTTTTTAAAATGGAAAACAGAGTTTTATCCTCAAGTGTCTGCTTTTGACTGACATTTTTCAATTTTCATAGAAATCCACCAAAGATATTCTGGCATCCAGAAAGCGAAACAGTTCAGTTCTGAGCTAAAAATTGAAGTTTTCCATTTGGAAAGACTGACAGATATTGTTTTGATGTTTTGATCCAAAATAAACTTTCAGCTTTCCTGCAACGAGACATTGTTTGGTCTTGACTCTTGCTTTAAACCAGTTTCCTCCCTTCTTTCTCACCAGACCGGCCCACGATTATTTGTCTAAGTACTTCAGCCTCTTTCCAGGGCCCATGCTCTTCGCCTAGCCTACGTAGCTCTGACCACGCGGCAACACCATGCCATTCCCCTCATGCACGGGCAGGCCGTGATGCATCAGGGGGATGCAGGCCAGCTGGAGAGCCCGGTCAGCAGGCTGGAAGGTATGGGAGAGGAGATAAGCCATTACCAGAAAAGGCAGCATGATTTAATAAACGCAAATAACTGCTCTGATTTTCCTGAAGGAAACTGCTTTTATTTGTTTGGGGGAGGAAAAAGGGAAGCTTTCTTTGCCATATTCCCTCTCTCCAAATTACATCGCCTCAGCCCAGAAAAGAAACGTACTTAGGCACCTGGTTAGTAGCAGCTGGACATACAGGTATTTTCGTGCAGCTGGGCCTATACACCTAAGCTCAGTTGCAGTGCTCCCCTTTATACGCATCGTACCGTGTTGCACAGTAATGGGTTAGGGAAGGGATTTCCACATCTCCCTGAGAAACCAATTTAGCCCTGAAGGCAAAGAAGCTGAATGAATGCACTTTACCTCAGACTACGCTAATCGCATGAAAACCAAGGACCCGGTTAAGAAACAGTAAGACACAATTCAGGCCTTCTTGACAACGCTGCTTCTAGATTTCTTTGCTGTTTGTACACTTCCGTTGTGTTATTTCACCTCTCCCTGCTCCAAAGGAGACCAGAAGCTGCTGAATGACTGAGAAGGAGGTTAGTCTGGAAAACAAGAGCCCAAATCTGCTGCCCAAAGTGACCCAAGTGTTCCAAGGAAGCTACAGCTCATACAGTTCACGCAACGGTTCAGCTGTCATTAGATTCATTCACGGGGAAGCCTGACAAGCCAAAATGACAATGTCTAGAGAACAAGGAAGGTTCAGTGTCCCCCTCCTCCTCCTCCCCCACTTGTGTCAGGCCTGCTCGCTATGTCTGGTGGTGGCAATTAGTTTCACCAGCTGCGACACACACACTCATGGAGGCAGGCACTATACAAGCACCGTGGGAGCAGCCCTCTCAGCCCTTTAGGGTGCTATGGTTTGGGATTGTATCAATGGGTACGACAGATCCTGCTGGCGGAAAGTGCAGAGAGGTGAAGCAGCTTGCCCAAAATCACAGGGTAAATCCACGGCTCGGCCAGACCGAGGATACCAGTCTCCACCTCCTAATGCCCTGACCACAGCGGGACTGTACTCCCAGCAGGAAGAGAGCATGGGCAGGGCAAGTGTTTCATGGGACAGTGCACTCCCTTCCCTCCCAAAGCACATCCCGTCTTCGTTAAGGCCATCTCCCATGCCAGCTCCTAACCCAGCTGCGCCGCAGACTCCAGGCTGGCAGCATGGGACCTGGGCTCTCCCTGGCAGTGGCAGCTGTATCCTTGGTCGGGTCTTCTGACGCTTGCTTGAAACCTGGGCTCATTTGGAAGACATGAGGATTGCGGGTGGAGGTGTTGCTCATGCCCTGGACCAGCACTCAGAGCTTTAGCTTTTCATTTCAAACCTCTAGAAGCAAGAGAGGTGGGATTTTCCCACCCCTTTGCTTTCCTTGTAAAAGTGCTTTCTAATGACTTTTGCAAAGCAACGTGCAGGTCTCCTCCCTCGGCCGTTTCAACACGCGGAGAAGTTACAGCCCTTCACCTGCTCTTCGCCCCAACGCCCGTAACACGCAGCAGCCGCCAGCGCTCCTGCCCCGCCGCCACAAATCTTCGGGGAGAAATGAGCCGTGTGGGAGCGGGGCAGCTGGAGATGAAGCGATGGAGAGACGCACCGCGCTGCCTGCGCCGGGGGCTGCGAGAAGCGGGTCAACACCCGGCCGTCACGCACCGCCCATCTGTGCCACGCCGAGGAGAGAGATGTACGACGCTTTCAGGGCCAGCGGGTGTTGCCTTCTTAGCGGCCCGTGACATCGGTGCTCTTTACAGGCTTTACTTCACAACAGCATAAGAGATGCAGAAGGTGGGGTTAGAAAGGAGGACAGAAGAACAGTAAGCGATCTTTTATTTACAGTGAGAAAAAAACAATGAGAAGACTGGAGGGGAGGATCCAGCCTTACTAACACACATGCCTCACTCCTGGGGGGGACGGGGATGACCTCCCCTAGAAACACCCACCTCTTTCCAATGAATATGCAAGGAGCCCCAGAGGAGTGCTTCGCTATCTGCCTAAAATAGAGCTGGGTGGGTCGATGCCTCTCTCGTGCACTCCTTCCAAGTATTCACTATAAAAGGCCTTTACTCATATTAATCCTCCTGCACCGAAGAGTGCAACATCTCATCGTGTGAATGAAGACTGCAGCGTAAGGCAAATATCTCTGTCGGCTGAAGTAAGGCTGCATGAACAACATCAGCTCTGGCGTTTTCCACGCATATTTTTTGCAACCTTAATTGTATTCTTTCAGTAAAGACATTTGTAGTTTTGCGCTTTCCAGAGTTTTGGGGTTTGGGGGTTTTAGGGTTTTTTTTTTAATGCATAAGATATTTAATAATATATGCCAGACAGGAGCCTCGGTCTAGTAAATCGATGGATGTTTTTTCACCCCATTCACAGAAAACCCCACCTCCAGAGATGATCAAACCAGAAGAGGCAGAGAAGACTGGAGAACTGTTTGGTTTTCAGCCCATCCCTCCACAACAGGAGAACAGAAACTTCCCGACAGGCTTCACTTGGGATTGCTGCAAAAAGTAGATCTCACGTAAAAGCTCAAAGCTTAGTTGGAGAGGAGCTGACTTTGCTGTTAGGGAGTGGTGACACAGGGCTGAAGCGGTGATACACAGTGAAATTACCAGGTGGAGGAGAAGAGCGAGACTTGCCCGCGGGCCAGCACTGAACGTTAGCAGGCTGGTGTAACAGGGGTTGTTGTGCTGTTCAAATAGCTGACGGGGCACACGGTGCATCAGATGAGTACCTTGTACTGTATCTCAATACATATTTTCCTTTACGAAACAGTTGCTTGTACAGTTCCCAAGATTTTTTATTTATTCTGTAGGTTTCCTGGGGTGGCAGGAAGGGGCCAGTTTACTTGTTTTTAAACATCGTGCTTCCTCTCTCTGAGTAAAGCTGGTGATGTTTATGACACTCAGTGCTCTACAGGTATTTAGCAGCTTTACGCAGTGCAACAGGCCAGTGAATAATTTGCACGTTGCTACAGTTAAGCCACTTCAAACTCCATCACTGGTTGAACTCCTGGTGAGGCTTTTGCCTCTAAAATGATAAAGTTTTAAAGAAACTATTTACTTGTGCTGGAGGAAAAAAAACTAGAAGAGAAATCCCAAATCCATCTTCTTCGTTTGTCGGATATTGGTACTCTGCTTCATTTCATAGCCATTATGTTTTCAAAAAGTAAAACAAATAAAGGAGAGTGCAGTGAATGCCAAGGTCTAAAGGAAATCAATATAAAGACCTGCCTAGAACAGACTGTGCATTAAGACTATACACAGACAGTTTCACTGACCTCCCTCTCAAACCCTGTGTTTTGGTAGCCACCTAACTTAATCTGTTTAGCATGAAAGTAAGCAGTGAATCGGATTCTTAAGCCACCATAAATGCATGCCAGTAGAAGAACACATCACCAGTATTTATTCTTGACAGAAATCCTAATATCAGGAAGACAATGTAGCAATGGCACGAAGAAAATGTATCAAAAACAGATTTGATCCCCTCATCCTCAGACGCTAGAGGAGAGGCTTACAGGTTATCCCAGGTAGCACTGGTGGCTTGTAGGGCAATTCCCTCTGGCCCCCGAGTGCCCTGAGCGCTTATTCGCACACTGGTCCATCTCCACCACGCTTGCATGACATAAATGCTATTGCAGCTGGTCCTCAAAAGTGTTTCCAGACCATTGCTTCCCATAGGGTAGGGTCTAGCTTTAGGAGTTAAATTTCAGCATCCTTGTGTCTTTGCTTATCATTCCCTGACAGAGAAGCAACATCCATCGCTGGCTGAAGCGCGCATCAGGTCAGTGCCTGGTTTCAGACACAGCCCCGTGCAAAATGGGGCGCAGGGTCCCAAAGGTTCAACAGCAATGTTTCTTAGATTAAGGTTTTCCTTCCCCCCAAATCACACACACAAATGAAAAGTCAAGAAGATTACAGAGTAACATTTGTACTGACGAGCGTTTTAACCTAAAGGTGACAGCAAAGTAGAGAATATATTTATACTAAAAGAGAAAGATTACCTAGTAGGAGATGGGGAAAGGACTGTAAGACAGGGGACAGCATAGAAAAGATTCAAGCAGAGGGGAAAGAAGAGATACACTCTCTTTCCATCCCCTAAAAAGGCAGCACATGCAGCAATTTGTACGATGCAGACCAAAGGCTCTCCTTTGCTTCGCAGAGTTTGAAGGAAGGGAAGAAAGAGCCAAAGAAGAAATGGAGCTTCTCTAGCAGCTAGCAGTGCGAGTGTTATGCCAGGGTGCCTTTCAAGAGCTGCAGCACCGGTATCCAAGCATTAATTCCTCTTTGCTGCGTCGCAGAGAGCCAGTGGCATCTCAGCAGATTCCAACTTTACCTTAGCAATGCCCAGCGGAGCAGCTGCACTCCGGAGAGCATCTCGCTTGCACATCCCCGAGCTGTCAGTTCACAGCACATCACTCCAGCCATCCGAATGGGAGGCCAGCAGAACGGGGAAGGCTCACAGTGACCTGCCCAATAATATTTTCTGCAGACTGGAAATCCCAGTCAGATCTCATCCAGTCCCATCGTAACCTCCTGCAATCAAACCCGACAAGGAAAGCCAACTACAGAATGCATTTCAAGCCTCACCTGATCTCCCAAGAGTAGCTCTACATGCCTGAAGCATTTTGATGGGCTTTCTGAAATGCTTGCCTGGCTAAAGTGACCTACAAATACCAATATACAGCACATCCTTTATCCCATTTGCCTCTGTTTTGGAACCCAAGTGCTGTATTTAATGTTGGGGGGGGACCCCAAAACAAGTCAAGTCAGGAAGAGGAGGTGGACAAAGGAAGAGCAGAAGAGCTGGGACTAGCTACTAATCTATGGTAGAGGTAATTATTATCATTTGAAGGGTATGTTGACAAATATGTTATGATGGGGACCATTAATCCTTATAATCATCTATAAAGGTGCCTTCAGAGTAGAATTGTCTTTACTCATTACTTCTATACCTATGAACCTAAAAGAAGGGATAGGAAACAGTCAATTGGCAAAACTGTGCTCTCTGAGCTGTACGGCCGATCCCTGCTCCACCACTGCCCAGCCCCACATGTGTGTGCCAACACAGAGAGCAGAATGCTTTGTGTGCAGATCTGATCCTTAGCACAGTATCTTCTACTAATAATAAAGTAAGAGTCATTTGAGGACATTGAAACAGGCCAATCAAACAAAAAACCTGGGCTCAGGTTCTCAGGCACTGGAAATCAGTGCAGCTTCAGTGATACTAGTCAAGTTACACCAATTTATTCCTACTGAAGGTCTGGTCCATTAAATGCTAACACTATCTTGGGTTTTACTTTCTCTCACTGGGTTCAGGGAAATAGGCTCAGTTCTTTTAATAAAAACTTCCTCCTCACTGCCAAGCATCTGTGTTTCAATTCACTGAAAAAGGAGCCGCAGAAAATACTCATTTTTCAAACACACTTTTATCATAGCATGTGCAAAAATAAAAATGTAAGGCTGTGTATATATATGTATGGAGAGGGAAAAAAACATCCCATATATGTGGTATATGACATATATATGGCATATACCATACCCATACCATATATATTTGCATGCATACCATACACACACACACACACACACACACACACACATATATGGTACATACATGGGCCTGTGTGTTTGTACATAGACACTCATGGCACAGATGTCTGGAGAGAGGGCAAAGAGAAGTCTTCACGCAGTCCAGCACGCAGTCCAGACTTTCAGGCATGGCCTCCCCAGGCACCAGGATAAATGTCTCTCAGCGACCTTGTGGAACAGAAAATGTTCCTTTCTGTAGGGTCAGCTCTTGCAGAGCATTCAAGCAGGCATTTCCAGCCCTTCCACATCCTCCAGTAAGGTTTCCAGACAGAGCAGTTCTCTGTTAAATCCTTTGAATTTTCAGAGTTCCTTCAGTAAGGCCTGACAGGTCTCACCCCATCGTATTTCATATGAATTTTTCCACAGGCAACAAGAGCAGGGGAGCCATGGCAGCTCTCTCACTTCAGCAGCAGCAGGTACACCTGAGTGGGTGCACGGGGACAGCCACAGGCCATCCTGCCCCAGCTCCACTGGAGTCTGAGTCACCCTTTTTGCTGGTGCCACCATCGCCACCGTGGGCCTGCACGTCCCTCCAGAGTGGGGCTGAGCAAGGACTGGTGAGAGCAGACGAGCGATATGGGGGATAGCCGCAAGCACAGGACCTTACACGGAACCCCAGGTGAGAAACTCTGAAGAAGGATCTACCCTCAATGAGTGTTTCATTTATGCCTTCTGACTCTTTGTGCTGGCATGGCAAACTACATTTATTTGTGCATTGTCAGCTGTTTTGAAAGCGAAGCAACAATTACAACCTGAGGAATTTCTTTCTGATCATCAAATCTGTTCTAGGAGAAGCAACGTAGTCTAACGGAGGCTCCCCGTGACGTGTGCCTTTCACATCCATACAACGGAGGCTTCCAGCACGCGTGCAAAAGTCCATTCCTTGGAGCAAGAGAAAGCCAGCTCATGCATGCTTCCCTCCCCCTGAGTTACACACAACTTCAGGCATCCTCATGCTGCAGCATCCCGGTGCAACAGCGCTCGGGATGCAAAAAGGGAATAAACACAAGGCAGTTGTATACAAGGCACCTAAACGTACGCCCACATTGGAGTAGCCTTATCCTTCATGCCTAAGATTAAATGCTTTGCTCAATCAACATTTCAGAGAATATATATTTTCTCTTTTCCAACAGGAAAGAAGATCTGTTGCATCTTTCTTCCCAGCGGCTTCCTGCAAGCAGCGGCGAAGGTGTCCCGGCTCGGGCAGACCCAGGTTCCCAGGGATGTCCCTCTTTATCTCCCACACAGCAAAGAGGCAGGGGGGAGAGCCAAAAGGAGTGCCAAAGTTTGCCTTTCCTTTTTCAAAATGTCAGCACTCATTGATCACTAAATCAGTTCAACAGCTTATTAAGCAGATGTCACAGAGAGTTACTACCAGTCTCCTATTAATTCAAAAATACTAATGGGTTTTTTTGGAGCACAATTTCTTTCTGAATGAAAAATGCTCCCTGTATTAAAATGTGAACATTTTGGACCCCAGTAGCCAGTGTGCAAGGCTGTTGATAACACAAAACACACATTTAGTAGAAATTTTAACACTGCAATATGTTTTTAAGGTTGCTCTGTAGCTTTCTTGTCTTATTTCTTTATCATTTCAAAGGATCCCCTCCATTTGTTTTTTCCATTTGCAGACAAACTGACATTCTCCTGATATATATTATTCACAGGTTCATGTCAATACCAGCATAAGCAGAAGCTATCAATCACTTCTCTGATGATAACAGTAAATAAATAATGCACACTTTAAGCCTTCAAAGCTCTGCATAAACATCAGTTTGTTTTCACAACATCCCTTTAAGTGTTGAGGTAAGTAGTTTAACCATTTCACTAGGCACTAGCTCAGATTCAGGAACAGCTTAAGACCCATATGAATCATTTTGTATATTACCCACAAAAGACGTACATTCTGATACATAACCTATACATAAAAGACTGGGAAAAGCATATTTTCCCCCCAAAAAATGAAACTGAAGCCAACTATTTCCCATTTTAGAAGAAAGCCAGGAAGCGTTTCCATAGCAGAACCACCACGCAGGCTGTGCTGCCCTTCCCTTTGGAAGCTTCTGCTTCCCCACAAACACGGAGGAGACGGGAGACACCACTGTCTGCCTTCTCCTAGTGCCCTCTTTCCCACAGGACGTGAGGCTGGAGCAGCAGCTACACATCTTTGTGGCACCTGCAGACAAATGCTACCTGTGCCATGCCACTCTCCCATGCAGGGACAGCACATGCCTGCCACAGGCAGGTAGGTGCCCTGGGCACAAAATGAAATACAGGGAAAAAAAGCTTTTTTATGGTGAGGGTGGTCAAACACTGGCACAGGTTGCCTGGAGAGCTTGTAGAGTCTCCATCCTTCGAGATACTCAGAACGCAGCTGGACACGGCTCTGAGCAACCTGCTGCAGCTGCCCCTGCCCTGAGCAGGGGCTGGGCTGGACGCTCTGCAGAGATGCCTTGTTGCCTCAACTATTCTGTGTCTTTTGCGTAATGGAGTTGGGATCCCTCATTTGGACTGCTACATGCTCATGCAAAATAAATACCAATGTTTAAGGATACCAAAGCATTTCACTGCCTTTTCCTTTTCTGTGGGCACAGCTAGAAATGTCATCCCATGGCCGGAGATGTCATCAACTACCCACTCCTGCAACAAATGCTACAGGGAGCTAGACACACGAAATGAAAAACACACACGGAGGACCAAACTGAGACATCTGATTCCTATATACTGTGCAAGGAGTGGACGGGTGTTGTCTGTGTTTGGAAGCCTTTCGGCTCTAAAATAAAACTACTTTTCGTTCTCCAACAAAAGACTGGGATTAAGTATCAAACTTTTTTCCTTTTTTTTCTTTTCTTTTTGTTCAGCAGCCACCAGCCAGACTTCGTAGCATCTTTCTCCCACAGTTTTCCTTCATAGATATAAAAGCTTCCTGCCCATTATATCTTTGGTTATTTCACATCCTCTTGATCATTCTGCCTGTCCAGCCAGCAGAACAGCAGCAAATAAGCAAGAAAACTAAGATAAGGCTAGATTTTTGCCCTGGAAAGCTGCAGCCCTGTGTTGCCTCCCCTGTGTTCTTCTCTCCCTTTCCCCCTCCTTCCCCTATCTTATTTCATTCCTAGAGACATTTCCAATAGCAGATAAATCAGCACTTTGAATTCTTCTTCTGATGTTGTAACAAGCTGGCAACTGGCATGACAAGTTGTAGAGAGAGACATGTGAATACCTAAGTCAGAAATAATGAGATTTCTCTCTCATATTCAGCGTGAAATGAGAGGCAAACAACACCACCACTGAAAACAGAGGAGTGCAAGAAGAGGTGTGGGGAAGGGAGGTAGAAGGAGCGGATTTCTAATCCATTTTGCTTACTACAGTGGATTTCAGAAGAAAAACTGTCTCATAGGCAGCACCCTGGGAAACACAGACTCGGAGGGATGGGACAGTTGCAGAGCAGAGAGTCTCAAATCCAGGCAGCTCCACCCTATATCCCAAGGACACGTCCCCCGTGGCCAGGCACTATGGCGCGTTGTGGCCAAATGAACTAGCCCTTCAAATAAAAACATAAAAGATGAAAGAAGGAAACAAAAGAGAAAGGGGATAAAAGGTCCCAGGAAATCAATTAATGCAAAAGTCTGCTTCAGTTTATAGACAGCACTGGTAATTGCTGTGTGTGTTGCCTGTGATGAATAGGGGCTGGTTACCGTTGCACAACTCATCCTTCTTTGCGCGGCTGGGAACCAGCAGAACGCTGATCTCCACTGAAAGTCTTTAATTATTGTTAAATTAATCAGGGCAGGGTGTCAGCTCTGGGTTCATGCTTAATTGTCCCATTTTCTCGCAGCCTCAGACTCCCACCTTCCTCCCTTATCCTCCCACCCCCTCCCCAGCCCCTGTGTATGCATCATCTGTAGATTGGTCTAACACTGGGTCCTGTTTACACAGCAATGAGCCACACAAAGATTTTTGAGATCCTGCATTTCCACTACTTCAGGACTTTGTCTCTTTGAAAGCCACGATGTAACACAAAACTTTGGAAAGCAGACTCCAGACATACTTAAAACCACAAGACATGGGGTAGAGTATGTTGCCACCAGTGCAGAAGTCGGAGATACCATTGTTGCTGTTACTACTTAACACTGGGCGTGCAACCACTTCCCAGTCCTGATCTCATTCTCTGGGGTGGTAGAGAACAAGGGGCATCATCATCTTAAACCTTTTAATTCATATTAGGGATCACTCCACCAAACAGTTTTTTGTCTAAAACCAGCACAAGCAAGATGCTAATCTGGTCCAAAATGTTTCTCTTTTTGGTGCTCAGAGAAGAGGTCAAGAGCCTGTCAGTGGTAAAGATGACTTCCACATCTTTGGAAGACTACTTCCCAAAGTCTTAAGCCCCTAGTTTCTCTCTTCTCTGTCTCCCCAAAATGCCGAAGGATTAGTGGGATTGGACTAGGATATTCCATGCAACTTTCACAATGTTAAGCCACAAGTATGTAAAAGATTACAGCAAGGAGAAAGAGACTGTGATCCATGAATAGAGAGGATAGGACAAGAAGTAATGGGAGCAATTAAGGAATAATTAAGTTGTAGTAGAAGACATCTAGGTTAGGTGTAAGGGGAAAAAAGCAGTAAGAGCAGGAAAGGACTTGAATAAATTTTCTAGGGAGACTGGGGGATCTGTCACCAGGGGTTTTTAGGAAGCAGATAGACAAACAGCTGTCAGGAATGATGCAGACATGGCCTGAAGACATTGAGGTGGTCTGAACGACTTCTTCCAGCCCTACAGTGGAGAATCAGACTGAGCTAAGGGGAGGGTAATTACAGATGAGCAAGGCAGCAGCAGAGATCCTGAGGACCCGCTCAAAATAAACTGCAGTGACAAATGCAGTACTGTAGGTTTGGCCCTGTAGAAGTCTGAAAATCACTCCCATCCGCACTTCAGTGCAGGTCCAGCCTTTACATACAACATAAACGTGATTGAATTTTCCTTGATTCTTATAATGCAAACATATAATTTACAGCAAAGTCCGGAAAAAAAGGTGCATTAAATTGAACAGTTTATTTATCAATCAAAAAGCATAAGCCTCCCAGCAGCCTGAGTTCACCGCTTTCCACCCCTATGCAGAAAAAGTTAGTTATGTCTATAATGCAACCTGCATAACATAATCACGCTGCTCCCCTTTCTCACCCAACTGAAATGATCCACACGGCAAGGCACCAAGGGAAAGGCCTGAAAACCAAAGCTGTGCATACCCAGCATAAGCAATATTTCACTATTCTTTTTTAGCATAGTTTAAAGAAGACTTTGTAGAGATCGCTCAGGAAGTTCCTTCGCTATTTCTAGGCCACTGATGGGTGAGCAAGTTCACTGTTTTGAAGAATATATTATCAAGAGGTGCCCAATCTAAGCGATCTAATGCATCTAACACTGTGGAGCTACTCACAAAGGACTTGGCCATGAATCTGAGAGCAGGAGAAAGACTTGAACTCTGAAATCTCAGGTAGGATCCTTAGTCATTCATTCCTTGATATTACCATATGACTTCTTTACTTTCGGCTTCTCACCGATAAATGAAAAGCCTTCAACCTACTGAAGTTAGGCTGTATAAGAATATATCTTAGCATAATTACATTTGATAAAGAACCACTTTAGATAAAATGTGCTTGTATCACTACATTGATTCTTTCTTACTTCCTAAAAATGGAGACAAATTAGCAAGTCTTTATTATCCTAGAAAAAGGCATCTAGCATTTTATTGGCACTCCCATATTTGCTTGGCTCGGTTTTACATTCATCAGGGGTGAAATCATTTACATATTTTTATTTGCATTAGAATGGCAATTTAGGATCATTGTGCAATCCCAGCAATATGTATCGCGCTGCACAGCTCTGATCTCCCCGCTGTGCTGGGAGTAAGGAATCTAACACCAACATAAGTGATGCAATAGTTTATCTTTACATAATTGATTGCTTTCAGCTCCTGATACCTTATTTTGGGAGGGCTGAGGGAAGGGAGGTGGTGGGAAAGACAAGGGCAAGAAGGAAGAAGAGGGACCACAATGAGATTCACTCCCTCAAAAGAAAATGTCTTTGCTTTTTATCCAGACATATGAGGCAGCAGAGTTTATTAGTTAAAATGGGTCTTTAAAAGATGTTTCAGTCAGCCCGATCTTTTTCCTCTGAAGGGCAGATATGGAATGATCTACTTCAGAGATGAACGTGTCGGGGTCCCACCATGGCAGACAGAGGGACTGTAGCAGGCACTCCCACAGCACTGTCTCACCTTTGTATCAAAAATAGCGTGGCCAGCAGGAACAGGGAAGTGATCGTGCCCCTGTACTCGGCACTGGTGAGGCCGCACCTCGAATGCTGTGTTCAGTTTTGGGCCCCCCACTACAAGAGAGACACTGAGGTGCTGGAGCGTGTCCAGAGAAGGGCAACGAAGCTGGGGAAGGGTCTGGAGCAGAAGTCTTCTGAGGAGCAGCTGAGGGAGCTGGGACTGTTTAGCCTGGAGAAAAGGAGGCTGAGGGGAGACCTTATCGCTCTCTACAACTCCCTGAAAGGAGGCTGTAGCGAGGTGGGGGTCGGTCTCTTCTCCCAGGTAACAAGTGACAGGATGAGAGAAAATGGCCTCAAGTTGCGCCAGGGGAGGTTTAGACTGGATATTAGGAAATTTTTCTTCACTGAAAGGGTTGTCAAGCATTGGAACAGGCTGCCCAGGGAAGTGGTTGAGTCGCCATCCCTGGAGGTATTTAAAAGACGTGTAGATGTGGTGCTTAGGGACATGGTGTAGTGGTGGTCTTGGTAGTGTTAGGTTTACAGTTGGACTCGATGATCTTAAAGGTCTTTTCCAACCTACACGATTCTGTGATTCTGTGATCTTTTTCTTTTCAAACCCAGAGTCACGAATTCCTTTGTTTTCTCTTCAGTCCCCAAACTGCTCTAGACTAAGCAGCCCAGACAACTCCTGGGCTTCAACTCCCTCATTATCTTGGCTTATTTTTGTTCCAAAAATACTCCTTCTAAAGAAGACGGGCCCCCATTGAAACACCTGTATAATAACAGAGGCTCTCTCATATGTGTGCATTGTATATACCACCTAATTTTGTGAGGGTCACTACATGTCTTGCCAAGAATGGCATTCATTGGAGGGTATCTAATCTTTCTTTCCTACTTTTTTTCCATATACTAAAAGATCCCTCTATTTCACAGATAGCTGTAGCGGAGATGTTATTGATTACTTTTTATCTGTGTGAAACTTGCATAACAAAATCACTGGGTTTCATACTATCAGGAAAGAATGAAAGGACAGAGTGGGTAAAACCAATTCTAGGCGCAGTGCAAACCAAATCAGGACAAGGCTCATGAGTTTGCTGGCACTTATTATTTTGCTTTTCTTGTCCATTGTATGCATCATAGCGTTATTTCTGAAAAATGTTCTTAAAGTCTTTTTCTGAGTTTGTTTACCCCTGGGGCTAGTATTTTGTACTGGGATTTTAGCTCTGCCAATAGAAGAGTCAGCTAGACAGTGTGTTAACCAATGCTCAGGCTCCCGTGCTTTATTCCCAGATGCCTCTTTACACTGTAGCAATTCCTATGTTATTGTTAAATAATTGGAGGTGGGGAGATGTGAGAAGGAAGAACAAGTTACATGTATTGGCTTCCACAGACGAGAAGGTAGAAAGATAGTTAAACTTCTCCCAAATGGATAATTTCTTAATTATCTGTATAGATTTTCTGTCTGTCTTGCTATTGCTACTGCTGCATCTCATTAGGAGTTGTTTAGCTTCAGACAGTCTCACAATTGTTGTTTCTAGATGCTTTTGAAAATTACTATAATTTGTTTGTTACTTGTGTTAAAAAAGGCTTGAATTATGAGCTTTTCCAACAAATGTTTACCAAGTAATACAGAATCCATAATGAAATTTCACTCTGTAACGCTTGGTAGTTTTATTTTTTATTATTATGAGGTTGGTTTTTTAATAATCTGAAGCATAACAACCCTACCAAATAGTTAAGCCCAAAGTAGAGCTCTCAAGAGTTAAGTTATGGTTAGCCTAGAGTACTGGAAGTAGGACTTCATTAATTTGAGCAGTATGTTATTACAGCTTATACATCACAAATGATAATTAGTAGCTGAAAGTTATTACTTGAAGGCTAAGCAGGATCTTGCCTGAAACAAGACGACAGTCTTGCTCGACCTTCCAGGACCATGAGTCACATCTCCATGCCACAAACAGGTTACACCAGGTATACCCAGAAGGGAGGCTAAATCCGAAAAAAAATGTTTTTTCTGCTCCCACGAGACAAAATGGGCTTCAGCGCTTTTGGGTTTGGAGAGTGGAAAACAAGAGACATGAAAATGCCCTCCCCTGGCACCACTTTTCTAAAGTGGAGCCTGAAACGGTGACCGGAGGGTCTCCGCTGCCCTCTTTACAGCTGGCAGCACGTGTTAGCAGTGCACAAGGTAACAACAGGTAACACTGTAGATGCCCCCAACCTCCTCCTTGAGCCCAAGATGGATATGAACAGCCCTACCGTGAAGTTCCTGAAGAGCTACGACCCCAGACCTTTCAGTGGGGAGAGTGGAGTTATTTGTCGCATTAGAATATCACTTTTCCTTCTGAGACTACTGTGCCCATTTTAGTTTATTAAAAAAAATCCTTAACACACTGGAAGGATTTAGCAAAGGTATCATTCTTCTCTGTTTTCAGTCTGTTTTGCTTGTGGACTTGACAACAAGAATCTGTGACTGGCCGTTTTCACTGCATGATGGAAGGTGCGTGCTCTCCGCAGGCTCTACAATAGGATGCTTTCCAGAAACAGCAGCAGCAAATCTGAGAGCAAAAGGCCCTCAGGAAGATGAGTAATGCAGAGAGCAAAGGGAGGGATTTCTGTGGCACAGGGCCCAAACTGCAACTCTTTATGAAGATCAGTCGGGTTTGGATGTTACTGAGCCTGAATGGAGAATGCCTCCGTGTATGACAAAAGCGCCCGCCCATCACTCATCGCCGTCCCGCGGGAGCTAACTCAGTCATCGGGCTGTCCAGTGTCTCTGCTGTAGAATTTGGTGTCAAACCACATCAGCCTGAAAACTGTATTTCTCTAGGCTAGCACTGACATTCATAGTTCAGAAGAAAGACTGCAGGCCTGATTCATCCTCATTTTACACCACAGCAGTTCCACAGAAGTCGGTGGAGCCACACCGGCACGTACCCAGAACGGGTTCGCCTCAGCAGTCGGGAAGTGCCGGGCTCTCTCCTAGACAGCTTCTTGGGAAGCGAAGCTGCCGCAGGGCTTGTGTTCCCACCACGTGAGCAACAACGGTGCTTCTAAGAGTGTGCGCATGGGATTTTTGAAAGGGAAAGATTCAGTTCTGTGGGAAGTAGAAGCCCAGTATGAGCACTTCATGTGGATATCCCATGCAGAAAAAAATATGACCGGCAGGGCACTGATTTACATTAGATCGTAGCATTGCTCCATAGCCACTGCATTTTGGTTGTGTTGTAGCCTCTTCAAATGGCATGTTCTGGAAATCATTTCCAGCGCTCTATTTCGTGCTAATGTTTTGAATTATTAAGTTAAGTACTTTGAAATCAGCCCTGCTGTGAGCCTCTGTGAGGCTCGACCAGGTGACCTCCAGAGGTCCTTTCCAACCTGTAGTTGTCTCTGAATTTAAGATTCTGAGATTATTTACCTCTGGTGCTGCTTATTCTGCCAGGGGTCTGTTTCAAACCAGACTCTAATCAAGCTCTCCCTGCCGTAACCCTCTTACCACAAAGCGCTGACTTTCTAGTTACTAACAGACTACCAACTAGAGTGCATTACTGCAAGATCATTTCTAGCCCCACTCATCTACACCAAATCTGCTTCCAAATCTGCTTTTACCACTTACATTTCTTTGTGTATGGGAGTCCCTTGTAATTTCTCCTTACTTAGACATTCCTTACACCTGAGAAGCAACTGGGATTTTCCAGACTGCCCTCATCCCTTTCTCCAGTGCTTCCGTATGGCTGTAACACCTTGCCATTGCCGTTATCTCATGGTAAATGAGGAGGGCCTGAAGCAAACCTCATTTTGTTTTGGTTTTTTAATTAAAAATAAAGGCACGCACTTACACACTGGAATGGCCAGATACGTGGTGAGGTCTCCCTCTGCTCCATACAGTGCGTATGTCTATACACACTATGTATATGTAGAGCCTGTGTAAGCAGCATTCTTTCCCAGGAAAAGCCAGTCTAAGCCCCAAACCGACACACCCTATTCCTCTCTGGATATACCACTCAAACGCAGACAAATTACAAATATGAATGTGCTACATCATTCATGTTTCTCTTGGCGCTTCCAAAGTTTTTTTTACACAGCGTGCCAAAAGTGCTCCTGTCAGTCAGTATCCAGCTCCTCACCACCACGGCAAACGCTGAAGCGATAGAGTGGGCACAGATTTATTGGGTGAGGATGGCAGGAGCAAGGGGCTAGGACAGGCTTCACCCCCTCCACTAGTACCAGCTGCCTGGCCCACATTTCTCCAGTCACTCAGCTGTCCTCTCACCTCTACCACCCATATTCATTTCGGCGCTGCAAACACCTTGGTGCTCTCCAAATGAGCTGCCTCTGCCTGGCGGCATTGCTGGAGCAAACCAGTTCATTTGAGCCGGTAAGCCTGTCAGTCACCATTTAAAAGACGTTCCAGTTTTGCAGTATATAAATTAACCTTGACACCTACTGCAGCAGTACCTTTACTTTTCCTGCACATCCAGCTGCACTTGGTGGGAGTTAATAACTGCAGGCAGCAAGAGAAGGACACTGCTTTCAGGAAAAATCGTGAGGAAGAGCTTTCAGGGGACATGACGACGTTCCTTGCAGTGCAGAATTTTGAAATTAGCTGAAAGTCAAATACCCCAAAACACTTAATTGTGTATCCCTTTGATCTTTGGCGTTCAGCCCTGTGGCTTGTTGGACGTGGCATCTTTACTACTGCTTGCTTTGTGCAGGAGTTGTATTTCAAGACATCAGAGTGCTGAGGGATATTAGTAGAAGGTAGCATTTGTGTGGCCCTTATCCTAATTAGCTGCGTTTCCACATGTCCTTTAATTCACCCAACTAATCCTAGCGATAGCGTGACCTTTATCTTTCACCTCCTTTATCACACTCAGCAAATGAACTAGTTCCCATAACCTAGGCCAACCATTACAAATAATGAGCCAGGCCTGAACTCTATAGTTTTTGTCTGCAAAACCAAAATACCTTTGCTTTGCCAAATTCAAAGCAGAGCTACAAGCCAGGAACCAGCTGGTAATGTATTTGTAGCAAATATTTTATGCAAATTCTGGCACTGTTTTTTTTAATTAAATATGCCATCAGATATTCGTCTGTTATTACAGACTTTGACTAACTTGACTATCAAATAATACTCTGCAAATATTTGCAACAAATCATTGCATTATGTTTGAATGCATTCTAACATAAAAGCAAGCTGGAAGAAAGCAGCCATGTCACAGCTGGAGACATCACTTGTGTTTGGACTGTGCAACCAAATCTAGCCCATGGGAAAAAGATACAGCATCAGGTCAGGAGACTCTCCCCTATTTTACTTTGGTGCACACACAGCCTAGGTGGTATCAGCAAACAAACAGGGTAGTATTAAGCACGAGAAAGGAAGATTTCTGTGCTTAAGCCCTGAGCATATCTCCTGTGCGGAAAGAAAGCCAGGAAGGCAGAAAACTCAGCGATCTGCAACTTGGGCATTATCTGGTTCACCTGGAAGAGTGGAGCCCAGACCTCTCCTTGAGGTAAGGTGCATCGTCTGCTAAGGAGACAGTCAAAAGCCATCGCAACAGCAATGTGAGATGCCAAGATATGCAACCAGACCACAGGCATCCCCTCGCTGGTATAGAGTCACCAGGAGCTGCCATGCACCTGGTGCATGCATGGTGCAGAGGCTTCCTGGGCTCCCCACCAGCGGGCTTTGGAGAGCAGCTGCAGACGCAGGCCCCACAAGAACTAATCCAGCCTGGAGCGTGCTCCTTTAGGGGGGAGCAGACCCCGGGCCAGGCTCACCTCCGCGGACGCTTGTATCTGCCCCAGTGGCTACATATATGCTAGATTTTTCCCTGTAACACCAGAAGTTTGTTTGATTGGTCTAAGCAAACTAAAAGAACAAAACCAAAAAACCAAGCAACCAAAAACTCAAGAGCACTCTTCTTCTCCATCTTTGCACAACAAACTCGGCGATTCACAGTGGCACTAAACAAGATGGTATCAACAGGACCAAAGCACACAGAGACCAGTGACCCACGCCAGCAGCTACTAGCCTGCCTGGTACGGCCTCCGAAACGGGCATCCCCCCGCTCCTGCGCAGCCTGGCTGCAAACGAGGTCCATTGTGTCCTTCCAGTGACCCATTCTGTTTGCTGAAAGCCAAAACGGGGCCAGTAGCTTTCCTGTTGGCATCCCAGCCCACTTTTCGGCTGCGTGCCTCATTCTCCCCTCCTCCCCCCAGCCAACCAGCTCACTTAAACAGCCAACAGCATTCGTTTGGATTTATTGTGCAGTTACGGCCTGAGTCCAGACCCGAGCTGGCAGGATCAGTGGAGGACCAGCATCGTCCTATTCAGCTACACACAACCTACTTGTCATCCTTTTGGGAACCAGTGACTCAGACGTAACTTTATTGCGGCCTGGCAGCTGGTGGGACCGGGCGAGACGTACAAAGAGAATAATGCTGGCACCCACCGAGCCCCGGAGCACGGAGCAGAAAGCCTGCCTGCAACCCTCATTCAAGCCCTGGCATAATTAAAAAAACATTACCATTCTTTGTGGCAGATTTTCACCTTCTGTAAACGCAGACTTTCTGTGAGTGTTTTGTTTTACCAATTTACTATGTCTGAAAGTCAATGGATTATAAAACAGAAGAGCAAGTTATCTTCCTCTCTTGTGTGCTGCTGCTATTAGCAAAACCACTGGAGCTTACCTTTGGGGCTATGCATATGGTGGATGTTTGACTGTAGCCTTGCCAGCTACCAGGGAGACAGCAAATCAAAGTAAGGGTTTACTCTTTTGCAAGGCTCCAGACAAGATCTTTTTTTCAGATGCTGTATCGACAGGGGGCAAGTGAGAGAAATCTTACAATTTTTATAGGCAATCTTTCCCTCTTAGGTTGTGGTTTCAGAGGAGAGCTGGGCAGCCCCATAGGCTCCCTGTGCTGCCACAGTCTCTCCTCCTTGCCTGCTGCCTGCTCCCACCCGCTGCAGTGCCCTTCCAGTCCTGCTGATACAGCTGGTTCTGCAGGCTTGCTGAACCCGGACCAAGGAACTCATCTGGATGGATGAAGGGGAAAAAAGAAAACAGTAAGTCACCCTAAGCAGAAAGCAATTGCAGCCTGTTTGCCTCCACACAGCAGTGTTTTGTTCAGGGTACCTGCTCCTTCCCAAACAGCCCCCCGTCACATACGCACTACAACATCCCTGTAATGCCCTGCAGAGAATATGTCCTTCTGGTAGCTTTGCATGTGCTCTAGCTAGAAATCCAACTCCTCTGTATCTTCTCAGTTACCAAAGATCCAACCAGTACCAAACTACAATATCTATGTTTCTCCATAAATACAGCTTTTAGCCCTGCCTCAGCACTGCAGATACAAACAGAAGAGGGTAAGGGAAGAGGAAACATTTGCAGGGCAGTTGCAGGGGAGAAACTAAACACATCTCCCTCCTTTCCCCTTCCCAGGATGCAAGACGATGCCGTTACTACATCCCCAGACCTATTTACATGAGTGTGCAGCCACCACATGCCCCATCCACCTGAGGCAATGCCCGCTCCTGGTCTAGGCAGCTCCAGCAGCTGATCCCCCTTCTCCTCACATCGCTGCTTGCTGTCCTAACCCATCCCCCAGCTTCAATTTTCGTCTGCTCTTCTAGAGGGAATAGCTCCGGCGGTTGTCTCAGCAGCTGCTCTTCTCTTTCCCAAGCAGCAGCAGAGCTAAATTGACCTAATTCCTGCTTGTTTCCCTGCCACCCACAGAATCTGAAATAGCAGCAGTGAAAACTGCCAAGGCTCTTGTCAGCGGCCGCCCTGCCGCAGCGCGGGACCGGCTCACGTCCGCTCCATTTTCTGCAGGTCCCACAAGGGTTAGAAACTTTTTAGGCTGCAATTTCGAAACCTGCAAAAGTGGCGGACAATTATTGCAGGCAGCTCCTCCGGCAGCCTCAAGGACAAGTGGATTTTTTGTACCCTACGGCACATCCTCAGCAGTGTTCTTTATACTGCAAACATCAGACACATCTATTTGTAAAATCCATGGATAAGTCTCCCAGCTGCTGTCTCACCTCCTTTTCAGATGTAGTTTGGATTTGCAGTCAGGTTTGGACTATTAGGCTGATTTTATTTTTTTCTTTTAATGAAAGCTGGGTTAGTCTTGATCATAACTTCAGCAAGAACAGGACTTAAACTTGTATATGTATTCTGTAGTGAAATTAGCTATCACCTGCCAGGCAATCTGAGGGACCTGTTACTGCTTCATCAGGAGCGACCTCCCTTTGCTGAAGTCCACAGTCTCAGATATAAAAAAAACATATTAAAAAATCATTCTTTCCCTCTCATGGGAACACACTGCCACAGCCCAAGCTGCACAACTGCCCCCAAAATTTAACAGGCTACAAAGCGAGCAGGAGTGGGAACATTTATGTTAATTAGTGTGTGGAGAGGGAGCCAAAGATATGTTAAGATCTGATATGGCATATGGGATCCGATAGCATGTCATTAGAGGTAGAAAGCAACCCTTCCCAGTGTAGCTTTTCAGCTGCTTATTAAGGCTTTCTGTTCAAACTTTTAAGTGGCCGGGCTGAAATTTTCCATGCCATAATTGCTACTATTCTGGTAATTAAAGCTTGCTATAATGCAGAGACACAAGGGCATTTCCTAACCTCTGAGTGTGTGTGTCTGCAACCTTACTCATTTTTTTTCCTAGTAGCAGCTGAAGGAGGAGGAAGGCTTAAGTCTCTGAGCCTGAACACGAGCGAGGCTGGCATTCAAGTTCTCCCAAACTTGATGGGCACCAGCCTGCATCAGACAGGGATGTAAACTTTACCAGAACATATTTTCTGTCCTTGCATCTGCACTGGGTTTTTATTGCTCTTGAGACTCAGGGCAGTCTCAAATTTAAGTAGAACTCCTATATCAGTCAGACAAGAGACATCACAAAAAATAACGGTGGCCACGCACTCTCCAAATAATCCTCCTTCCCATACCTTTGGCAAGGGGAGCTGTTACCAGTAGAAAAAGGCTCATAACTTATCGTAATATGAAACATCCTTTTGGATTCAAACTGAACCAAATGACACGCTGTGCACCATTAACTAGGCCTGCAAATGTCTGCAGGATAGGGAGAGGGATTCGTTCTAACTAAACCTTGAGTCGTTCAGATTTCAATATTTAATAGAAGCTTCTGTAGGTATCTTGCACACTTCCCTATCCCAGCCCTCATCAGCACAGTGACCAACGAATGTCATTCACTTAAAGCTTGCCAAAGCTTCGAGTAAGAAATTCTGGCACTGCTTAGACTCTTAGGAGACCTCAGAGCCAAACAGCCTGTGTAATAACTATGAAAATTGTATTATTAGCTTCTAAACAGAAGCAGCACGACAATCCGCAAAGGAAATACACAGGCTGTCAGAAGCACTGAGAGAAGGTGTCAGCTACAAATTAATGGCTATTTAAACATATTATTTGTTCTAAAGTGTTAAAAATGAGATTTTTAGCTCTGACGGCAGAAAAGGTGGTGGCGTGTCAAGTCCCACATTGGCGTGCCATCTCTCCCAGCTGCTGCTGCCAGCATTTCAAAGCTGTTGCTTGGTACCATTTAGAGACTCCCATGGGGAAAGGAAGCCTCAGGAGAAACAAAAAGAGGTTTTATTCCTTCCCCTTGGTTTAGTTGAGGCAGAGACATTCCACTTTGGGCTCTGCTGACAAACACACATGATTAAAGAAAGGAAGGCAGAGGAACAGAGATCGACTTAAGTTAGCACAGATGGACGACTTGGACACAAATCTAGCTGACGGGCTCCTATTCATTGAGAAACTGAATTTACAACTAGTTAACTATGTGTTTGCTCAACTAAGCAGAACAATGTGGCTTCTAAATCCAAACTCAGGGTACCGCAGACTTCCAAAGAGCGCTGTGAAAGCAGAAAGGCCCTTGCAATCTGAAATTTTTACTGCTCTTCCCATTTTGCCCATTTAAAATTTACCGCCTCAAAGAAGCAGAGCCTCTGATATGAAACAGCCTGGGGAAATGAATTGGGAAGCTAAAAGCCAAGCCAGTGGAAGACAAATCTCTGTTTTCTGAAGGAGGCACTGTCTTAGCTACCATGCCAGCTCTTTTTTGTGGGGTGGGTATGTGTGGGGATGCATGTGCTAACCATTGCTGTCGTAGATGGAATTAATCCCATACGTGCTGCCGCTGAAGATATTTGGGGACTACAGACTGGTACTGCTAAGTGGAAATACTACTGAAATTTTTCCATAGCACTTGCAAAGAAAGAGAGCAAGTGTGGCACACACTGGTACCGCACTGCCCACAGGTGAAGAAGGGACCGTTGATTTTAATCTATTTGAAGAGCTAGCTGTTGAATCTACTGCAAACATATTGATGGAGACTTGCCGGTCCACGGTAAATAACGTGCCACACCCAGCCACAAGAGCGGGTTGGCATAGTCAGTGCTTGGCATGGCATGAAATACCCATATTTCATGTCAGCATTTCTTGAAAAATCTTCCTGCGGGTCCCTGAGCCTTGGAAGATGGGGGCGGGAGGGCTCAAGGAGGTGGGACATGCAGAGCTTCAGAGGAGTTAGGCTGGTTTCAGAGCATCCTACCACCTGGGTCTTGTCGCAGCCACAGCTCGGGTGCCTGCAAGACCAGGCTACCAAAGGCGCAGACCTGAGGCTTCCCTGGTCCTGGCTCCCCTGTGCCTGCTGGCTAGGCGGGGAGCTGGCAGGGAACGAGGCAGGTTTCAGATCCTGCACTGCAGAGAAAGTTTTCTCGGGAAGCTGGCTGGTGTCTGTCAAAATCGCGTCGTAACCAACTCAGTTTCACAGACTCATCTGATTTCAAGTTGGCATTGTCTGATGGAAAAAATGCTGTATCAGAATATGCCCAACCAACATGTCTGAATATAAAATGATGAAGGGCTTTCCCTGAGTCCACTGCGTCCTGGGGCAGGCTATCTGCAAAGTCTGGGCTACTCCACATATTTCTCAGTGATCTTTTGAGTCTGAAATCCAATGCCAAATTCAAAATACCAGCCTTTTAAAGCCATTTCTGTCTAGAGATCTAGCACCAACCTTTTGTACTTATGGCACAGCTCCTTTATTTGGTCAAAACCGCTAAAACATCACAATATTGGTGTATCCCTGATTACGCTGACACTGTCAGTATTTGAAAACTAAAAAAAAAAAAAAAAAAGCACGCCATATGAACTCAAGATGCTATCCAATGCCAAACAGCAGCCATCCTAGCCTAGTTACTTACTCATTTCTCTTTTCAGTGAATTACATCTTTCCACAAAGCTGCACAAACCTCTCACATCAATCTCAGACTCTCGCTAAATGTCAGTCCACGCAGAACCTGGGTGCAGGGAATAACTGAGCTGATGAAAGGAGGCAATGGACTGAAGCATAAAAGAGGAGGGCTCGGTGATGAAAGGGGAGACAAACGCAGGCAGGCTGCACTAGCAAGCACTCCAGCAAGAAATCACACCGTCAAAGTTAGAAGGGGAGTTTAAATTAGAGGAGGTACTGTTATTCTTAAGGTTTGTAATCAAAAGCCTGCGGTTCCAATTAGGAAAGCAAAGATGCCTGGCCAACATGCTATTACCAGCTTTTTGGCAGGCAAAGCCATTTACAACAACCAGGCTGCCTCTCCTGCACTCAAGTATTTGTTTTTACATTCAAGCCTTCTCAGACTCTATAACTCTTGGAATAGACTCCAGCCACACTTGTAGAGGGCAAAGTCCATATCAGATGGATCGTCAAGCAGAACAAAGTGTTATTACTTTCTCAAAGCTGCTATTCAGTCACACCCCTTACATTATTTCTGTGAAAATGAGGGAGTGAATTCAATTATTATGTATGGAGAGAAGAAGAGACTGAAAATAGGAGATGAGTTGTTGCAGGGTTTTTTTAACCTTCAAGGCTGAAGTTCATAGTAAAGCTCCCCAGAACAAAGCAAAGCACCTTCCTTTCAGTTGTGCTCTTCCACCTGCCGACCTTTGGAACATGTCTGGGAGCACCACAGTGCTGCGCAGGTTGTTGAGTGTCAGAGGTGTTTGGTTATACTGGAGCAGAAACAAGGAAAGGGAGGGATATTCGCAAAGACTAGCATTTGCCTAGGGAGAACTGGGGCTCCTAAAGTCAGGCTCCTGCTCTGCATCAGCCACAGGAAGCCCTCTTCTCTTTCTGTCTCTCTTACCATCTCATTGTGTCTTGATCTTCAGTGACTTGAGTCCCTTGGGTGATCAGTGGGTAAGCTCTCTTTTGAGTTTCACTCTTCCACACAGTCTCAGCCCAATGTAAAACTGCTTGTGTTCAGCAGAAAATGTCTTCCACTTTTTCTTCCATGCTTATTTAAAGCTCCACTTCATTATATTTACTGGTATTCTGACTTTAATAAATAATAATCATATGCTTCTTGGAGGCTCTAGGCATCTTAACGCATAATTAATCATACAACCAAACCCCATGAGCCTTCAAATCATCATTAGAAAGAAAATCTTCCAGCCAACCACCTTGAAAAAAAGAAGAGAGATCCTTTCTCTCCCTTAATTGGTCTGGGAACCACAGCCACAGCTCTCTCGAACGGATGTCTTCTGCACCGTACCCGCAGATCTGGGCTCAGACCAAACCAGGGAAAGAAATTCCAGAGGTGCACAGCCCCCACGGAGGCACGTCCTGCCAGCACCCGTCTCTCTCTGCAGCACGGTCTGTCAGGTTGAAGTGACCACAAGAAGGAAGAGGGAGAGAAAAAAAGGGAGCATCCTTTCTCCTCAAGTCAAGTAAGAACTAATATGGAAAGTGATACTTCAGGGATAAAACACTACACGCGGACACGGGCAACTTCACAAGGCTGCTGTTAACTGATGCGCACTTCTCTTCTCCTAAAGGTGGAAGTGTAAGAGTAAGGCTTCAGAAGTGCTTTAACTCTTTTTCCACCCAACACCTCCTTAAATCTGGGAAGTTAAACTCAGTCTAATTTCCTTTACAGCCTTGATTACAGCTGGAGAGTCAGCACGTATCGCTAACAACAGCAGAAGGTTGCTTCTGGTCTACACAATAATATTAATCACGCTCCGACCTAAATGAGCACCAGGGCCACAGGCTGAGGGTTTTCTCCTGCCTCGGCAGAGCTCCAGGTTAGCCCTGTCCCCGTGTACTGTGGTAGCTCGGGACTCAGGGAGAGCTTGGAGAACTTGAACCTCTCTGCCGGCCCCAGTAAGCAGAAGAGGAAGTAAGAGGAAGCACAACCGCCGGGGAGCAGCGGCGTGATGTCTCCAACGGCCGTGGAGCACGTGCTCAGCCGCCCTCGCTGCACCTCCCGTGTGCCCCCCTGGGCCCAGCCGCAGCCATTGGGGGGTCCCCGTAACACAGACGCGGGGCGGAGATCTGCACGCTCCGGTTTTCCCAGTTAGTGACGCCGCGGGCCCCTCCCAGCTCACTTCCTTCACCTGCGGTCCTTGCCATTGGCATGACCCCATCACAGGGCTAACCCCCGCGCGCTCCTAGCAAGTAAGAGTAGATAGCTTAAACGACAGCTTATTTCCGTCATATTATTTAAATTCCCCTTCAGTTTTCACTTCTGCTACACAATGAAGTAAGGTCTAATATGTAATGGTTTACCGGCAGGGCAGAAGGAGCAAATAGCTAACTTATTTGTTTTAGAAGGAGCACGCAATAAAAAAAGTGCAGCCTACTGTATTGTGCCCATGAACTTTATCCTTCTGACTAACACCGTGTCCAAGAAAAATTTCCTGCTCCGAGAGTCTGCGACCTGGGACTGGAGCCCAAAGACTCCCAAGAAGGTCCAGCAGCCAGTAACCAGCTGCGTATCCCGAGGGAATGGCTAATCTGGCAGTGGTTTCCCTGACACTAAATCCTTATTGCTTTAACAAGGTTGCCTGGAAGTGGCTCGAACAGAAGAAAAGGGAATGCTGCTCTGATCAAGTGACTCATAGAAAGAGGGAGGGAAGTCTTAAGATACTCTTTGGAAAGGATTTCAAAGCTGAGCATATTGTTCCAGGAAATGTTTACAGGCTGGAAAAGAGGCAGTTTTGACTTTCATTGGCTTGTTCTGTTGCAACACGGCATGTTTACCAAAAATCCATAAAGAGAGGGAAAAGAAAAGCTCCCTTCTGAAGAAGAGCTGGGCAGGAGGCAAAAGGAGTGCAGTTCTGCCAGTGGGAACTCTGCTTTAAAGAACCAGCCAAGATGAGAAAATGAACTCTGTCCTGGCTCCGCAAGGCACGCTCGTACCTCAGCCCCACAAAAGCCTCGAAAAAGAACAAAACCCAGAGTAAATCAGAAGAGGCCAGAGCACGAGGAGTGTATTCTCACTGCAGTTTTTAGGGCCACACCTGCCACATAGTACCCACTTTACAGACACCAAAGAGGACAGTGCTCCTCCCTGGAGATGTTAGCAGTGTCTGGGAGACGGAGCAGTTAGAGGGAGACTATGTTTGGGGCTGTGGTGGGGTTTTTTTTTGTTTTTACAGATCGAACACATTCACAACAACCAACAGACAAAGGAGGACTTTATGGATGCTCCTGTGAAAGGCTCAAGAAAATCATGTCATCTTTTAGGTCAGCAGCTCCTAATTTTTTTACAGCTGAGGCTCCTTTGAGAAAATGGGCAGTGACCTGTGCCTTCCTGTGTAGTCCGTCAATTGCTCCATTTTGTCCTGAGCCAGCGTCGTTTCATTCCCCTAACCCTAACTCGGGATGTCTCCTCCCGTCCCCTACCAAGCGGCTGCAAGATCCCCCTTTTGCTGCCACCGGGTTTTTGGCAGCAGCATCGCCCCAGAGGCAGAGCTCATGTTCCTCTCTGACCTCGCTGAGGTGCCAGGTCCCAGGGCTGTGAGACAGCCGCACTTGAGCTGCTCCTCACCCTGACCGAGCTCTTGCCTCTCCAAAGAAGTATTGTCCTCACTCCAGAAAGAGCTGCAAGAAGAGAGGCCTGTGGAGGACCCATATGAAAACAGCCCAGAAGAAAGTAGAGGCTGAGAGAACAGGGTGGGTGTCCCTCAAACTGCACTGTCCCCCCTGCTCTGAAGCCTCACAGCATCTCCTCTTTTTCTCCCCACCCTATAACCCTGGCTCCAAAAAGGATGGGAGCACTTTCAAATAGGCCCCAGAGCTCGTTGGGAGGGAGGACAGCAATGAAAACGAAGGCTTATCATAGGCGATGACAGCAGAGATCAACCCAATACCCATCAAAGGTGAAATTATGTTCATTTAGAATGACAAAAAGACGAGGAGCCTGATCCAGAAGGCGTGAAAGAAAGTTTGGGAAGAAGGTGAGCGTTTCACTCCTGGAGATGTGTGCCGGAAGACAACAGGAGATGCAAAAGTCATCTTTTTCATCCTTAGCTCTTTTTGCAAACCATATATATTCATTTTCTCGCACTGCAGGAAGCCTAATGAGGGGTAAAAAAAAAGGTACTTTGTTCTGCAAACCATTTTTTTAAGAAACAGAAGTCCCTCAGATGTCAACACTACTCTAACCTGTGGACCCCTAAGTGGACTAGCTTTTGCTTTGGAAATGAAGGGCCCCTGCAGTTCGGTGACGTAGACATTTGAAATCCTAACCTATTTAACAAGACATTAGTCAAAAAGCAGTGCCAGAATGTGTGAATTAATAGGACCCATATGTAACTGCTTAATAGTAACCACTCACTTAATCCTGTGTAGCTAAATGGTATAACAAAAGAATTAGCCAGTGACATCCACTTAGGAAATATGATCCAATCGATACTATGATTTCTTTTTAACTGCTGAACTGGTTTTGACACATATAAAAATGTGGTTTCGATCAGACCAAATTGCACCGCAAAAAAGCCTTGTAAAGAAGCCCAGACCTGTGGGCTTTAAACAATGCACTGAAGTGAAGAACATTCACAATGGGATTGAGACTGGGAGCACGGGGGGAGGAAATAAGTGGTCCCTCAGTCATTATTACCAGCCATGAGATCACACAGACCTTTCATCTTATATTATCAATCTCCCTTAGTGCTGGACTTACAATAAAATATGTAGTGCCGGGCAGAGCTGTAACAGGAGGAACAGTCAAATTCCCCTTGCTTTTCTCCTCCTGATTGCCCTCATTTACATTAACTCCTCAGCAAACAGTAATAGCTAATGGAGCAAGACTGTTACAGTCCTGGTTCAGCGACACTGGCTAACTGGGAACACTAAAAGGATATGCAGAAACACAGACCAAAATGATAGCAACTGACACTTTAGCCTTAGTGGGAAAAAAGAAAAAAGAAATAAGAAAATAAACCTCCCAGACTAAAATATCCCCCACACCAGGGGCACTCCAGTGTAATATTTTTATGAAGAAACCCCACTGACCACAGCTGATCTGATTTTCCGTATGTCCAAACGGGAGCTGAATGAAGCTTCCTCCTGGCGATGGTCTCAGTCCAAGCCCTCGACCCACCAAGCACTGTAATTGTCTTGGCTCAGGCAAGACACGGCCCCTGAACAGCGTCCCACCTGCAGTTTTAAGATGGCGTTTCATTAAACTGAATTATCTTTGTGCAAAAGGTACAGATTAGCTCCTGGGCTAGCTCATATTCATAAGTACACACAAGCACCAATGAAGCCAATCGGGTTTGATCCCATGCAGGGATCAACGGCAAAGCTAACTGAGCCTTCACAGGTCGACCGAGAGTAATGCATCTCCTGTGCATAGAAGAGTCAAAGAGGAAAAACAGGGCCAGAAAGAGCACACGCACTGAGCAGTATGTGGTGTGTGTGTCCATCCCTGTATTTGTACGCCTGCATGCCTACCCTCTGACTGCGCTTGCAGACGACAGAGAACAAATATGGCCATGAGCTCTGCACGCAGACAAAGTGCTTAAAAATCGTAAAGGCTACGCCAGTCCATGGGAAACAGGGCCACTTCAGTTTTAGAGCTAAACATATCATAACGACCTCAAGAAATTGGCTGCCACATTTCCTCGAGCAGGTTAGTACTTGTTTTACAGCTTCTGGCGTTGCTGCTGTTCCCCCTGGAGCTGCCCCAACGGGTGCCGAGCCCGACCCCTGCAGCCTTTGAGGGAAGCCGGCCCTGCGCCGTCCGCAGGGTGCAGCTGCATCGCAGTCCCTGCCTCGTCGCACATACGCCTCAGCGAGACTTAGGCTAACTAGGCTTGCGCCCTCGTAGCACTCTGGCCGTAGCATCGGGGTGCTCGAGTGAAGCTGCCTGCTGCGGTATTTGGCCAGCCTTTTCAGGCTGTTCTGCAGGCTGCAAAACTGGGGTTGTGGCAGGCAGACAGCTATCGATACCAACACGGCTAAAGACTTGGCTGTATTTCAGTATAGTCCCAGCAGGCTCTAGAGACCGCAGGTGGTGTGGTCCTCCTCCTCCATCCACGTTAGAAGGTGAAGCAGTTAGCACTCAGCTACTCAGCCTACCAAACATTAACTTTCGCAAACCATGTCAGGATCCAAAAGAGTTTTGTTAAAGAAATAACAAACTGCTGCTTTTAAGAAGCTGTTGAGTTTCTCGGCTATTTCCTCTCAAAGGTCACACGGAGCAGGTTTTAAGATTCAAAGAACTGTTTTCCTTTCGGGATACTGCCTCCTAGCTTCACAGCTGAGGGATGGATAGACATGAGTGGGCTTCTTTGATTTGCTTTCTGAAATAAATATTCGTTCCCACATATCTAAGTCAAACATTAACAGTAATGCCTTACTCTAGGAGCTCATAACAACACGAAAGGTGAATGTGCAGATTTAGAAGAGTCAGCTTTTAGAAAAAGACAAATAAGGTGATGCCAGCAGTGTCTCAGAGAGGTCTTCACCCCTTTGTGCAAAGAAGTCCCAGGTCACCCACCTCTGTACTACCTAGGAGCAAAGAACAATTTCTTTGTTGCTTTCATCTGTTTCTTTAGTTATATTGTTCTTTATTCGTATGCCCCTCATTGGCCACATCAAGATGGCAAGCTGTCCTGAGAAGAAGGACATCTTGCCAGTTAGGATAACAAAGCTTTCACCAGAGAAAGGATGTTCACAGACATCAGCACAGTCCAAATCCAGCCCCCTCTCTCCAGAAAAAATGAGGCAGGAGAATCGATGTTTCAGTAAGCGATTTTTGCCCTAACAGTCAAATGTTTCCTCCATGCTCATGAACTGCCTAGCACAAAGCTGAGGAATCCCCACAGCTCACGTGGGAGGCAAGGACGGGGCTGGGGCACATCTCCTCCTCTGCAGGCGCAACCTCATGCAAGGGGGAGAGAGGAAAGAGGTTCTGCAGCTGGACGTGCCACACGGGCTGCTGAGACCGAGCATGCTGCACCGTGTCAGCTTCACGGAGCAAAGCCAACATATTAATAGCTACAGAGAAAAAAATCCCAGTCAAATGTTTGCCAAAGCTCTTATAAGAAGTAGGACCTGTTCCAACAAAGGTTATTCCACAACTAGTTCAGCCTAGGAGCAGACTGATAATCTGGTGAACTGCAACACTGCAAGGACAATCCCTCTGTTTCTGAGCACGGAGTTACTAAAGCTTCTGAAATGGCCCACTGGTGGACTGATACTGATGTTAACCCTGTAACAGCACAACAGCAATAAAAATAGAGCAGCAATATTAGCCATTATGCACAAAGGAGTACAAAAGGGTGAAGAGCTGATGGATTTATTCATATTTATTTTGGGTGAGCTAAAAGCAAATGTAAATTTCAAGCATGCTCCTCAGCTGCATCTCATCACTTCTAACCTTACTCATTACAAAGATCCAAATATAGTGTACTGAGCTTAGGACTTGCATTTGCAATTCACTGGTCACTGTGTTAGGATCCTAAGTGCTAGCAGAAACTCATGCATGGTTTTATCTATCAATTTACACGTTTCAGTCATAGCATAATGCTCGGAAGAGAGGTCTTCATTTTTGTACAGTGGGCCACAAACAACGTAGGGGGACATCTTCCTCTCTGCTCAAGAGAGTGCAATACACCACCACCAAATCCTGCAATAGTTTCCTTGAGAAAAGGCAAGCTATACATGCTTGGTACACATTTAAATGCTTGTTGACATGGCTCTGTCCTTGAACAGTTGTCTTCCTGTGGATATATCTGCTTATAGGAGAGGCCCTCTCCCATTGCCTTCAGCCACTAGTCACCCTACTGTAGTTACCAGACACTCTTCTTCCTCTTCCCTGCTCCATCCTGAAAGGTAAGCAGCTCCCTCAATTGCTTCTGGTAAAAATCAGCTGAGATAGTTTAAATAACTTGGTGGTTCAAGCTAAGCCAGTCCCTCTGGGTTTTAGTTCCTCTAAGACTTGTTCTACCCAAAGTTTCCATAATAGTTTGACTACTTCAGCTGGGGGTGTCATGTTATCCCTGTAAAATTGAAGTGGTAGTACAGATGTAGTTACACTGATATAAAATACTTCACAACACACTAATTTTTTCTCTCCTTTGTGCTGTGAGTAGCTGTAGCAGTGGAAACACCTTTGCACTACCACTAGAACATCCATGTTCATCCCATGTGAACCTCATGAGGTTCCAACAAGGCCAAGTGCAGGGTCCTGCACCTGGTTGGGGTAACCCCCAGTATCAGTACAGGCTGGGGGATGAAGGGATTGAGAGCAGCCCTGCGGAGAAGGACTTGGGGGTACTCGTGGGTGAAAAGCTGGACATGAGCTTGTTCAGCCTGGAGAAGAGAAGGCTCCAGGGAGACCTTATTGCAGCCTTTCAGTACTTAAAGGGGGCTTATAAGAAAGATGGGGACTGGCTTTTTAGCAGGGCCTGTTGCAATAGGACAAGGGGTAATGGTTTTAAACTAAAAGAGAGTAGATTTAGACTAGATATAAGGAAGCAGTTTTTTACGATGACGGTGGTGAAACACCGGAACAGGTTGCCCAGAGAGGTGGTAGATGCCCCATCCCTGGAAACATTCAAGGTCAGGTTGAGGGTTCTGAGCAACCTAATTCAGTTGAAGATGCCCCTGCTCACTGCAGGGGGGTTGGACTAGGTGACCTTTAGAGGTCCCTTCCAACCCAAACTATTCTATGATTCTATACCAAAGAGACGATGCCATTTTAAGACTCCTGCTTTCAAACCAACATAATGAAAGCACTTTGTAAAAAAAACCAAAAACCCCACACCCTGCAAGTGGTCTCGTCCAAAGGTGGTCTGCCTCGGCCCTTTGTACTGGCTCCTGCTCTGTATTGCAGTCCCTGTGTCACTCAGCAGCTTCTTAAAATGCTCTCCCATGCGCAGCTGCAGCTGTCACACAGCTGGCAAGGCAAAGGTGGTGATGAGCACAGGCACAGGAGCCCTCACTTTGATGGCCTCCACCCCCTCCTCTGAAGCAGCGGGACCACAACCGCGGTGGGTTTTCTTCAATGCCGCCTGCCGTTACCCCTTTCCCGTGTGCCGAGCAGGCGCACCTTCCACCCCCCAGCACAAACATGGGCAGCGTTAAGAATGAAGCAGGGAAACTTTTCTCCTAGGCTCTCAGTATCTCTTTAATAGGCGATTTATTCGGGGACATATGTGAGCACACGCTGTGTGGACCAAAGAGAAGTTGGTTGCTGTAAGCAGGGTGTGTGCAAGTTCAATAAAAAGAGAGCAAACCCCTCTGTCAAGAGCAGTGCTGGAGACGCTTGCCTACCAGCAGGCACGAGAGCGGCTCAGAAGGATGCATTTTAACGGGCTGAGAAGATACTAATGCGCCATTTCAATCTTGGCATACCCACCACGGCTGCCAGAAAGGAGCTGCCAGATGGGACTGTGGGGAATGCGTACAAATTACAAATTTTTCTGCTGATTATCCAGACAAGACCACCCATCCATTTTGTCGGAGGCTACGCAGCTGACGCTAGTGACTTGGAAAGTAAGGTTATACATCCTAAGCCATCCAGTCTGGCTTTTAGATTTTATAGTTTTTAATTTAGATTCTCTTGATTAATCCTTCCACCTTCCTTTCCTGCTGTGCTGGAAACTGTAATATATCACGGGCAGAAAACAGAAGTGAGGGGGAGGGCAGGAAGGGAAAAAGAACAACAAAACTACAGAAGTGATCAGGCCGGCTAAAGCAGGCAACAACAAGGAGAATATAAAATGTCAGCAGTAAAAGTAGCGGCCAAAGGGACTGGCAGGGCAGAAAAACCAGCAGTGGGATGTAGGGGTTTTCAGCAGAAGATAATCTTTAAAACAACAAATCAATTCAAGGCATTGTCATAAAATACTCCTTTGTACAGAGAGTAAGACAACCCTCCAAACATGGGTGGAGAATAACATCTTCACTTAAGCTAGAGCTGTAGTTACCCCCTAAGCTTTTCCACAAAGGACAGAAAGGGAAGCTGAAGTGAACTGGCCAAATATTGGCAGTGAGTAGTAACTCCACCCTGCCTTTTAGCTATTGGCAAGGAAATGAACACCCAGCAGAATACAGCAGATTTTTATCAGAAACTATTTTTTCAATACATCTGTAACATTTAAAAAAGAATAGATTTAAATTTTACAGTGGTAGAGACCACATTACTAATCAAGCTGGTCATCCCCCAAGAAAATCCAGTAACCATATCCAGTAACTTTATTAATTGCATACGGTATTTTTCTTACAGCCCAAGCTCCTGGAGTCAGGTGATTGAGTGGAAGCTAAGATTATCATTTTATTGAGAGGAAAGGGGAAAAAAGGAATTAAAAATTAAACCTTATAATTGTGGAGAAGCATTTAGAGATGAGCAAAAGTTTCAAAGTAGAGATTTTAAAATAAACCAAATGCATTACTATGTTTAAAATACATTTGTTTTTTAAAATAAAAGTCAATGTTTTAAGACTAGATTTTGACTGTCTGGATGTTGCAACTCACTTCAAATAGACTAATAAGGTCAAACACAATGAATCTGTTTCTCTGGACTTCTTGCCAGCTTGACATTTCAGAGCAACATGCACCAATCTTCAGTTTCAGTATTTGGACCCTCTGAATTAACAGGAAACAGCAAGAGCCAATGCTCTATCCACCACCCCTCCTTACAGACTCTTGGATAAGGGACCACTCTGAAACAAATATTTTCTGTGAATAGTCCAAAGAAGAGAAATGAGAAAGATGGGATGTCTAAAAAAATTATCTGAGAGTGCACAGTGAAAGAACTGGCATTGCTTAGTCTGAAGAAAAGAGGGGATGTAGGACGACAGTATTCAAATATATAAAGTCTGCTGTGGAGAAGAGAAAAGTCGATTTTCTATGTTCATGATGAACAGGGCAGTAAGTAACAGGCTTACATCACAGAGAAGAGAATTCCAGTTGGATAGCTGGAGACACTTTCTAATGATAAAAATAGCAAAGCCCTGGAACAGGCTGACCATGAAGTCTTCAATATCAGAGGCTTTTCAAGATAGGTTAAACAAACACCTTCTGAGAATGACATTGGTACAGTTGATCCGCCTCAGGGCAAGGAGATGGACGGCATGATCCTTTGAGGTCCTCTCCAGCCTGAGCTGTCTATGATTGCATGAATTGTTTATTAAACTAAAACTACTTATATTTTAGAAACTCTGTGTTTTACTCTTCCATATAATATGAAATAACCTCTGAAAACAAGTTAGTTTGTGGGAGAAATTTCCTTTGCAAATAATTGCTCTTCATGAAAAAAAGAGGAATTTTCTAGCTTCCTTCTTTAAACTGTAGCAACAATATTTACTCACTGGTCTCATTCCTGTAGCAAGGTGAAAGGCCTCCAGAGCATTTCTTTTAATGAAAACAGAAGCTTAAAATGACTACTCTCTCCTTCCCTAGTCTTTTGTCTGTTTTTCAGATCACTTGTTGGACGTCTTACTTGCTCTCCCCTCAGATGCTCTTTGTCCTCACAGGAGTTATCCTACAAGGGAGATCTTCCCCTTAGTTCCATTTCCACCTCTCTGCTACACTATGATAGAAAAAATACGTCCCACTTGCATATGTAGCTGACCTGCCCCCCACCTCACACCTGAGGACTGATGAAGCCTCTCCCTAAAACACTCTCTCTAGATTTTGCTTGCATGGATGTAAAGGAGTAAAATACAAGGAGATCATCCAGGCAGTGGTAGATGAGATTTCAGAATGGGACTATGCCACAGACTCTTCCCACTTCCAAGGAGACAGTCAGGAAATGCTGCAATACTCAAGCCCAGACAGTGATCTGCAATCGTGACTCAGTCTAGTACATGGGAGCATTTGCCAAGAGTAGCATGAGCTGATGGCACGATGCAGCAAAACCCCTCAAGGTTGGCCAAGTCTCCCTTTACAGGATTACCCCTCTCCTCCCCAAAACCTGACAAATAAATGAATCTGAAAACTTCTCTCATTCATAAGTTCAGCCCAGCTCTGCAACATCACAGGAACTACAGTCTTTCTCTCCCTTCCACTGAGAAAGAAATGGAGGGCCCAGTGAATTCTCTCCCTCATGACACATTGGTATAGGCAAGATTTCTTCCTAGAGGTGCCACCTTTCTTTCAAACACACTTGTGATGAGCAGTAAGGGAGAGGATGCTCCTGGACAATGTGTCAGACCCAGCTCTACCATCCCAGGCAAAGTTCTCGTGGGATCAGGCAGTGACAGTGGTCAACAAGACTGCCATCAAAATGTGGGTGGGGCCAAGGGATCAAAAAGAAAGGACATTTGGAGAAAAGTAATTGTTTAACATAAGCAAGAAGAGAAGATGAGGAGAAAAAAGGTGAAGCTGTTGTATTCCCCACCAGAGATGTGAAATGGTAAATGCCAGCACCTTCACAAGTTCATAACAAATCTTAGTCTGGGAGCAAATAGTTTGAAAGAGAGTACTTAGAGGTTACAAAAATATGTTATGATGCATGAGAGATTATGAAAGCAGGAGATCTCCCAGGCATCCACACTACCTCCCAACCAGTCAGGATTATTACCCACCATTCATCAGTAATGCATTGCACTTACAACAAAAAAATTGTTTTGAATACAGTTATCTTTATTGTAGGGCTCCTGAATAGCTAGTTTCGCAGGGGAAAGACTGAAGAGATTTAAGTGAGAGATTTAAACAAATGAAGTGAGCAGAAGCTATTATAGTGTTTTTAAATTGTTATTAAGGACTTCTGCATCCTACTGTAATGGGCGTGTTGGATACCTGGGAGGCAGTTGCTGCTCTTTGGAGGACAGTACATTTCGGACAAATGGCCTCTTGAGGGAATATTGAAACAACAGACCTGAAACAGCTCTATTGTGTCAAAGGCACCACACTGACCAGATAAACCTTAATGTTTTCAAAGAAGTCATTGTATTCTTAGGCTGCTGAAGCATGCACTAAAAGTTTTCTGAAGAGGGTGTGCCCTTTTTGGTTCCAACAACTTTTAGAGAGCCCCAAGGAAGGTCTCATGCCTTTCATTTATATTTTTGTAGCTTTCTGATCAAAATACATGTCTGACCTAAGGAAGGGACTAGAAAAAGCTTTCCCAATCAATGTCACCTGCTAGATCAGCAGGCGTTACAGGTTATCAAATATTAAAACCAACCTTTTAGAAATGCAGAGTTTGCCTTATTAACCCTAGAGAATGGAAGTATGTGTGGGTGAAAAGATTACTTCAGTGAAATAACGGGAGCTTGGCTTTAACTTCAAGTGATTTTCCCTGAAGCATTTCACCTCAGCACCTTTCCTCCACTGGCCAGGTACAGCACTGGCAAAGGTCACTGCTCTAGCTCCTGAACTGTTTCAGCCTTTTTTTGCAGGCGCTATCTCTTGCAGTGAGACTGGTGGTGACAGAGGATGCAAAAGGGTGCTGTCGAGCTAATAACTAACTTCAGGGACAGTCAGTGCAGTCACATAGGTAGGAGAAATGCAGCTTCATGGTCTGTTTTGCTGTTCCCCCATGTCCGTAGGTCTAGCTTATTAACAATCCCTCTGGGTTCTCTCTTTATGAAAAACTTCAAGCAGTTTTTCATGTCATCCTCATGCACAATAGCAAAATGCTACAAGCTGTGTAATATAGGAAAGCCAAAACAAGCCTCCTCTCCTCCTTACCCTTTTCAGCAGCTTTGCTGTCTGCAGAATGGGGGGGCAAGGTGGGAGGGTTGCTCCCCCCCCTTGCTCTTGTTTTGCCCTAGGCCTCCCATAAGCTACCAACAAATATCAGATTGCTGGCTCAGCTGCAGCATTCACTAAACAAGAGATAAGGATTACTTACATAGGAACTGTAAATCCATCATCAAAATGCCTATAATTGCAGGAGAAACCAGCTGTCCAAAACATGGAGGTCTCAGCTGAGTTTTGCCCACAGCCACAGGGCTCTTGCTTTTCACCTCCCCTCGTACTTGTTCAAAGAGAAGAAAAAATCCACCTTTATCTCAACTGGGGGGGGGGGCATTTCCTCTGGTAGTCTATGTCTCCAAGTAAGAGAGCAAGCATCTGCCAATTAACTACATAAAGACAAGTACAAAAGCCCAGATTGTGGAAGGCTTTCAAAGGTGATGCCTCTGGTACAAGCCTTGCCTCCCTACCTACTTCTGCATATAGTGCAAAGTGCTTCATATCTCTCCCTTTGCTCTCTAGTTTGGCATATCTAAGGTCTACCAGACACACGCGCTTACAAGGAGCTTTTCACTAGAAGCAGGGCTTTTGCCAGGGTATGCAAATACAAGAGCAAGACGTAAGCTATCTTTTCCCCAGTATTGCCTCATTGCACTATTCCTCTCTTCATACCCTACCTTGCTTTCTTTGCACCCAACAGTGACCTAAACTGTTCAGCTATAAGATCTGGACAAGTATTTCCAGCAACTCATAAAAGCCAAAGTCAGGCAACAGCCCCTCTGCTTTGGTATGTCAGAAGTGCTTGATCTCAGCAGCACGCCAGCCCGCCTAGGAGTAACAAGGAGTCATTTTTCATATACTTTCACAGAAAGGAGGATAAATGAGGTTCACGCCTGATAAAGCAGCCATCTCAGCCTGTGATTGAGTCATGACAGCTTCTTCAACCATGATAGCATGGAATTAAGGAATTCTATTTCTATGCCTCTGTCTCTTTCCTCTGCAGTTTCATTTTACATTTCAAGCTCAGAGTTTTATTATCTTTTCTTTCTTTAGTCATTATAAAAACTATGGATCATTTGTATCTCTTGAAATCTCCAGTGACAGGTACAGTTTGTCCTGATCGATGTTGACTTTAAATTGTTTTGCAGAAACTAAGTAAGTAAATGACAAGCTATGAACAGAAAGGGCTCATTAAAGAGGACAGAGAACCTGAAGGCTGCAAAGGTGGCCACCAGTCAGATGAAAACTAAATCTCCAGGTTTAAAAACATGTATGGAAGCTTGCAATAAACAACTGGCTTATGCCCATCTTAGATAAGAGGCTAACAGACCACCAGCACTATTAGTGAGTCAAGTTTTGCCTCCACTCATCTGAGGAAAAGAAGATGTCATTCCCGGCCAACCGTTCCCTCCTTGTGCTGTTCAAAGCAACGACAGACTGACAGGGCTGCGGTGCAGGTAAGCAAAGAGCAGAAAGCCATCCAGAAACAGCCAACATCCTCATACTGTACAGTATGCATCCATCATATGGCAAGATAAGAAATGAAAAAGCAACTTCCTGTGCTTGTGAACAAAAATAGACATAGGAGTTCGGTTATTACAGCTGTAGTGTTCTCCCACTCTCAGCTCTGTGCCTTTTTTTCCATACCACCCACGACACTTGGAACAGCTTCCCATTTCCTTTTTACCTAATGCCCTAAATCTCCACAGAACCTAGTTTCCCCTTGAAGCCTTCCTACATCTGCCAGATTTGGCCTAGTGTCTTTGCACCATTTCATGGCCAAATTGTTGTCCTGGTGCTGGTAAACTACCTGGAATAGGGCTGTATTCCTCCAGTGGTTGTAAAGCGCTACATGCATTTCTGCAGCGTTGTATGCAATAGGCGTCTGAGAATGACTTCCCGCATTACGTGCCATCTTACAGCACGCGCTCTCCAGATTTCATTACAAAGAGCCCTAATCCTCACACAGTCATGCCTAAATCTGTCTGCTGCTACAGCTATGACACCAGCATGGCGATGAAGCAGCTGTGTGGGGGGAGTCCAAAAACATGCAGCAAGCTTCTTTTTGTTCAACATGCATTTTGTCTCCCTCACGCTTATGTTACTTGCAGTAAAGCAAATAATTCATGGTCTCAAATATATATATGTTAATTTTGCTGTTAATGTTATTATTAATGTTTAATTAGTCTTTGCTCTGAAGATGAAAAACAGTGAAGCACATAAGTTAGGCTCCTGCAATTACTGTGATTGCACTCACAAAACCGGCTAATTGCACTTGCAAATTACAACTTAGCTATTTGCACATGTACTTCCGCAGTCTGCCGGCACCACCATGATAACTGTGTAGAGAGCCTGGAAAAAAACTAGGGTGAATTATAGTAATTCTGTGGACTGTTATTGGGTCTTTATTTCACTTCCTACACACTAGGATTTTCTGATTCTGTTCCCGTGGCACAAGGGTTTTCAGATGATCGCATCCCACGATGCGTGTGAGACCTGGAGCTTTTCCTGGGGCTGCGGTCCCCGAGAGGTGCCATTGCTGCGCCCCTCAGCCAACATGAGCAGAGAGAGGTCTCCGGGTGAGGTGGTGGGCAGGGGCCTTCCCACCCTGCTGTCGGCTCTAAGGGCACTGCCTCTCCCCTTCCAGTGAAGTCCAGCTAGCTCACCCCCTCCATGGTGCACCCACACCCACAGAGGGCTGCTGGCCCTCACCCTCTGCTTGCAATGTGCAACCATTCCTTAGTGTCAAGGTGGCCCAAAAGCTTGGTGTGGGTTGAATGAGTTTGGTGAAGCACAAAACAAAGCTCTTGGGCACGTCCTCTGCAGAACTTCGTATCTTGGGCTGAATGACTGTTGCAAAGTGGTCTTTTCAGCATACCCATTCATGCTTTTCAATCCTGCATGGAGCGCTCAGAAACCCCACTATATCCTTTAGGGAGATGGTGACACCGAGGTAGCTTTGGCCCTTACCCCTCCAATCACATCATGCCCTCAGAAGAGAAATGAGCATTTGTACTGTGCACAGGTAGCACATCTAATTGCGCAGAGCTCCCTGACATCTCTATCTGGCAACACTCAAGCCCTTCACACTGTCGCAGCGATGCAGAAAGGACTAGACCTGTCAGCAGCCTCCCTGAAGCAGCGCTGGAGGGAGTCTGCAGTGTCTCTGTGGCACAGTTCATTCATATTTGACCACCTATTTGACAGGACATTAATATCACAGTTAATGGTTGTTAATTTTTCCTGATGATTCCTTATGAAATGCACATGACCTGGATGTCTGAAGGTAGCAGGAACACAAGGGTTGATCAGGACTCTTTTTCCTGACGAGCAGATTTCAATACGTCTATTTTGCAGCAGTCATGTTCTCTAACAGCAGTAGGGCCTTTGAATCCTTTCCCCTCCCCCTCACAAAATTAAACATTTGCTTGTTTTTCTAATCTTGCTATAGACAGCCTCCACAGGTCACGCACAGAAATGAGGACACGATATTAAAATCAATCTGCCCCGCATACTCATTTAAATGGAGGGGAAAAAACAGAGCCACAGAGCAGAACTGCAGGACTGGAATAAAAACCAATAAAGTGCCCCTTCTCTAATTTCTCTGAAGGTCTTTCTAGAGTTTTATTCCCAACAGTGCTCCTTAGATGCCTTGGTTTGCCTGCAGAAACACTTGATATTTCTGTAGTGCAAATCAAAGTGAATTAAACATTAAAGCACTGTGATAGCATAGCAGGTCTGCTATAGGAGTGAAACTGGTTAACATGGCACTGAAGTTTATGAAGCAGTGGACTGGACTTTCCCCCTCCTCCTCCTCCTTCCTCAGACGTATTTACTTATTCATTAGTTCATTCATGCATCCTTCAGCGCAAAGCAGAGAAATCTTCCAGTATAACTCTCCAGTTATTTTGGTCTGGCACTTTGAATTTTCTGCACATTGCATGACACAGTTACATACACACAAGCTGTGTGACATGCTGCATTCTGATGTGTCCTCGCAGACAGTGCTTTCCAATACGCCCTCATTAAAAGGCAGCACATTAACTGAAGGATCCCAAACACTCCTCAGAAGAGGAATCCCTCTCCGTTTAACGGAAGGCTAAGAGGTGCATAAACACCCACCGCCTGAACACCATTACCATAGAATCATAGAATAGTTTGGGTTGGAAGGGACCTCTAAAGGTCATCTAGTCCAACACCCCCCTGCAATAAGCAGGGACATCTTCAACTGAATTAGGTTGCTCAGAGCCCCATCCAACCTGACCTTGAATGTTTCCAGGGATGGGGCATCTACCACCTCTCTGGGCAACCTGTTCCAGTGTTTCACCACCATCATCGTAAAAAACTGCTTCCTTATATCTAGTCTGAATCTACCCTCTTTTAGTTTAAAACCATTACCCCTTGTCCTATCACAACAGGCCCTGCTAAAAAGTCTGTCCCCATCTTTCTTATAAGACCCCTTTAAGTACTGAAAGGCTGCAATGAGGTCTCCCTGGACCCTTCTCTTCTCCAGGCTGAACAACCCCAACTCTCTCAGCCCGTCCTCACAGGAGAGGTGCTCCAGCCCTCGGATAATTTTTGTGGCCCTGCTCTGGACCTGCTCCAACAGCTCCATGTCTTTCCTGTGCTGAAGGCTCCAGAGCTGGACACAGTACTGCAGGTGGGGTCTCACCAGAGCAGAGCAGAGGGGCAGAATCACCTCCCTCCACCTGCTGGCCACGCTGCTTTTGATGCAGCCCAGGATATGGTTGGCTTTCTGGGCTGCAAGTGCACATTGTCAGGTTATGTCCAGCTTTTCATCCACCAGTACCCCCAAGTCCTTCTCCGCAGGGCTGCTCTCAATCCCTTCATCCCCCAGCCTGTATTGACACTGGGGGTTACCCCAACCAGGTGCAGGACCCTGCACTTGGCCTTGTTGAACCTCATGAGGTTCACACAGGCCCACTTCTTGAGCTTGTCCAGGTCCCTCTGGATGACATCCCATCCCTCAGGCGTGTCAACCACACCACTCAGCTTGGTGTCATCTGCAAACTTGCTGAGGGTGCACTCAATCCTACTGTCCATGTCATTGATAAAGATATTAAACAGTACTGGTCCCAATACAGACCCCTGAGGGACACCACTCATCACCAATCTCCATCTGGACATTGAGCCACTGACCACTACCCACTGGATGCGACCATCCAACCAATTCCTCATCCACTAAACAGTCCACCCATCAAATCCATATCTCTCCAATTTAGAGAGAAGGATGTTGTGGGGGACCGTATCAAAGGCCTTACAGAAGTCCAGATAGACAAGTTCTTCCTTTGTTCACTGATGTAGTCGCTCCACCATAGAAGGCCATTAGCTTGGTCAGGCAGGACTTGCCCTTGATGAAGCCATGCTGGCTGTCTCGAATCACCTCCCTGTCCTCCATGTGCCTTAACATAGCTTCTAGGAGGATCTGTTCCATGATCTTCCCAGGCACAGAGGTGAGGCTGACAGGTCAGTAGTTCCCAGGGTCATCCTTTCTACCCTTTTGAAAAATGGGTGCAATATTTCCCTTTTTCGACTCACCAGGGACTTCACCTGACTGCCATGACTTTCCAAATATCATGGAGAGTGGCTTGGCAACTACATCAGCTAATTCCCTCCGGACTCTGGGATGCATCTCATCAGGTCTCATAGACTTATGTATGTTCAGGCTCCTCTGGTGGTCATGGACCTGATCTTCTCTTACAGTGGGAGGGACTTTGCTCCCCCAGTCCCCATCTTGTGGTCCATCCACTTGAAAGGTGTGGGAAGAGAGTTTGCCAGTGAAGACTGAGGCAAAGAAGTTGTTGAGTACCTCAGCCTTCTCCTCATCCGTTGTTACCAGTTTGCCAGTCGTGTTCATCAGAGGGGGGTATGCTTTCTTTGACCTTCCTTTTCTGGCTGACGTACCTATAGAAGCCCTTCTTATTATTCTTTGCATCCCTTGCCAAGTTCAGCTCCAGCTGCACCTTGGCCTTCCTGACCCCATCCCTACACAACTGTGCAGTGTCCCTACACTCTTCCCAGGATACCTGTCCCTGCTTCCACTGCCTGTGCATTTCCTTCTTGCCCTTTAGTTTGACCAGCAGGTCTTGACTCATCCATGCCAGTCTCTTGCCTTCCTTTCCCGATTTCTTATACCTGGGTATCGAAAGCTCTTGTGCTCTATGGAAGGCGTCCTTAAAGATCTGCCAGCTCTGTTCTGCTCCCTTGTCCCCGAGGGCAGTTTCCCAGAGGGTCCTACTGACTAACTCCTTGAAGAGCTGGAATTTTGCTTTCCTAAAATTCAGGGTCCTGACTTTACTCTTCACCTGACCCATATCCCTCAGGACTGTGAACTCCACCAGTGCATGACCACTGCAGCGCAGGCTGCCTCCAGTCTTGACATCACCGATTAGCTCACTTGCGTTGGTGACCAACAGGTCCAGTATTGCATCCCCTCAGGTAGGGCTGTCTATTACCTAGTTTAAGAAGTTATCCTCAATGCATTCCAGGAGTCTCCTGGATTGCCTATAGCTCGCCATTCTACTTTTCCAGCAGATGTCGGGGTGGTTGAAGTCCCCCAGCAGGACAAGAGCTTGTGAGCGTGAAGCCTCCTGTAGCTGGAGGAAGAAGGCTTCATCACTAGGCTCTCCTTGATTGGGCAGCCTGTAGTAGACACCAACCACAAGGTTCCCTTTGTTGCCTCAGTCTCTGATTCTTACCCATAAGCTTTCAACCTGCTCGTGGCTATTCTTCAGGGACAGCTCTTCACACTCTATCCATTTCTTGACATAGAGGGCAACACCTCCACCCCTCCTTTCTCACCTGTCCCTTCTGAACAGCCTGTAGCCGTCAATAGCTGCACTCCAGTCATGGGATTCGTCCCACCAAGTTTCAGTAATGGCAACTAGGTCATAGCTTTCCAGCAGCATGGTGGCTTCCAACTCCTCCTGTTTCTTGTCCATGCTGTGTGCATTGGCATAGAGGCACTTCAGCTGGGCTGTTGGCCATGTCACCTTAGAGTAACAAACACCCCTTAATTCCTTTGAGTTATTTCACTGGTATTTCCCTGTTGGCTCCTTTTACCTCAGGAGCCCCTGGCTCATCTCTGTAAGACTTCAAGTGTGCTGCAGTGTACCCAGCACATCTCAGAGCAACAGGCTGAGGGCCCTTGCTAGCACCCTGTCCCTCTAACCTTGGTGTGTCATCCCACAGCTTGTCACAGGCAAGCCTGATATTATGCCCCTACCCCTTCAAGTCTAGTTTAAAGCTCTGTCAATGAGTCCCGCTAGCTTGTGAGCAAAGACCCTCCTCCTCCCTTTGAGAAAGGTGAATCCCATCTGATGCCAGCAAGCCTGGTGCCATGTAGGCCATCCCATTATTGAAAAACCCAAAACTGTGGCGGTGACACCAGCCACAGAACCATGTATTAATAGACTGGGACAGTCTGTTTCTTCCAGTGTCGCTGCTCACAACTGGAAGGAGAGAGAAAAAAATAACCTGTGCTCCAATTTCCCTTACCAACCGTCCCAAGGCCCTGAAGTCTCTTTTGATCGCCCTTGGACTACCTGTTGCGGCTTCATCGCCACCCACATGGAAGAGCAGTAATGGGTAACAGCCCACGGGCGGTACCAGGCTAGGAACTTTCCTAGTGATGTCCTTAAGCCAGGACCCAGGGAGGCAGCAGACTTCCCTAAGAGGAGGGTCCGTCTGGCATATTGGACCCCCTGTTCCCTTCAGAAAGGAGTCACCTACAACTATAACCCGTCTTTTCTTCCTCGTGGAGGTGGTCATGATACTGGGGGTAGGCCTTTCTGACCTTGGCGACACCTCTGGTGTAGATGGACTGTCATCCACATCATCCATTGACTGCCCTTCCACATCCAGAGCCTCATACCTGTTGTACAGAGGCACCTGGGAAGGCAAAGTGGGCAAGGAGGGGCTTCGCCTGCTGCCCCGAGCGTGGACTTACCACCAGTCTTCTTCCATCACGGGGTATAAAAAGTATCAAAGAGATGTCTTATTCACAGGTGAGACCCTGGAGCACTTTGCACTGACTCCCATTCTCTTACCTGACTCACAGAGGGGCTGGCAAACTGACCAGAGATGTCAAGCCGGTTTTCTGCAGTCAGCTTTCTGCTCGGCTCCTTCCCCTCCCTCTTGACCATACACACTCCCTGCTTGCTTTCCCTTGGCCAACCCTGCAAGATTACAAAATGAGAGAGAAGCCAAGGACTTGTGAACACCAAGGGGAGCAGGCACTCGCACAGGTACCAAAAGGTCTACAGAAACCGACTGCACATTCAGATGTAAGGGAGAAGAGTTTGGCATCTGCATTAAGAGATCCAGGAAACCAAACACAACTGCAACAAAAACTGGAGCTTAAGGAAAGAAATGAAAGAATTAATTCAGAGGAGCACACTAGACAGCCAGCAAAGACAATTAATTCTTAAGGCCAACTAAAGGGAGAGACTCTAGCCAGGGCCTTGACTTCCATATCGTAGAAACCTGCACTTCAAATTAAGCCCAGAGGAAGTTTATCCACCGGAGCTGAATAATGAAACCATCATTCAGAATTATTTCATGTAACTTTTGTGGTTGGTTGTTGTTTTTTTTTTTTCAAGAGAGAAGCTGCAAGGCAGTTTAAAGCTCAACTGTATTAAGGTTCATGGGGGCTAGGTCATCTGGAGAAGCTCTGATTCCCTCTGGGCATTTTGATGATTCTGACTCCCCTCCCACACATTTCTGTTTCCCTCTCTCGGCACGTCACATCCATGGCTATCAAGCCCTGACCAGCGAGGGCTGAGCAGGTGAACGTGATTCAGATTCCATCTTTATTGTCTTTAGAAATATTTAGCAGGTTCTCTAAAGATGCTTTTGATTAATTACTATGCCGGACAAAAAGTTCAAAGCCTCCTTCAGCACTGGTGAACCCATTCCTTGCCCTGTTTTCAAACTGCAGACATTAATTTCACAGGTAACTTTACTTCAGAAGGATGATTTTGCATAATCAGAGAGATTGCTCTAAATCTCCATTATGCTCCCCCCACCAACACAAAGAAGAGATGCAACATGTATATGTATCTGGGGTCATCACCAGATGAACACCTCAGCCAAATAACATTCAGCCATGTTCCTGAAGAGAGGGCAGAGTACTCATACATAGATCCCCACTGTCACTAGGATCAGGCCTAAATTATACTATTTTAACATATGGCCACATTGGAAAGGACAGGCAGGGAGGACATAAAAACATCCCAGGTCAGTGTTTCTTTTTATTTCAACAGATAAATATACAGAACTGCACAGGCAGCCAGCCAGAAAGCTCATACATAACCTTGCTCAGAAACTGGCAGATCAGGTTCCTTTTCTCCCCTGTTATTATTATTTTGAGGAGAAAGTATTGTGGGGAGCCAGCATTGAGGACAACGAGCATCGAATGTGTTGTAGTAGCTATAGTAATGTGAAGACAGAATGACATTTTATATCTTCAGTTCATCTATTCCCTTTCAAATATTCTACATGCATTCTCCCTCCATCTTCACTTTCCTTTGAGAGCACGGCCACAGCAAGTATGCACTATCAATTATTTATTAAAATCCTTGGCTGCTTCTGCTCTGATTTCTGACTATAAACATGAATGTGCCTAGCCAAGATGAATGGGTACATCATTGGTTCAAACAAGTGCTGCTTTGATTGATAAGAAGCTTAAATGGCCTTCACTGCCTACTTATTTTGATTTACATTAAGTGCCCAAACTCCCCACTAACGTCAGGGCCCCTTTGACCTAGGTATTAGCCAATATCTATTAAAAGACTACCCCTCCCCTAAGAGTTTCATAATCTAAACACCCATGAAAAGTAGAGATACAAAGAGCTGAACCAGCCTGCTTGCCACCACAGAGCAGGCTACTAGCCAGGCACAGAATATAAGCCGTATCTCCTGCCTCTCAACAGGGATGGTGGCATCTTGCCACATTGCTGCAAGCTCTGCAATAGCTTTCATCACTACTGCTAGTGATTCAGGTTGACCCAGTGAGGCTGGCTCTTCTCCACTGCGTACGAGAAGCTGGAGTTCTATTAAATACTCTCTTACTATTTCTTTCTCCCTCTCACTGGTTGGCATTATTCCTCAAGAGAGGTTCTGCAACTAACAAAAAAAAAAAAAAAAGACTATGTTCTATTTGCTTAAACAAGGAATACAAAAAATATAGAAAAAGTGTAAGTATAGAGATTTGAGGAGAGCTTGTTTAAAACTATATCTTATCAATCTAGGTATTTAACTTTGTTTTTGAAGTGTTCTCTCTCTGAATGGTTTTCATTGACAGGAAATGTTTGGCTTTTTTCCCCTTAAAAGCAATTCTGAGAAAAGCCTGTATACTCCTCTGGTAAACTGCTGATTTAGGGAGTAACAAGAGGATAATAATAACCTGACACCACCCTCTCTCAAGAAAAAAATGTTAAAAAAGGAAGTATCTCTATTCCCCAAGACACCAATGTGTGTAGTGTGGCTAGTCCCCTCTTTTCACCCCTGTAATCATTGCCCTTCTCAGCAGAGTCAAGGACATGAATTTTTACTAAGCACCTTTCAAAAGGCCTCTAGATGTCCTACCCTCCTGAAGGGCAGCAGCTCCCTGCACACACGAAATTTCTGCCGAAGCTCAGTTCCAGCTATAGGTTTATGTGCCATTTATATGCCTGCACTGGGAGCTACCTCTTTTTTTCCCCTCGGGAAGCACCCCAGGTTTCATACTCTTTCTTTACTGCACTCCCCTTCCATTGCTAGCATCCTAACCTGCCACACTAGGCTCAAATAATACCTGACTACTTTCATTTGCAGCAGTAATGCTTCATTGCATGTTATAATACATGCAGTTGAACAGAACTAGATGGAACTATACCTTTGCTGTAACATCACATAGGTGACTTCCATAGACCAAAGCACTCCATATGTAAATAGTGGAAAAGCACCGAGAACAAGTCAGGCCCACCTTTATCTCAGACAGGATCTGTTTTGCAGTGCAGTTGTGGCATAAGTTTGAGTGTAAGAATTCTTACCCTGTTTATTTTCAGGAACTACCCAGCTATACGGAATTTTATACTGGGAAAATCTAGCTTAATAATGGACCGCATGAAAGCATCTAGTTAATACAGCAAAGGCCACATTTTGCTGTCAGTAGTTCAGATACTCAGTGCAGAGGGACAGAAACATCAGAAGCCTCAGTTAAATTGCTCTCTAGAGAAAACTCCCCAAACTTGTTATTTAGCAACAGCATAACTGTGACAGATACGCAAAGCACGCTCCATATTACAGTACTACATGAGCTAATGGAAATTATTTGCAGGAGTGATGGTAGAACTGTTTGTTCCATTAACTGGTACAGTCTTTGTCACCATGGCTTTCAAATGCTGCAACTCGCATTTAAAAATACAAATAAAACCATAAAGGGCACTAGATACACAAGGACCACTGTGGCAGGGTTTTATGATTACAATGACAAATGGGAAATACTTTGGTAGGGACAAATCTGGGAGAGAGCAGAGGGAAGGTTTTAAATTATATGCACACACTTTTCAGGGATGCAGACCTTTTTAAAGCACATAACCCTCCGTTATCAAAAGCCTTTTAAAATATTCAGACGTGATTAGATCAAGCATTTCCCTACAAAGCCCAATGAATGAGGTATGGCATTTCAGCTGTCTGAAAGACATGACTGCAGAGTGAAGCCTAGGGGAGGAGAAGAGACTTTAAGCTTCACTGACATATACTCCATATAAAAGGCATGCTAGGCAGACTTTTTGGGTCAGTGGTAATCAGCAAGAACATTAAAGCCTAGCTGTACTGTAACCGTGGAAAAAAATCTCTTTCATTCTCTAATAGCAAAAGCAGTCACAATGGCTGTGGTGAGCAGCCAAGTGAGGGGCCACTTACTCTCCAGCCTTCTCCTACTGAAGCCAATGGTGCTACAGCAACTACACCAGAGAGTGAAGTCGGCTTGCCAGCGCCCCAAGACATCAGCATGCTCCTAAGCTGCGTAGGCACGCTCTGTTTTTGCACCGCCTGGTTAGGAGACAGCTTAAGCAGAGATGGATCTAATGAAAATGTTCCTCCTCACCAAAAGCACACCAGTGAACATAAAAGGGCGCTGATGATTGAACAAATGCGTCACCAGCGCCCTGACTCGCACACTAAGGAAAGCTGTTGCATTTATGAGGTGCTTGGTGTTGCTAAAATCAGCTGGCAAGAGGCTCGCATCCCCTGCTCAGGTTTGTATTCTTTTCTCCTTCCTCTGCTTGAAATTCTTCAGCTGTTAAAAGCAAGACTGTCTTGCTGACTGTCAAGTCATTCAAATCCCAGATTTCACTTCCCATTAAAACAGCACACGATGATAAAAAGCAGGTCCTTATTTTACCCCAGCAGAGATTTTCTCTCAAATTAATCATTCACGCTATGAGCAATTAAAGAAACTGAAGTCTATATACAGCACTTGGATAGATACTGCACTTGAGTATATGTAAATAGGCTCCAGTGCTAGATGGTCTGCTGCTTGAATGGGATTTCAGTTACCTTATGACCAATTGGAAGTCTTACTTGGATGACATAGGGCCCTTTCCCAAATTTAAAACATGCAACTTTAAAATGAGCTTCATTCCTTCAAGGTAGACCCCAAATAACTAGACAGAGCCTCTTCAGAGGTTGTTCTTAGGTGTGGCTGGCTTAAAGAAGGTTTATATCTCTCTGAAACTCACATTAAGAAACAAAATCAGAACTTCACCATGAGTAAGGTAGAACAGAGGCTATCAAACACCTTTCAGCAACACACACATCCTTGAAAAGTTTGGATACTTCCTCCTCCTACTTAGCCCCCTCTGATACCTGTCTGCCTCATCACTCAGTGCTACCTTAGTCAAGAGGCCCAATGGGCCCAAAGCAAGTTTGATTTTAAAGATTACTGACAGCGACAATCTCAGGAGGAGAATCAGAAGAAAACTTGATGAAGGGCTCCCTTGAGGAAAATCCATGAAACCTTCCACCACATGGTGAGGACTTGCTCCCACTGAGTACCCAAAGGGTCTGGCTCCAAACCCTGCGAAGACCTTGCAAGACCACATCGTATGTAGAGTCACAACTTGTATCTCCTCCAAAGCCATCTGACAGGATGATGCTACAAGTGTGGATATTTGTCCCACAGTCTTCATGACGGGCACAGCTATTCTTAGGAGGGAAGCAAGGAAGCAGTCACCTGGCGCTCAGTGTGTGGGGAAACATCCAGGCAGACACACACAGCTAAGGAATGCAGTAAATAATTCAATATGAAGAACAGAGGCCTGGGTTTTAGCATGTACCTGGAGCTCCCACAACTCAAATTCTAATAGCATGGGCTCAAAATACAGAAAAGGATAATGGAAAATAACAGGAGAGAAATCCAATGCTTCACCTCAATGAAAGCATTTCCTAACTTTTAAAGAATGATAAAATGACCTATATGCACTGCAATTAATGAACACCTTTCCTTTCCTCTGTTCCTGGAGCCAGAAAGCCTGCACACCATCACAACAACATTACAGGTCTCATTTTGTGTGTGTTGTGAGCACTGCTATGTACGACTGAGTTCGCCGTTCCATCCTGGAACTGCTCTGTGTTTTGGGAAGCCACCGGCCGGTGTTTGTTACCCATCAGAACCAAGGTGTCAAGCATATTATGCTGCTTCTTAACCAAGTAAAGAGGCTCTTGCTGGCATAGAAGCAAATGAGCAGCTTTCCCAGGAGTGTTTTTACAGGACACCAGCTCAATATTTAAAAAAAATAAAAGTCAAGGATTATGTATGATGAACAGCTGGAGAATGTTAAACATATTTTACTTTAGGTTTGGCAGGGTTTAGTAAATCATGATTTAATCACACTCCCAGGCCATCGCTGTAAGTGAACTCTGGAAATGCTCAATAAGACATAAAGAAAGGATAAACAGAAGAATGGAAAAGACATTTTACCAGGAAGGACAGAGCCATTTGTTATTTAGCTTTGGAGCGAAACAAATGTGAAGAAGTCTCAGAAAGGAGAGATGAGAAGTGATATGAAAGAACACCATGTCACCTTCCTCCCTCAATCATGGGCACGCTTCAGCTGCAAAGCTGGCTTGGACCTCTGGGTGGGTGTCCCCACCCCACACGCGTGCAAGCACGTGCACACACACACACACACACACACAGCTGTAGGCTCCAGAATGCTTTAATGTGAACTGCCCATTCCTTACTGTAGGAAGACTTCAATGTCAGGAAACGATGCCAGATTTTTAAATCAGCTAGGCAGTGCATAAGCCCAGATAAATTAAAATTAGTTCCATGCAAGTTTTGAGGAATACTGTCATATGCTTTACTGAAGATTAAGGGACAAGTCAGTGAAAGCTGTGAAACTGACTTCAGTGGCACACGGTTTAGCTGTCTGAGCACTGCATTTACCTTATTCAAGCAATTTTAATAGTCGTTATAACCAAGCCAATGCTCTGCTTTATTCTTTATTAACACCACTTGCTCATTTTTTGTGGTTTCATTACCTCCTAGAAGGCAGAGGTTTATAGGTTCTGGGCCAAATTCAGAAGCAAGGCTTGTAAAACTGATCTAAATTATACTTGGGTAAATTATATTCTACAAGATCTTCTTAACTCCAAGAGAAATGGGAAAACAAAATGTTAAACTGGAGGTCAAAGTGATTAAGTGTGATTCGCTGCACAAGCCACACCATGTTCTGCCCTCCTATTAACTGCTTGAGTGAACCAAAGCATACCAGAAGATCCATACTAGGTCAGACCAACAGTCTGTCCAGCTCAGCACCCTGTCTCCAGTCCTTTGACTAGGCTTCTAGATTACAGGACATCATATTACATGGGACGGCAAGGCAGCATAGAAGCTTGCTCCATCCACTCCACACACACCTGACGTGGCAGCACCTCCCAAAAAAATAAACAACGGCACCAGCAGTTGACCAAGGCAACGTACAACAACATGCCACAACCTTTCTCCAGAGCACCCCATTTCCAGCAATGTTCTCCTCTGGGATTTCCTGGAACAGAGCAGATGCCCTTGTATTTATCAGCGCTCAGTAGATCTCCCTTCCATTAGTGGATCTAGTTGCTTTAGATTTCATGTATCTTTTTAGTATCCCAAAAGTTGAGGTGAGGAGCTCCCCAGTTGCTCAAGGACTCACCTCACATACTTTTGAACTTATCCCTTGCTAGTTTGCTTTTATGTCCCCAACATCTCTCTACTGTACCCAACTCTTCTGGTTTCCTTGGTGACAATATATAGTAAACCAGGGTTCTGGTCAGCTGCTTAACAGTGTAGATTTTATGTGGCTTTAAGATCAACATTTCCTCCTTAAATCTTTTTTTTTAGTATTATTTTACAAGAAAATAGCATAAAAATTAAGAATTTTTCAGAATCCATTTTTTCACACACCTGTGACTTTTTACATCATAAATGTTTACATTGTGATGTAAACATTTTAAAACCTTGTTGTTTCCTATTCTTCATGTCTCAGGTTTTTATAAAAGAACTTCACAAAAATTTTGGAGTTCTCGGTAATAAAATTCCCATTCTAATTGTCCAATTCTTTTTCCCTACTTACTATATATCTTCCTGTTCTTTGAAATCACTGCGTCCAAACTGTGCTGATGTAAGTGAAGGAAGAAAACCTTACCTAGTGTCTTTTCATTCTCTCCTCTGCCCTGAAACAAACTCCTCTCCTTTGCTTAATCACGTGCATGTTATAAAGAAGAAAGTTATACAAAATTTTACAATACAAAGAAGTTTGCCAAGCATTCGGTTTTAAAGGATAGCATGAGACAAAGTGGAAAACATCGGTTCTTACCAACACGTCTAAAGCTCCTAGCGAGAAGTTAGATTGTCTTCAGTGAGTTTTATAAAACATTCATGCACAGCTGCTTGATTACTTCTAATGGTTTGGCCAGAAAGATTGTTCTAAAAATCCATAGAAGTGAAGGCTTGAGGGCTTCCTTACCTATGTGAGAATGATATTTTTTCAAGCTTACTCTTATCGAACATCTAGACTTCACAACTTCCAAAGCAAGATGGCAGAGCTGGCTGAATACAGTGAAACCAGACAAGGAGGTCCATGCAAGCACAGCTCATTACTAATGGGGACTGCAGATGGGCTGTGCTTTGAAACTCAGATACCTGAAGCTTAAATACAAGGAGCTCACAAGTCAGTTGTGATGGACTTGCACATTAGCAATGTAACAAAAATGGCACATTCGCACAATATTATCCATTTTGCCCTACGGAAATGCAGGTTTCTAAAAATGAACAATCAAATGAACAATTTTAACATGCACTCAATTTGTCCTGTCTTGGGACTACTTGTGCTGAGTCAGATTCCTGCTAGAAACTGCCTGGGTTTCTGGAAGGAAGGTATTAAAGACTGCGGTGGAAGTTAATCCTTTTCATTTAAGCACGTTTTAAAGTCTGCTGCCAGCCACTAAGATACAGGACAACACATACCATCTTTTGAAAAGGGAAAACGGGGAAAAAACATAATAAGAAATGGAAAAGCCACAAATCGCAGCCCCCGTGTTAATCATACTTTGGACAGTGGTGGCAACCAGGCTGAAACACAAACAGTCTTCATTGAGAATTAAGTCAGTTTTTCACTTCAAAACCTATACGTCAAAAATCAGCGTGCTTACACATTGTCGGGACCTAAATAAGTACTTCCTGCCATTGTGAGCTCTAAGTGAATGGCGTCAGTTCAGGTACGTAAGCCGAGACAGCGTGTACTGAAGCCTTTCCTCCCATCCCTGTGGCTTGCGGTGGCTGCAGGAGCCCCGGGACAGAGAAGATGACCTCAATGGGAAGCTCTATCCCCACCACATCCAAAGCCCGGTACCAGAGGCCCACACCACCCAACAGGAACAACGGCCCTGGTGGGACCGATCCTTAAACCCTTCTGCGTGGACAATGGCCAAAACGGCGTCCCTGCCGAAATCAATGGCAAAACCCCCGCGGATGCCGGTGAGGCCAGGACATCACCCAGGCGCCTGGTGGGAGCCAAAACAACAGTGCCAACTCTTCAGCCACCTCAGAGAGAGTGGGAGATGCCAAAAAAAATTAAAAATGAAAACAAAAGGGGGATTTTGCTGTGAGGTCTTAAATTAAACTAAAAGAAAACTCCTTAAGAGAGTGATAAATATCGTTCGCAGCTTCTATCTAAGCATCAGCTCAAAGTATTTCCTTCTTTTCTAATTAAAATAGGGATTTGAGTGCCAGAACAATGATCTCTAGTCAAAGACTCTCACAGATGGAGGGATCACACCAACTCATTTCCTACTTAAACAATGAAATCAAACCAAGGTTTGGGAGACCAGCGTTTGTTGCTATTACTTGAGCTGGCACCACGCGCGCTCTGCAGTACTTTGATGTGGCTGCCTTAGGCAGCTCATAACAGGAGTAATAATATTGTAAAATGTAAACAATCCCAGTTAGCAGTTTGGGAAAGAAGGAAAAAAAAACCCAAAAAACCAGAGTCCCTGCTTTTGCAGCAAGAAAGAGCATACTGCCTTCTCCACTTGTGGGGCCCGGTAAAACCAACCCCAAATTTTAATAGTGCCAAGTCTGTGCTCCTGCACGTGACGGAAGGGGAGATCGGTGCCAGCACAGAGACCCCCCTGAGCCAGGCGGCCGTAGGCGTGGGGCAGCCCCAGCCCTGGGCACCCCCCTGGGGATGGGGACAGGTCGAGGCCAGGCCGGGATGTGGGCCCGCGGGTGGGCCCAGCTCGGCGGGGCCCATGGCCGGGCAGGGCAGGGCTGTGGGGAGCTGGAGACCGGCCCTGCTGCGGCATCGCTGGGGCAGGGGCTGACGGCCTGGGGGGCTGACATGGGGTCCTGGGCCCTGGGCAGGGTGGGGGCAGCCCCCGGGGGACTGACATGGGGTCCTGGGCCCTGGGCAGGGTGGGGGCAGCCCCCGGGGGACTGACATGGGGTCCTGGGCCCTGGGCAGGGTGGGGGCAGCCCCCAGGGGACTGACATGGGGTCCTGGGCCCTGGGCAGGGTGGGGGAGAGCCCCAGGAGGCTGGGCAGGGACAGGCAGGGCTGGGGGTGCGCTCAGGGCCAGGACACTGGGACTGCAAACTCCAAACCCAAGACGAACACAGTCATACCCCAGAGTTACCCCAAGCGTCCCCGTGACTGGCACTTAAAGGGCTCTCCGGCTGATATGGCGGCTATAAAAACTTTAAATTGCCAATGAAAGTGATAATCATGAAAAAAATTTAAGTGCTGAGAAAGTACTGCTCACATTCCAATGAACCCCTGACACGCAGGAGTAGATAATTTTTAAACTCATTTACTGCTTTTCAAGTGAACGTTGCAACGACAGTGAAAAAAGTGGGCATTGGAAAGAGCAGCAGAGCATACCTAACGGCAGGTAAACCCACACATCCTATGCAGTGTGACCAGCCAGGCATCCATCCTCTTAAATGAATGAAAAGCAAAACAGACATGCTGACCACGTAGGAGTACCACTGTTTTCCTGATTCTGCACCAGTTCCCTTTTCCCTCCTCGCATTTCCTCACGCTTCCTCCTTCCATTGCCATCCTGATCCAGTGCCTCTTGCAATCAGCGGGCTTCCTGCTACTGCTTTTAATGGCCTCCAGTCAGACTCTACAACACTTAAGGCCCTACCTTTATGAGCAAACCCCACCAAGTAAGGAATTTCCATCATGAGATGTGATATGCATGGGAAGGCATGGCCGGCAATGCTCGGGGACAGGCCTGGCATAGTTGAGCTGAACCAGGAGGTGGAAGAGAATGACTAAAATCACAGAAATCCCAGTTTAGCAAGGGAAGATTATAGCTTAATCTTGAGATAGGAGGGCAAAACTGACTTTGTTTTAATAACTGCGGTTCTGCTGGGGACAAAGAAAGCAGTACATGTCACAAAAGTAGAATAAAATTCATGTTATTAATGCTAAGAAGCAGAGGGCTCCACTGAATCCAAAGCGGTTATTGTTCTTCTACTATCAATCGCTGTGCTAAAAGCCTTTTGTATTTTAAAGCCTGAAGCCAAGCTCACAAGCCTTAAGATTCATTAGATCAAAGGAAATGGTTTATAGAAAAACAGACAGATTTAAGGACATACCCAAACATATCTATTTACAGGTCTAATCCTTAAGGCATTGATTATATTACTCAGTCTGTGCATGGACAATGGTATCGGTGGTGGTGCTGCTCCAACTCCCTTATTAAAATACATTCAGATGGAGACCTAACATTAAGAGTTGTGTTTTCTAGAAGTGAATTTACATCTATCAAAACCAGACAGTATTCCTCACTTCCTTTATCACATTATTTCCAGATAGATGGTATGCATGATATGAAATGCTGGTCATAAAATATTCAACCTCTGAATCATAGAATGAAGAGTGGTTTTAAGTAAGTCTATTCAGTAGCTTAAGAGTTTACAAGCTTTAAAGAGTGTTTTGGAAAAAAAAAGATGGTGGCTCCCTAGCATTTATCCAGATTCTTCTCATTTAGGAATGAGTTAGCAGGAGGAATGTCAAGAGAAAAATATCTAACCACTGTCATATGCATTGGCCAATTTTGAGAGAAAAATATCTCAATTCAACCAATTTTAACTGTTATTCTTCTATAATTTTTCACTTTATTTGCAAAAATAGAAGGTAGTGTCACTGCCAGGTATAACTACCACTTCCAGATTAAACAGCAAAATCTACCAAGATCTCCTCCATAAAAATAGAGAAGAAAAACTATGGAAGTACACTGTGAATGCAGCAGCAAAAATCCATTGAGTAGGATGGAAAACTGCCTCTTTATTGCACTTACAGAAAACACAGCAATATGCCTATCAGGAAGTCCTCTAGACAGACAACCCACCATTTATTTATGGTTTGGATTTATTTTAAGGTGCTGAGATCAGTTCCAAGTAAATTCACCTTAAAAGGGAGACCATATGCTAATCTCTGTCCATTATTGCCAAGTCCAAGTATTCGAAGATCAGCAGTCAAATGCCCTTGGCTCCTACAAGAGAGCCTGCATACATATCTATTAGATAGAAGTACCAGAGCTGTGTGTGTTGTTTTTTAAATGGTAGTTTAGTGCTTTTCATTTACCTTCAGGACTGTGAACCTCTAGAGTTCAAAATACTAATGTTTACAACCAGACAAGCTAGTAACTTGTTTCTTTTTAAACAGGGAGAGCTGATGCTCAAATGAACATATGACTCTAGTTTTTGGCAGTCTAAGATGGTCAATAAAATCACAGAAGTTGGCGACACTGCCCACACTGTCAGCAAGCCATGAACCAAGGGCGACAGTACATCTACCATTTTACAAGGTCCCCTTCCATCAGTGTTTTTCCAAACAGCTACTAACAGCATCTCTCAAACAGTATAGCCTATGCTAGCACAAAACTAAAAGGATTAATAAAATAGCTGTTAATTGCATGCAGGGACAAAAAATTGTAACAAATAAGATGAGGACAAAATGCTTTAGCTTCATTTGCACACTTAGCCCAGTGTGCACGGCAAATTGCATTTCTGTCATGCACAGCTTTCACTTAAATGCAACGAAGGCCTTATAGAGTACCCTTGGCTTCAATGTTTCGCTCATTCTCATCTTTCTGAGGCCACAACCTATTCCTAGGCTACCCATTTTTTCCCCACTTCATGCAGCGACAAAGGGTCAGAAAACAATCAAATTGTAATTTCAATGCAGATGAGGCAAGCAGTAGGATTACATGCTTCTTTTTTACTGCAAAGCAATCTCTCTTAATGCCTCAGTGCTTTGCGCACAAAACTGTTTCTCTGCTTGCAAAAGAAAACATACAAAAAAAACGAAGGGGAGGTGACACCTTAGCCACAGAAACCTTTGGGACTGTGTCACGAGTTGTGGAGTGGCCATACTGGTTCGCTATACCTGTCCAACAACAGCGGACCTCTCAAGCATCTTCCTTCCCAACAAGTGGAAAAGCCCTGGGTCATGTCATGGAAAAGGGGGTGCACCCCAGGGACTATGTCACTTGTTGGGAGAGGTGTCCCAGCCCTTGGCTCTCACCTGCCACCGAGCAGACCCGCCTCTCATTAGAAGTCTCCTGTTAGGTGGCGTAACCCCAGCTGCATCACAGCAATCCCCTTCCACCAGACCCAGCTGCTTCCAGTACCTATGGTCAGTCACAGGATGCTGCTGAAATATGTATGAAACACAGGCCTGGCTGCTCGGAAGCAGCAGGCAGAAGTCAAGCATGGGAGCTCAATGTAAAATAAGGACCAGTCTGCTCCAAGATAGGCAAAAATCACACAGCACTCTCAAACCACAGTTTCCAAAGCCAGGGTATTCAGGCGTTCTCCAAAGCAAAGACATTTGTACCTAGGAATTCCACATCTAGCAGCACTGCCCTTGGGGTAAAAAAATAAGATAAACATGGTCCCTTCACAGAGCTTGGAGGAGGTAACAAGGTATCAGTACTGGGAAATAGTGTGGCACCCATTAGTTTGATGTTCTCACTTCTAAGCTAGATGGCCTTAGCCATGCACACAGTACACAAAGGAGAAAAGTTAGCACCGATTTTCTCAGCAGTCCAATACAAAACCATAACCATGCTAGTCTTTAAGAAGAAATGTCATCCAAAGGGGCCAGCTTCCAGAAGATGATGGCAACCCACACCAAACATATACACCCCTGTGCTGAAAGGCTGCTGCAGAGCTTCCAAACTCCACAGAAGATCAGTTCAAGTCCTAGCCTGGCTTTAGGCCTGCACAAGGATGCAGCCCCACTCCCCATGCTCGTTACCGTATTCCAAAACTGCCCATCAGCCTTCCTAAACTATAAAAATTTGCAGATATTATCCTCGCTCCTCCATCACTGCTGCGTGCAGCCTAACAATCTCCCAAGCAAAATTACCCTTTGAGGGCAAACACCTCCTTCTGAAAGGCGCTCCCACGTGTCTCCTGTCATCAAAAGGAGAAATCCACACATGTGGATTTCTGTGTGGTGGTGACTGACTGCCAGTTGGTGGCTCTTCTGCCATGGGACATGTGGTCTCATAAAGGAGTTCAGGCCATTCGGGCTCTACACAAGCCATTCCTAGCTGTGTCCTGGCAGCAAGTTGCCACGTTAACATCACTTTTGCCTCCATGCCAAGTCAGAACAGACACTTTCTCCCTGCAGTATCTCCCCAAATGTTTCGAAAGGCAGGTCACACTTAAGGAAACCCCCAGCAGAGCTAGAACCCCACTTTATCCCGTTCTGCATCAACACGGGGACAAGAACACAACTGTGAAAGAGTTAATTCTCCCAATGTGGGTATTTTTCTTCATTTTACCTTAGCTTAAGTGGGGTAAAAGAAGATAATTTTCTGCAGCACAGGTATACGCTAAACCAAGTCTGTAAGGATTAAAGCATTTTTATCTCCAAATCGTCTGTTCCACAAAATTTGTTTTTCCACACATTTACAGTTAAGGTGATTTGTTTGAGCTTAGTTGTTTTGTTTTGTTTTTAACATGAAAAATGGAAAATTGTAGAACTGAAGGTTTAGGAAGTCATTTATATGAAATAAAGTATCCCACACTGTTTTAATTTTCTTGCTGATATTCATGTGGGTTCCCCACAGCACGTTTGTCAAACATTGCCCTTTACATTAAGGCTTTGGCAAGTATGATAAAATACAAACACAGGCCCTATAAAACCATATTCACAGCACAAATTTACATTTATAGCACTTAATATAATTAATATAGAGGACAGCAACAGTAGGGTGCGTATATTCTATGTTTTCTTCAGTTGCTGAAATTGTAGCAAGAGCACATGATTTTGAACGTCTGAGGGTAAGGATGTGAACATTAGCCCCTTTGACACAGATAGGAGGAGGCTTGTACGTACTGAGCTGGTAAGAGTCAATAAGAAAATAAGTAAAATGAAACAAGTAGCCCAGTTTCTCAAGAAAAGAAAGATAACACTGTTCCCAAGCTCAGTAGCACTGATTAGCAGAATATACCCTCATTTACTGCTACTGTATAGCCTAGACATACATGGTCAAGTTCCATAATTAGCGTCCTCTGTTACAAGGATAGAGTATACATTCATGTCAGAACCCAGGGGAGAAGAAGAAGGGTGGGCGAAGATACTTTTTTCCATATAAAAGAAGCTACTGTGTTTCCGCAGCTCTCTGCAGACGGGTTCTGTAGGTGGCCATTGAAACAACAAAGGAAGTTCAAGGGTTCAAGACAGATTTCTGCTGCTTAATACCCAGAAATCTGCATTTTTAAACTCAGTCTCCCTGCTGTGCAATTATGTATGAATTTAAGACTAGTCGTTTTCTTACAAGAGGCTGTGTTGTGCAAGTGGGAGACAAAATCAGGTCACTCAATCATGAGAAGTAAATTTCTCTCACCAGCCGTTGTACTCCAGAGAGAGACAAAGAGGGAAAGGCAGATTTTATTCCCTCCTCAGACTAGTCCAATTTCTAATCATATCCTTTGGAGTTTTGAATACCCCTTCCCTTTCCCTTCAGACCCAGGGACTAACATGGGAACCTAATTAAACCTTAAGTAGTGTCGTGTAAAGACCAACACTGTGTTAAGATTTGACTGAAAGAAAAGATCAGCCAAGGCTGCCTCTGTAAAACATACATCCCCTGTCTAAAACAAGGCACCTGCCCTCCCTGAGACTTCTGTGTCTATTCCAATCTCCCTCTCTTTCTCTCATTTGCCTTTGAACACTTCATTTAAACTTGTCTCCTTCCTCTGAGACATTTTATATATCCACTCAGTGTGTTCACAATGGTCCATACGCATTGGAGGTCATGCCCTTCCAGAGCAAAAAGCCTAGAGAAGAGACTAATCCAAATTGCTGTGCTTTGCCACATTCCTCACCTTAGGACCCCTCAAACTGTCAGCAGAAATTCCTCCAATTTCACCGCGGCTTTGCACAGGCAAGAGAATCCACAGCAGCAAAGCCTGACCCAGGATGCAGCCGCCCTCACCCACCACCCTGTGATGAACGTCCACACACAGAACAGGAATATTTTACAACTCTCTAGAGAAAAACCAACCTATCTCCTGCTGTTGGACCGGAATTCAGTATTAGTGAACACCTCTGAGACAAAATTTCTTTTGCTAAAACCAGCTGATTTCTCGCATGCTTTCACAAACAGAGAAACCAGTAATTAGGGTTAAGGTTTTTGCTAGAAAGACATGGCAAAGGAAGTACATCAAGCCTAAACCATATGTCTATGTGCGGTTTTCATTTGCTCCCAAACATTATTTTCTGTGTGATCATGAACACAAAAAGGTGTTTAGAAGAGTCAGCCTGGGAAGAAATTACTTTCTTGACTACCTTGGAGGAGGCTACTCTCAAACCAGCAGGCAACAATTGCTTCTATAGGAAAGATATGACCCAGGTCCGTCAGCTTTATTTATATATGGCAGTTCTGCCCCGTAAACAGTTCCATTACACAGCACAAATTCAAGGTGTGTGTCGCTGCCTCACGCAGGTTGGCTCTTCCAGGGCTCCCAGACAGTGTCTTATTTGCTTTATGAGCATTCATTTTTTAGTTTCTGTATTAAAAATAAGTACTATCAGACATTTATATTTATTAGGCATTTTTACAAAATCTCTATTTCAGTGACCAAACGTCAACAGCAAGTACACCTTGTTAATCAAAGCCTATTTTCAAAAGAAAGTCATGCTGTACACTAGAGGTTACAAAGCTCATTCTGTTTAGTTCCAACATGTGCAATATACCGCATTAGATCAAAAAGGAAAAACAAATCAGAAAATGTGTTTTCCTGCTCTGATTCTCTAACATAGCCCACAGTTTCAACCCTGAGCCTGCGTAGTTCAGTGCTGAAGAGCGGCGGACTAATTCGTGGTTAGTGAGTCAAGCAAGAAAATCAATCACTGGATCACAGCAGTACCCTTTATCTGCAAATGAGAAAGGGTTTATCTGGGTTTGCCCTTTCTTTCCATATACAATAAAACACAAATGGCTGCAAAGAATCCTGAAAGAGAAATTGAAACGTGTGACTAAATCTAGTAACTGAAGATATTACAATTTAAATATATGGATGGATGGATAGATATTTAACATGCATGTACGTATCTATGGATGTCAGAAGTTACAGCTAAGGTTGCCATGCTCAACTCTGTTTACGACCACAGTCAGACAAGCTGCATGCTTTCCCAGCTCTCCCAGCTCTCCAGCTCTTTGCCTTGGTCGGGTCACAAGGCTATTTTTTTGAGAGTCGAGAAAGTAAAGTGAAGGTGAATTTTGAAAATAATCTTTTTTTTCAGCCTGATTTGCCACTTTGCCATCTGAAAGAGGCACTAGTGCATGGTCTACTGAAAACAGACCACTAATTTATGGAGGAAGTATTTTTCTTCCTGCACAGGGCAGGTATCATAGACTACGTTCGGAGGGAAGCGAGACCTCAGGTAGCCACAGAAAAGCTATTAAACATCTCTGTATGACTTCTGCTGAAGTGTTCTCCTGAAATAAGAGCAAATTCCAACACTACAGGTCCAGCTGCTGCTTTTTCAGCAAATGTCCCTCCAATGCTAGCTGGGGGCCTGCATAACAACTTTTCTCTGAAACCTTCATCCTCCAAGCACTCAGCAAGCCTCATTTTTCCTTGAATGCATCTCAAGGTCTCCTCCTCCCTCAAAGTGCACTCACGGGGCAGCTTTTCCATCAGCCTATTTTTGTAAGAAAATGAAAGTTACTCACCAACTACATACCAACTTTTCCCTTTCGATATGCCCTACTCTTGTTGAGCAGGGCATATCAGTAGCAGTGAGGGGGCCTCCCAGGTCAGATGCAAGCATGGCACAAATGAGGCGGCAAAAAAATTAAGCTCTGCCAAACCTATGCTAGCTTGGGGACTGCAGCACAAACACACATCTCCAGACACAGAATCAGCAACATCTAGCTGGGCTTATTAACGCTGTGGTGGAGCCAGCATTGCCAAAGTCAGAGGCAGGGTCAGCCTGAAGGATAAGGAAAGCATCAGCTACGGAAAGGCAGCTCAAGGAAGGAAATTGTAAAGCGAGGCGAGAAACTGGACCCAGCCAGGCCCAGGACCCACTCAAAGCTGTTTCCCGTGAGGCATGTGACTGCAAAAAGATTGGGAACTATTAGATGGAAAAATAAAAAGCAAGCCCAGCATTAGGAGTTCAGATGATAAATCCTTCCAGATGGGACCCGTGCACCACTGTTCTTTCTGTCCCATCTCCTGTTACAAAGGACTGAAGCCACAAAACTGCTCTCAGATCCCACACACCTATAGTGAACTACCTCCTCTTTGAATTCAATTTCAGCAGGTATGAAAAGGAAGGGATTTCTCTTTCAGCTCTTGTTAGTATTTTCATCTCATTTTGGAATTTGTCTATCATTTTTATCTTTTGATTTAGAGATGTTAATAAAGATTGATGGTCTCCCTGAGGAAAAACAGGTGAGGAGATAGCACAAGTTGGCTTATATCATCCCAATAAATCTTCCTTTCAAAACAAACATAGCTTTCTCTTCTTGCAAAACACTGCTCTTTAAAGACCGTACTTTGTTTTTTAATAAAGGAAAAAGTCTTTCAACTGTGTTAGCGATTAGCAAATGAATATGGCAGCTAACCAAGATGCTCAGGCCTGTAGCTTCAGTCACTTATCAGATTAACAGATATAAATGAAGGATTCTGTAGTCTTCACTTACAGTGGCTGAAGTCATCGGGATTAGATGGCACAGTGAGGAAAGGCTGCAGCACTGAGCCCGGAGAAATGGGGAGGACGGAGGGAGAAACTGAGGAGAAAGGAGCTCCCAGAACACATACGCATAAGGACACTGCTGTCGGCAGCTGCCTTTGAGTGGTGAACGATACAGAGAAATAAAAGAAGAGTTCCAGAAACAGCTTATAAAAATAATTAGTAGCATGAAAAGATCTACAGATGGAAAGAGACTGAAGAGGTATGATGCGTTTAATTTAGATATAAGGGCACATGAAAGAGGTACACAAAGTAATGAATAGCACAGAGAAAGAACTCCTGGATTCTTTAATCATCCAGCTTTGTAATGCAAGAACAAGTGGGTATTCAGAGAAATGAAACCAATTCCAGAGAGTTCCCAGGCAATACACAGGTAACCTGCGGAGCTGCTGGCCACGTTTCATCACTGAGGCCAAGAATTTAGGAAGAATTAAAAAAAAAACCAAACAAAACACAAAACTCACACCCCTACTCAATTAATAGTAGCACGTGCAATGACAACATAGCGAGTGAAAAAATGCCACATAAGAAATGATGCTTCAAGGGACCTGTCAAAACCAAGCCTTCCTTCTCTAGGGTATAGCTTCATGTGTGGGCAGTCGTTACTACTTTTCACTACAGCACTTCTTACACTTTGCTTGAACCATCTGGTTCCAGCCATGACTTTTCTGATCAAAACTATTTTCCTGAGTATTTGAGGATTGCCATGAGGCTCATGGTAGAAAGAATAATCCTTATCCCCGCGAGCCCTCTCCCTGTGCTACCTCAGCCTGCAGCAGCCCAGGCATGCGAGGGGGGAGACCCTGGCACTGTTACAGCAGGAACACTAACATTGCCGTGTGGTTGTTCCCATGGCCCTGGGACACCTCCGCGGAGGCACTTCATCCCACTCCAGCAGCAGCGAGGCTGAATACAACATCCCAAACCGGCTGTCATCCTCAGGCATTTTCACAGCTACTGGAGGGGGTGTGCATGGACACAGCTCCCCAGCTTTTCTTAACAGCTGATAAAATGGGGAAGCTCATGTAGGTTCTCCCGTCACGGGCCACAGCTGCGGAGTCCTCCTCGAGCTGTAGAAGCAATTTAAAAAGAGTCTGGGTGGACACAGGGCCAGTGGTCTGGGCTCATTTCCACAGCTGAAAAGAAAACTAGGTTCTCTCCAGGGAAATGGGCAGAGGGGTCAGTCCTGCACCGCATCAGCACCTGGGGAGCGGGGAGCACGGGGCAGAAGGGGCACCCTTGGTCCAACGCGGGCCATAAGCAATGGGCCGTAAGCAATGGGCCAGCTTTTGCCTCCAGAGGGCAGAAAAACGTAAATGGAAACGATCCAGCTTGCTGTGACTGCTCCACATGCCTGCTCCTTCCAGTGAGCTCCCTCGGAGAGGGCAAGAAAGAAAAAAAACCCAGAAGTGATTCATGAGGGCGTGAAGCTTTGTCTGCCTGAATAATGAACTAACGGTTGGCCTTGCCGACAGCCCTGCATCCTTTTACCATCTCATCAGTCTGCGCTTTGTTCTCAGGCCCCGCTCAGCCATCAGCTGAGGAAGTTCATCTGTCTCAGCAGTACACCGTAATGATAGCAAGGGTTAAATACCACTTAGATGGAGGTACAAAAGGCCGGTATAATTTTATATGAGGCCAGACAGCTGGTTTGTATAATTCCAGTTTTCACAGAGCGTTTTCTTTGCAGTGCGTCCCCTTAAAAAAACTTTTCCCCGCGAGTTAATTCTCTCACGGGAGAATGCCAGCGCAGCTCCAATTATCAGTGAGACAATCCAAAGCTAAGTTCGCTGTCAACTCAGACCCGGGCAAAGGCTTCAAGAGAAAAACTCTTATAGAAGTCCTCACCATGAAATCATTTAAGGACAAAGTAGAGAGTTTGTTTTGTGTCTACCCTGTTGGGTTTTTTCCCAAAAAAAACCTTACCGCTCTACATTTCTAAGAGTTTCCAGATAAGAACATCTGTTTTTAAATAATCTCAGTGCTGCTTTGGAGTTTCTACAGTGTACAATGAAACAATCAGCTGCTTTTTATTAACTTATTTGTTTGTGCAACAGCATTGGTGCATGTTCATCCCTTCATCACTGCACATCAAGCAACTGGGGCAGATCCAGTAGCGGGAGTGTTCAGTGCTTGCCAATTCTGGTACATCAGCACTGACGAGTAGCTGAATCATGCCTGCCTTGCCTGAGCAGGCACTCATTGAAGACAAACACACGGACACACAGAGTTGCTTACTGAATCCTCTTTCCTCCATGTTTTAACAGCTAAAAACTGAGCTGAAAACATAAGTCAACAGCAAGGCATTCAAGGTGCAGCTGAACTCTCCTTCCCCTTATTCTCCTTCCTCCCCCTTCTCCTTCCCTTGTCTCCAAGATTCTCCCAAATAATGGAAAAACGCCCTTCTCCAGGGATACCCCTGCAACATGAGGACAGGATGGACCTGATCCATGAGGACTCCTGTAAACGGATTCTACACTATCACACACAGCTTTGCGTAGCAAAATACCATCCTAGAAGCTCTTGGGATTTCTCGCAGAGTGTGAGCTAACAGACTCTGACTGCCATAGAGCTGAGGGGAGGGGGCAGAGCAAAGCCGGGTCCCAATTTGATAACACACTGTGTGCCCCTCACCTCAGCACACTACCTGAAGCCTTTGGTAAATGACCCTCCTGCTGAGGACGGACGGAGGACACGGGGTGTCACTATCCAATCCACAGAACGACAGGGCAGGAGCAATACTGAGACCTGTGGGTGCAGGGTGTGCCACAGCAGCCCTCGAGAACCAAAAATGAACAGTTTCATCATTTCAGCGATGTGCACGTTACCACAAAAGGGAAAAAGCCCCTTTACTGGGCTTGGTCTGACTGACAGCCTACTAAAGGCAAGTGGAGCCCGTCTTCTCTGCAAGTCTTCCTAATGGCTCAGAGCAGTGGAACTGGTGCCTATCCTCTTAAGAGGATAAATGAAAAAGCACGGTCCTTGAAGCTTTTAATTATGGCACCTCGAGCTCTTAAATGCTTCAAAGACTGGATTATAGAGGAGTACACAAAAGAACTAGAAAATCCCATAGAGTCCAGTCTGATCTCTGCGCCTATATATTCTGTAACTACCCCTTTGACAGCACTATCCTATCTGATCTGATTTTGACTCTTTGCAATGACTGGATGTGGACAAGCTGCTTGGCTGCTGTGAAGATGCTGTATGTGATGGAGCAAGGGGGTGTTTCAGTGAAAGGCAGGTCTCGATTTGTCTAGAGTACCTGATGATCTTACAAGCACAGATTAAAAATAGTTTTTGAAATGTCTGGACCAAAGCACTATTGCTGTCCCTGCTGGAAACAAAAGCACCTTGTAATCATGCCACAAAATGAGAAGTTTCATAACAAGCGCTCTCCTCTACGAATCTCCCACTGTAAATCCAAGAACGGGGATCTCCACCCCCACTAAAATGAACAAAGCTCTCGATCTGGGTTTAAAAGGTAAGGGGGATCTAATTACACTTTACAAGCCACCTGCAGATCTTGAGTAAACTACTATTTAATTGAATCATTCTTCTGAAATTTTCTTTAAAGAAAAAGAAAGATACTGACTCATTATGGTTTCTTTGATCTTTTCCAACACAAGCAGCTATATGAAGAAAGCAATTTTCCTTCTCTGGGTCCTCCTGTTTGTTTCCCGTAGTGTCAACCTGCTGCAGCAGGCAGTCCCTGCTTGTGCCACAACACTGCTTATCCTGCCCGCGATCGCTTTTAAAGACACGGTAGTTCTGATTAAACACTGTCAGCACTACTAATGAGGTAGGTCTACTGTCATGGGTGCATAAACCAAAATGATTTCTAATGTCTGCCCAGGCACAGCAAAGAACTACCACGTCAAGACACTGCTTGTGACTCCCCCAGCCTCTACTAGCATTTTGGGAAAGCGCTGACTCCTAGCACACCCTGCTCTGGCCACATCCCCTCAGGAATCCCAATCAAACATGATGTTCCCCCAAATCCTTTTATGTTGGAGCATCACTTTCTTGAGAGACTTCATACTTATATGATCATTTAAATATTCTTCTGCAGGTGAATGGTATCTACACTGCCTCTACCGTGCTTGTGAACTATGGAGGAAAAGGAAATATTAGTTTAATAATGCACTAAGGTGATGGTAACAAAAGCAAAGCTACAGCTTTCCATAACATTAGATCTACTATGTTAAGCTTTTAATACTGCAAGAGATTAACAGTGACAGATTCCGTTGTAGACCAGCAAAAGCTATTGCAATTCTTGCAACTTTCACATTAATCACATTTAAACATGCTGCTAACAGATGGGCATCATGGAGCGCTAGGTCTCTCACAAGCCAGTGCTAACAAAAAGCAGGCCTAGGAGATCTTGTGGCTTCTACAGTTCAGAGAGATTGTATATGCAGGCGCTTTATTATTGTTTTTGTTATACATTATCTATGATTATTAGAAAAGCTCAAGTTAAATAGATGACAGACTTCAGCATACATGAGTGGGAAGGGAAAGGGAGGGGGGCAGAACGAATCAAAACAAGACCACCCACACAAAGTTCCTCTAAGTCCACATTTCACATGCATGATCATGACTTTTCCACTACGCAGGGAAAGCCTTAGGTTCTGCACTGCCAGTTTTCCTCTGACACTACTACCTGCACAAACCTTTTCCCAAAGCCCAGACGCAAGCCCAAGCTGTGAAAAGTGAGCTGCCAGACACTAGCCTGGCTGGACAGAGAATGACAATCTGTCCCCCCCTTTCCTTAGTGCAGATGCCAAGCTCAGGTGGCCCTTTCTAACTGAAGCTGGGAGAGCACCTGAAGAGAACCGCAGCATTAGCACTCGGCAGCCGGATAGAACGTACCAGACGTTTATTAAACTTCTCAGCACCGTTTTTTAATTAAACCAAGTCCCAAGGTACAACCTCGTCTTTACATGACTGTAATTAACCAGGACACAATGTCTGTAATGTAAGAAAGCTCAATCTCCTCTACGAGCCAAGTCTCAAAAGAAAGATTGGCGACTGCAAACTTAGCCCGACCTAAGGTTCGTCCTCACAGGGCAAGAGCTGCAGTTCTCTGTAAGAAGAAATCCTGCTTGCTGAAGGAGGACGGGAGGATCCCACCCCGGGGGTACTGCCTGCATCAGGAAGAACCACACGGCACCTGGAAGCGTTTGCCCATGAAGGACAGAAGCACGCTTGATGTGGAAGGCTCTCAGCCTCGCAAACTGCTTGTCATTTACAAAGCAAGTCTGTGTACCCGGGGTGCCCGTGCAGTAGCCATCACCACAGGACCCAGCTCGTCCTCACTGCCTGTGTGATCTCACCTCTGAGAAGAAGGGATGGGCTGTCACCCTGCCACAGAGCTGGGGAACAGAGGCGTACAGAGCCTGTGGTGGTACCCACCTCGCGCCACAACATTTACAGAAGTTGAGGGACTCATGCAATCACGCAATCTAGAAACTTTCTCTGCTCAACAGGGAGAGACAGGCTCACCCCTGAATGGGATGGGTGGCCCGAAGTTTAGAGTGCTAAAACTTGGTGATCTGAATCCCACTAACAACCTTCGCCCAAGCCCCCGTGAGAAGCCAGTGGGTGAATCCAGGTCTCCTAAGCACTAATATTTTAGCTGCTGGGCCCTCCTCCTCCTCAGCTCCAACCTGCAGAGCTGAACATCCTCAGCCCACTCAGAGGGACTCAGCACTTGGGTGGGGCTGGGTCTCCTCTACACATCTACCAGCCATTTACAGATAGCAGCTGAGTCCACCATAAAAGCTACCTGCTATGTTTTCTCATAAATGAAATGGTGCACCCATGGCCCATCAGCAGAAAAATAAACAGAAAAAATACTGTCATTCTCAAGCCGCTTTCCAAACCATTGGGAGGCCAGCCGCCCTGCGGGGCCAGATCCGGGCAGGACTGCCTCTGAAGGGGATGAGGTCCCACAGCTGCGGCCCGTCAGGAGGTTCTTCCAAACCATATCACAGCCCATGATACAGAGTGGTTGCTCAGGACGGAAGGGATAAACTCCTCTCTGGACAGTGAGATGGCAATTCAATCTTTAAGGTAAGACCTACACTGTCAGACTTATTCCAAGGGCTGCAGTGGTATTGAGAACGTTTCGCAGGCTCCATCCTGGCCAAGCACAGCTGCCTGTGAGCAAGTTTCAGTGTTACTCAGCCTGTAGCACCCTGCTCTAACACACCCCATGGTGCCCATAAGGCACCTGAAGGAATTCAGTGCTGCTCCATGACGGAGAACTTCCCTGGCACTAAAAAAGGAGACCCTGGTCTCTGAATACCCTCCTGAGGTGGCTCTTCTCACAGCTGCTCCAAGGATAACATGTACGCTCTTTCTCCCTTCTTTGGTTTGGTTTTTTTTTTGGTAATCATCTCCCACTATGCATACACAACCCCATCCACAGTAACATTATGGAAAAATGACTACCCTAACTTTAATGTTTCTCAGTAGAAATGGAGAACGAAGCAGAGGAGGGTACTTAGGGACCAGCAGAAAAATAATCTCCTTTTGATGCAGCTTGTTCAGGACGAGCCTGATCCTCAGATTCAGGCCCACTGGATGTACAGGCCAGAAGCATCTGAGTTATTTTAAACAAGCCACGTTCTGTAGTACAGCTTCTACAAACACCGCTTCAGTGAGTGGTCTTTCAGGAATGACAGAGACTGCCTCCTCACCCACTCCCTTCCCGCTGCCAACTCCTCTCCCACGCACCGACACCGTCCTGCCGGAGGCTGCACAGCACCCAGGCAGGGCAGCACGAGCTGCACAGGAACATGTTGCCTTGGAAAGCAGCTAGCTCGCAAAGAGGAAGCAGAGGAGAAACATCAGCTGCTCCGCATCCCCGAAGCTGCTAAGCGGCGTGTCAAGGAAGGGGAGAAGAAGGGGAGGTGGGAGACCATTCACTTGCTATAAATGGCATACGAAAGCAGGAAGGAAAAAGGCTGCAGGATGGCAGACAGACCTCTGACGTGGTTTCCTGGTCAGTATGAAATTCAGGCTCCTCAGACCCCAAATTCACAATGAGAGCTGCAGAGCCACATTCCAGTGTCCACGATGCACTCGGCCAGGACTGCGCTGGCGTGGGGCTTCCAGGGAGTGGGGGTTCACATGACAATCACAACTGACCACCACGACTCCACAGCAGGAAAAAGGCTGTACAGATTTGAAAGAAAAATTCAGGTGGGCTTCCACAGGCCCTACAAGGTTGCAAAATGTTCCTGTAGTGCTATCAGGACACAAAGTAGTAGAGAGAGCTCTGTATTATGCAGATGAAAATATTATTGGTATATAATTTAACATACTCATACCCAAGGAATATGATCTGAAGGAAAAAACAAGAACTACTTTGACACAGCAGATGTATCTTGGACTAAGAAGTATTGAAGTACTGGCCAAGTACAGTCAGCTCCAGCCTTCAATACTAGAGCACTTAATTATGCCATCCAGCATTTAGCTCTAGGGCTCTGTCCATCTGGCTCACGCCACTAGAATCAAGAAGCTACAGAAGAGCAGACTGCAGCAAACAAGGTCAGTATGTGCCAACTTCTGTAGAGACATATTTAACAAGCCCAAGGTTGGACTGTCTCAAAAGGGAACGAAGGCAGGGGAGACATCTCTTTGCAATAATAAACACAAGTACAACACATTCCTTCAGTGAATCTGCAAACTACACTGTAGACTTGCATCACTTTACCTTTCACTTACCCATCTGTTCTCTTGGAATAATTAATTTCATTAACTTGGCTTGGTTTTTATTTTATTTTTCAACCCTTGCTGTAATATAGCAGGGGCAATTCATTCAAAAGCAAGGGCTTTACTCTTGCAAGTACAACCAAACAGCATAATTCCCACATTCTCAAGCAAGATGTACCTCACTTCTGGGGCAGGATCACCCATTACAGCCAGTAGAAGAGTTTCCATCAATACCACCACAACCTCTCGAGTCCAAACTAATCTTTCACTGTGAGAGGGAGGACACGGGAAGGAAATTAATTCAACCACGAGATGCTTTTGGATGAAGACACAAAGTCAAAACAAGGAAAGAACAAGAGACGTCAATTACCTTCAATTTTTACCTTTGTAATGAGAGCTGTAGTACTGAATATTTTCTCCCTTGTTTGACCAGGTTGCTGCTGATGTGGCTATAAAATTCTTCTCCCCTTTATTAAGTTTTTCTAACCTCAGTGACCAACATTATCTTGTCCAATCTTTCCACTGGTCTTCCTCCTTTATCTAGCTATATGTTTATGTATATAGATATATAAAAAGGTGTTCTTCTTCTAGTGACAGACAGAATTTTGAGGAAGAGGATGCTATCCAAGCCTCTTCTATTTCAACTCTTGCTTATAAAGGTCTGCACAAAATTGGGCACGCTCATTTATTTTATGGTAACAGAACCTTTTAGTCTCACAGTCCAAGATGCTGCTTATCAGGTCAGACCTACAGCCAAACAGGAAATAAAATTCCAGAAAGGAAATAAATAATCACCCCGAGCTGTGATATTTTGCAGCTCCCTCTCATTTCCTTTAACGAATTGCCATTCTGCTGGGTTCTTAGGAACAAGCAGATAAATGAAAAATACTTCTAATCTACATTAATAATTTGTGTTAAGTTCCACTTGGACAATTTCATAAATGAAAAGCCACATTATAGCTGCCGAAGGTAGCTGTAACCCCTTCACTCATTTACAGACCCAGCACTCCTCAAATACAGGTGCTCATTTCCACAGCGTACCTGTAGGCAGATGATTTTATCATTGGATCTGATATAGAACTGCCCTGTAAATTTTCAGGTATTGACAGAGGTCCCTAAAAAAGTTTACAGTGCAAACTGGGTAAATACCCTGGGTCGTACTTTAAACAGGCAGCCAAGTGTCAAGGGGAACTCCGAGCACAGGTCCAGCCTGCTTCAGCCTCTCTCCTCCTCCTCTGTCAGACACGGGCGGTCAGCCTCATGTGCGGTCAACCCATGGTCAAGGCTGCCATCCTAGCTCACCTCCCAAGCGCTCCAGCTAGCTTCCTTCAAACAGATCTGGTCCAGAGCACTGCAGTGCATGGTACACGTGGCTGGCAACTGCGCATCTGTTTGTACAACACGGCTATCTTACCACAGCCCTGCTGCCTTGCTGTGCGGGGATGGGTTGCACGGCTGGCTGATAGCAGATATATTGCTGCCAGGGTAGCCCCATGCCCCAGGCAGTGGCCCAGCCCCACAGCCCTGCCCTGGGCACGTCGGCTGGCCCAGGGATGAGCAAGAATGAAACTGGAGACATCTGCATGCAGACTAGCATTGCTCTGCCACTCTGGCTTAAAAAGGGACAGCTTGCGGGCTCCGGAAACCAATTCACACCAGCTAAAGGCGATGGAGAATTAATGGTAAATCTTCAGGTGAGCCTCCTAGTCTCCACTGGGAGGATTTTGTCCAGAACACAGCTTATCCAACCTCTGTCTGGGCACCGAGGCTGAATCAAGCCTGTGGCAGCTGTAACAGAGGCCAAAAAATATTGCTGAAGTCATGAAGTAGTGATACTTATTTTAGGCTATTAGCAGAGTAATGACAAGATGATTGCCACAAAATATACTTCAGCTAGAGTGCAATTTGAAAGCAAAGGAACTTAAACCAGTGATTTTAATGTGCCAGGCACAATGAATGCATTTACAACATCTATTAAAAGCAGGTTATGTTTGGGGGAGGGGGTTAATTAAATCTTAGCAGGTTATCTGTAGTTTATTAACTGAACAAGACAGCATCACATTAAAGATAATCAATGGAGAATAAACCACAGTCGTAAAAATTAATACTGTTCCTTCTTACAATGAGGGGGGTTTGCCTTTACCATTAACACAGAGGTAAAAGCGTAGCTGCATCCCCTGCGAAACCATCATGAAAAGAGGAGCAAAGGATAGGATGGCCCAAAAGGAAAGTCATTCAAGGCATAAGTTTCCAAAAAAAAGATTAAAACTGAAAAGAAATAATCGGTAATTCTAGAGGGGAAAGAGGACTACGAACAAGCAGTTTTGCAAGCAGCGGAACTAATGAAGCCTGGTTTTCTCCAGCTTTTATGTCATGTGAAGGACTGACTTTCACAGTGAAGAAAATGTGAGCTCCAACTGGAGCACTTTTTTTTATTGGGTTGGAACATTTATATGGGATTCTCTCCCCAGTGGATTTGCTAGTGTCTAATAAAGAACAAGCCCTTCCTTCAAATGCAGCAGGAATAGTCTGTTCTCTCCTTTACCTGGCAGCCTCTTTTATGATTTCTACACCATGGCAATATAGTTGAAATCATAGCTTAATAATAGATATAAAGTTTCTGAATGGCTGGTGTGAGATACACAGGCATGCCCACACCCTCCCCTGCTATACACGCATAGAGTGTGCTATTCCTTAATACCTGTTTCGATAAGAAACCAGGCTAAAAATGGTGTTGTCAGAATAATCCATCCTATGGGGAAAATTTAACTTTGGCATGCTAACTGTGTGCAAGACTTCAGGCAATTTGCTGCAGAGACCAAGAGTTCAGGTTGCTGCAGCAATACTTGTTGCAGGGGAACAGAATGAATACGGGAGGGGAGGCTGGATCTCTTCAGCGTGCTGAGGCAGGAGCCTCTGTGATGGTGTTAACTGCTGGGGTACAGGAAGGCCAGGGGAGCTGTGTTTAGCACAGCCCAAAGCAGCAGAAGCTGTGCTGTGCAGCCAGAAGAGGTTTTGGATAAATACGAGAAATTCATCCCCACAAAAAACAAGGAGGGCAAAAAAAAAAAGACACTTGCATTCAAAACTCGAACTCTGCAGAGCTATGTAGCTTCCAGGGTAAAAGCTGGGCATGTGAAAGTCAGTGGTCAACCCATGATATATGCTTTTCTTTTTGAGAAATGAATTAATATACATCTCTTGACTATCCTCCTGTACACAACACTGCACCAAAAGCCACTTCACCAAAGAAAAGACCATGCCTATGCCAAGCACTGGCCCTCTTTTTCCTGCAAGTACATAAACAAACCTTACAGGGAGAAAAAATGGAGCTGGGTAGCACCTGCTCCTCGGATCCACTCTGATTTGTGTGAGAAGTATTTAATCATAATTAATCTCTCATTTCACTTAAAATTAAATGGCCCCTTATCATATCTCACTAAATACTGGATGCAGTGAAACATGCATACCATCTTACAAAAAGTTTGCCTGTCAGCATCGCAGCGAATTATGGCTGCTTATTCTGAGCTTCATCATCAATAAGATCTGATTTTTGCAATCACGTGCAGTCACAGACCATCTGAAGAGAACAATGCTTGGCAATACCTTTTTTTTGGGGAAAAAAAAACAAACAACAAAACCCAGGCAAAACTGAGCATGCACAGAGAGCCCAGTTTTGCCTTTAAAGCGATCCAAAGCCTGTGCACACGGAGGAATTTTTCAGTGCACCCTGCATGTTTCACTCCTAAAAATGCCCTGATTCTGCAGCCACTGATACATGTATCTTCAAGGAGAAGGATCAGTGCCTTTTCCCCCCAACTTGCCCTCCGTCCAGGCCAACTTAAAGGTCTTTTCAAACATTGTCAAGCCAACAAAAAAACTTGGAGAAGGCAGGGGGAAAAGCTGCGGAGGCCTGAGCAAGCTATGCATATTTATAGCACAAACACACCGCCCTATGCTCATTCTCCTTAATCACATGCGCACGCTAGCAAGACAGCTTCTCCGAACTTTCTCAGGGACTCGGTCTGAGTGGCTATAGTTCAAAGTCCAACTGCCTTGGCAGCTGAAAAGAAAGAGAAAACCACGGTGGCTTTGTAAGAATTACAGTGATCCTATTAAAAAAAAAAATGTCATTCTCTGCTGAGACTTAACATGGCAGTGCCACGCAGCACTCATTGAATCCAGCAGCATTTCAAGCACACAGCTCCTGGTGTAATTAAACCACAGGCTTAATTAGCTTCCCATCACTATTGCTTTCTTCCTGCCTTCAGCCAAGAAGGTATAAGAAAAGATTGTCCAATACAGATACTGCAATTTAAAGTCTTGAGTTAAGAACACAGTGGGTGTATATCTGCTATAAAATCTACCCTAAAAACATGCCAGTTGTTAAACTAAGCAGTGCATTAGACGCAGTTAGATATAATGAGAATGTAAATGTAAAGTATTCTAGGGAGATATTTCAGCTAAAAACAGCACACACTGTGTGCTATCTTTTATTTTAATCATGCTCTAAGCCCTGCCTTTTTGAACTTTTTATAAATTCTGCTATCTCCCTTTGCAGTTACTTACATATTGGTATATAAATTCAAAGATGAGAAGCAATTAGGAATGAAACGAAGACTCCCTCTCTTGATGCTAATACATCAAAGGAAGTGAAAAAAACCTTCCCCCTGCATACACACTCGGTAACACAGAGAGTTTCTGCTCTTCACAGCCTAATAGCTCAAGTAGTTCCAGTCGAGAGTCTGATGTCAGCCTCTGATTACATGGAGATGCCAAGTGATTGGAAAGAGCAGCTTTTGAAAATCCCAGCTCTCTGACTCAGAAGACCACACAACCCTGCAACGATGCCTTTAAAATGCATATGTGTATTATTCACATCAGCTGGTCATATTTTTTTCCCCGCTTTGGGCATCATAACATTGCTTTTAAGAGTTCCCTGGGGGTCCCTGCTTGATTTGGGTACAACATGTCCAGGCACGTGTGAAGGAAATGTGTCGGATTAGGGGCTTTTAAAAAACAGCCGGCACTCCCCTGCACTCGATCTGTTTTGCTATCCAGTTTGGAGAAAGGAAGAGCCAGGTACTGCCTTTAAACGGCCACGCTTAAGAAGCCTGCCTTTGCCAGAACGGAGGAGGAGAGGTTGGGACTGGCTCATGCCAGGGAGCAGTAAGGGCTGGCTTCCCCTCTTTTCTCCCACCTTTGCATACCTCTGCCAGACCAGCCATAATCTGATCCTTGAAACTGGAGCCACAGAACAGGTAAACCTACATAAGAAATGTCAACAAACCTGATTCTGCTGATCCAGAACAGCAGCTGAGTGGCACCGTTACACTGGATATCTATATTTGCTTCCTGCAAGTCCATCTATCAGTCCAAGGACATTTGAGAACTATGCAAAAGTTTTCTGGAAACACTCCAGGCCCTTCATCTTTCAGAAAGGGAAACGACCATCTTTTTTGCATGTGAACCAACAGGTGAATGATCTGCCCGTGCCCTTAGCAAGTTATCAGAGTCTGCTTATTTCTTAATCTCCAGATCTCTCCTCTATCAGCAGGGGAACTAACCAAAAGTAGGAATGACTCCACTGATTTCACTGGAACACTCACCTTATGTTTCCGTATGAACACATACATTAAATTATAAAGGCTCTTAACTAGAAGCATGGAGTTTTAAAAGGGCTGTGGGAAGTATTTCTGTTAAGCCATCACATCCACAGCAAGTTGCTCACGGGCCTGATTCTATTTTCTCTGCAGTTCCACTCCTGTGTAAAGGAGACCTCATTGGTTTTAAAGGAGTTAGGCCATTTCCACCAGGATTTCTAATAAACGCACTGAAAACCCTTGCTTGGCTCTTCAGTATGAGCCAGAAAGAAGTTCCACTAATGATTATGATATTACACAGCTATATAGCTGCAGTGAGGTGGGAACCCAGCTTTGTATATTTTTGGATATCAGGCCTTTTGACTGGCAGGCTCTCCATCTAGCAACAAAATCCCCAAACAGTTCAAACCTGTTACATTAGTTTAAGTACTATTTGTGGAATGAAAAGCAAGGAACTACAGAACAGGCAAAGGCCTTCTATGCTACACCGATGGAAAACCAAGTAAATAAGATTCAGCAAAACTCCTGAAGATTTACATCTGTATAACAGGGAATGGCTTCAGAGGAAAATCACCGCTGTCTGCTATTCGTCTGTCACCAGGCTGTGCCAGACAAAGGCTAGTGAGTCTACCTGAGCACTGGGCTCCCAGAGCCTTTCCACTGAGAGTCTCCCCGACCTGGGCAGGGCAAAGGATTTTACACTCTGCTTTTATCTGCAAAGAGGCCAGAGTCTGCTTTCCACAAGCCAACATGACTGAAGGTGACAGCCCCAACTTCCAAAGCATTACATCCCTGCCAAAGCCACCTGACAAATGCCATCCCATTACCTTCTATCACATACTAAATGGATGAGAAAAAAATCTCTCAAGCCCAGGCTCTGAATGGTCTTGTTCTTGCGTAAAAGGTCTTCTATTGCTATTCTGTAAACAAAGATAAGGAATCTTTTTCCTAAATGACGGTACTCTAGCTAATGGTGCTCTGGCTAATGTTACAGTAAGGTAAGGTAGGGATGGGATCCTTAGGTGAGCAGGTTTTTCTTCCTCTGCTCCTTTGTTGTTGTGACAGCAGTAAAGGTAAGCAGGAAAGCCAATGCTTTGGCCTCCTGTTCCTTTCGACTTTGCTAACTTGCCATCAACCTCTGCATTTAGAAGAAGCCAAGCACTGAGGAAATTCTCCAACTTTCCCACACCCACAACTTGGGTTATTTGCATTCATGGGCAAACTACAGTCAAGTGCACCAGAGAAGCGAGTTCTCTAACACAAATGAGTAAGCAGGAACCAGCAAAAAACCAAAAAACCACACCTGGCAAGTAAAGCCAAAAGCCCTTCTCCATTTCCAAAAAGACAAGTGAAGAGGCTGTGCCATTCAGTTTGGGCAGGTGCAGGACACAAAGCTGAAGGCAACGGATTACCACATCCAGTGTACAACTCTGCTTTTCTTTGGAGGTTTTACTCTGCACCCAACAAGGATTTGCCAATTAATATGATTTCAGTGTACAAAGGGAGCTCTGAATACATCTTTGTGCCTCTTGTCCCCCAGGCTATGTTAGTGTGTACCTCTCAAAGTATAACTAACCTTACACTCAGATATGCTCATACACTATAAAGCACTATAATATAGAGTTAAGGGAAGCTAGAAAATTATTCTGATTTGTCTTCAGCAGTATCACAGATATTTTAAAGTAAATGTATCCAACCCATGGAGGTCTACAGTTGTGCCTCAGCACAACAGAAAATCCATATAATTAAAATTGTACTTTAAATTCTCTAGGATTTTGTGAAGCTGGGATAAAGTGCAACAAGCAACTTGCACTTGCTTGTTTCTTCAGTCAAGACGGCACTGACTCTTAAGGTCTTATGGACCTGCCCGAAGATCTCTGCAAGTACGCTCACCAAAAGTCAGCCTGGGACAGCCTTACGATGCAACTGTATCTTAAGCAGCAATTGAGACTTCAGCACGTTAAGTCAAGGAGGAGGAGAGGCATTATCTGGTGAGCTTTGGGTCCAACATATGTTTTGTAAAAATGGTAGGATTGTGGCAGAAGGCACGTAAAAACCTTACAATTGATTAAACATTTCCCTGCAGTGCTCAAAACCCAAACAGAAGAGCATTGTATCAGTGTGCGAAAACAAAACCAAACAAAAAACCCCAAACCAAACAAAATCAAAACCAAACCACCTAAAAAGCACAATGAAAGAGACTAAAAGCAAAAGTGAAACTAGCCAGGCTGTTCTCAGTAACCAATTTCAGTGAAACGGCATACATTAATGCAGAGCCTAAAATGATAATCAGTTCACAGCTGTCTTTTTTCTCTCAATACTGATGCTTCAGGAAAGAAGAAAAACCCATAGGGGAGCTCACTGCGGAGATCCAGGGGCCTCTGAAGAGCAGAGTAAGACGGGAGATCCCACACTTCTAAGCAACTGCAAGCACGTAGGAAAATCAGGAATGGAGAAGTGGAGCAATGAAGATACAGCAGGCAACCGCTGGAAATGATACAGCTTTTAGAAAGATTGGCTACTGGTAACACATTGATGCCTTCAGAAAAAAAGCCTGGAATGTGTGGAATTCTCTGCGATGCCAGGGTGCAAAGAGGATCTTGTTAACTAGGGCTTTCCAAATCTGCTGCCCGGTCATTGCTGATTATTCCGAAACCAAGATGGCTTACATCATCAATTTCTGAAAAGTACAATATTCCACTTAGACTGCCAGATCTGTAGTCCCCTGGACTGAGAAATCATCTTTCCAAATAATAATGGAGGCACCGAGTCCCAAGTCTACACACAAATCCAGCACTTCTCCTACATTTCTGTATTACCAAGATAATCAAGCATCTAATAATAAAACTGGGCAGTACCACACTGCTCAGTTCTCTTGCTGGTAATAAGAAAACTCTAAGCAACAGCCAGACTGACAACAATCATGTTATTCCCACATGGTTCTGCTTTAGAAGCAACCCCTGAAGCTGCTCATGATGAAAAGCAGTAACGTACTTGGAGTGGCAGAAGGGCAAAGTAGTTAGTTCAGGAGCTGAGCAGGAAAACATTTCTCACCCTTGTTTCTCTTCCAGTCAGAGGGTGGGAAAGGATTCATATTTGCAAGATGCTAGCTGGCCAGAGGCTTATAAGAAAGATGAAAGGACAAGCAGCATCTGGGAAGGCAGAGGCGAGGGACCTTGCGTTTTTGAAGATGACCTGCTTGCGATTGCCCAGAATCAGTCCTTTATTGCACCTAACAAGATTTTCCAATCACGCTTTCTGAACAGCTGCAAAAACAAAGGAGCAACATATAGGTAAATACCTTTCCCAGTAGCTCAGCAGAGGAGTTTAAGTTCTTTTCTTAAAGCAAAGCATACCCAGTCTTACAAATGTTCACCACTTCAATAGCAACAGAGCTGAAAATATTAAGGCCTCATGAAAATGACAGCAGTAGTGATAAGCATTACTGGAAAAATGCCAGTTTTAATTAATTTCAGTTTTCTGTTAAGATTCCTGAACTCAACATAGATGTTTTATTTGAATACAACAATACATAATTTTCAATACAAAATACAACATTACTATGCAAAATTGTACAGTATGCTATTTTCAAGAGAGCTCCTTTCCTGCTCCCCTTCCCCTCGGTATCATCTCTGCGATTGCCAAGGAATGGCGTTCTGGGCAAGGGATGGGGGTAGGACAGCCCCTCTAACCACTGGCTCCAGTAGCTCCTGAGATGGCATTAGCCCATTATTTCTTTTTCCTCACCCAGCCTGTGCCTTCACAAGGGAATCTCGGAATCCAGCTGGCTTATGAGGCATGGAGAAAAAGGCCTTCCAATGTCCCAGCTCAGTATCTAGGGCATGTCTGGTAGCGTTATTCTCAAATCACTGTGCTGCGCTTGGTGTTAGAACATCAAGAAGGTCTCACTGTGGCAAGATAGCCTGGTAGTTTTAAACTGAATACTTAAAAAATGTGGGGTTGGCCGCATTGTTGTGATGCTAACATACCAGTACATGGCATCTCAGTCAATGCGCCCAGCACCTCCAGACTCCTTGTACGCAAGAAGTTCAATGCGACCATTACAGTCATGCCATGGGTGCAGGGGCTGCATGCCTGTCACCAACTTGTCCCTTGTGATGCAAGTTCAAACTTCCAGCCAGTTCTGAGTTATTCTTCGATGTGTCATTTGGGCCAGACAGCCAAATGCCAGCCCAGAGGCCACCTCATCATTCCCATGTTTGCCACAGGAGGCAGAAGTCAGTATGCCTTAATGTGATGCTGGTAAAGTCCTGGGCAGACCTGTGACCACCTGCAATTGCTCTCTTGGTTTCAAAAAACCAACTGGGTGCAGTGACTTGAGCGTAATACTGTCAGGAGTGAATTGTGTAGGCACTTCATGCTTAAAACAAACATTAGCATAGTCTTGCTGAAAGAAATAACAAAGGAGGAGGTGTCAGCCCAGAAAGGAGAAAGCACGCTATCATTATACACCACAGCAAGGATGGGCAGTTTCCTGCCAGGCAGTTTTATCTGGCCCTTGGGAACACTGAGCAGGCTGGAGGCCAAAGGGAGATGTTGCTGTGGATGTGTATGGATTTGGGGGATGTGAGGAGATGTGCAGAATGGTGTAGTTCAGCTCTAGGTTGAGATGTGCAGACGTAGCACTATGCAAACACAGCTGTGCTGGTCCAACACTGGATGGGGAATAAAAACAGCCGGAGCATGCGAAGAAGTTGACTGCTCATGCACATTGGGTCGGCGTGGAGACTTTCACCGTTAAAGCACGTGTGGCACAGCACTGCACAGAGAGAAGCGATGAGGACTGGGCGACGTGCCTGCGAGCAGCTGTATCGCTGGAGGCAAAATGCACACCTACTGGAGGATGGGCAGTGGCAAAGCCCGGCATTGTGGAGGAGCCCTTGGCTGGCCAGATCGAGGGACATCTGCAGCTCTATCAGCGGCACTGCGCTGTACACTGTACTGTATACAGGGGGGAGGAGGAACAGCCGGCGGACATGGGGGACATCATGACCAAAAGTCTCTCCCCTCCTAAAGAGAGAAGGATTTAAAGGAAAACAGAAGAATACCAAAGGAGCGGATTCTGCACTTATCATCACAGGGGTAAATCTAGACTCTCTAATTAAGTGCATGACATAACCGTGATGTAATACCAAGGTCTTGCACTGTGATTTGAAAACAAGCTGCACTTGCACAATCCAGAAAGAAAAAAGCCGTATGGATTAGAAAGGCTAAGCTCTGCTCTCACTTACATTAGCGTATACCCACCGTTACTCAGCTCACAAGACTTACAGATGAGAATGTGATACAAGGAGTTTCATTTCCTCAGACAGTTCCCTCACTACATCGGCCAAGCCTCCTTCTCACCGCAGTTTCCAATCACAGCCCAGCACTCTGCTCTGATTACACATTCGTCCTGAAACCACAGAAAGCCTCCCTCGGTCTGATCTACAGTTGATGTATATTAATATATCACCAGCAAAGTCACTCTACAGCTGCGAGGATCTAGTTTAAATACCGCTGAATACTTAAGGCTTGATGCTGTTAATCAGTACAGCTTCACTGATCCTAGAAGAGTTACTTATATTTCCACACCACTCCAAAGGGGAGGAAACCCAGAGCACGATTTTTTTAAATGGCACGGTCATTAAAAACACCTAGAAGAGGGCATGCTCTCATTTACCCTGGTGTAAATTCACTTCGCTGTACTCATTGGAGGTACTCAGGATTTAGAGGAGAACGGCAGAAGGCAAAAACTAAGCCAAATTCCACTTTGAAGCTATTGCTTTTCCTAAACCAGATATTAAGAGGACAGGATCGACAGCAATCTCTGCTATTCCAGACTTCCAGTCCACAGCCCTACCTATCAAAAAAACCCATATTCACAACGCTCGGGAAGCGTACGCGCCCGTGAGAGTACAGAACCATTACACTGCCGTGAACACGAGCCACATTCAGCAGAAATCGGCAGCTCTTAGGACCACGGAGCCTGTCACCGCTTTTATAGTTTGGGTGGAGAAGAAGCAGGATTCAAGCACTTACTGCACGTACCCAAGTCGCATATTGCCTTGATCTTTTTCTCCCCACCCCCCCGGCTCTTCAGGGCCACTCTTTAAACAGAAAGAAGTCATTAACCAAACTTCCTTATTTCATGGCCCCGAAAGTTGGCTAACGACGAAGCGGTTTTATTATCGCTACTTAAGAGCTTAAAAATTCGCTCGGGAAGTCAGAGACACTTCTAGGGGGAAGACAAACCTGTCCGGAGAGGAGGACAGGCCGGCACAGGGCGAAAACCCAGAGACGCCCGGGGACGGGGGATCACCCCCGTCCCCACCACCCCCCGGGGCCCCGCAGACAAACCTCGGACCCCTCCCCGGCCAAACCCTTGGCTGCAGAAGATGCGCCCGGAGAGCCCCGCCAGCCGGCTCCTTACGTAAGGCACAAACCACTGACATCATCCCTCCCGCCGGCATCGCCGCGGCGCCCACCGACCCGACCCGACCCGAGCCCGCCCGGCACGGCGCGGCGCGGCGCGGCGCGGCCCCCTCCCACCCTGCCGCCGGGGCTCCCTTCGCAGCGGCTCCGGCCCCAAACTTTGCAGGGGGGGTTGCCGGGGGATGGCTTCCCCCGCCGGGCGGCGCGGGCTGCGTGCGCCCATCCCGCGGTACTTACGCACTGCCTCCTGCTTGGGGTCGAGGCCGCGCACGGCCCCCTGGAGGCCGGCGATGCGGCCGTGCAGCGCCCGGACGCGGCGGTGGGTGCCCTGGATGTCAGCCTCGACCTCCTGGAAGAGGGTGCAGGCGTGCCGGGCCACGTCGGAGAGCTGCCGGAGGATCCGCGACAGGGCCACGTTGCTGACCGAGCAGAGGTCCAGCACCATCAGCACCGCCGCCGCCTCCCTCTCCCCGCCGCCGGCCGCCTCCGCGCCCTCGCCCGCTGTCCCCGGCTCCTCCGGCGGCGCGTCCCGCGGCAGCGGCGGCGGCTCCGCGCCCCAGCTCTCCTCCAGCACGGAGGCGGCGGGCTGCCGCCGGCACAGCCGCTGCGGCTCCACGGTCCGCTTGGCGAAGGGCATGGCCGAGCCCTCGGCCGGGGCTCTCCCGGGCTCCCGCGGGCACTGGCGGGGATCGCTGCCCTCCTCCTCCTCCTCCTCCTCCTCCTCCTCCTCCTCGCCGCCGCCGCTCCTTGCCCCGCCGCCGTCACTCGCGGGCGGCCGCCGGCGGGCGGCTCATCGCCTCGCTCCCTCCCTGCGCGGGGCTCCCGGGCTGCGGGGCGGCCGCCGCGCCGCCGAGCATCTGCCGCCGCTGCTGCCGCTGCCGCTGCCGCCGCCGCCGCGGGGAGCCGGGGCGCATCCGCGCCGCCTCGCTCGCTCGCTCGCTCGCACGCCGTCCCGCTCCGGCGGCGGGTGTGAAGGGGCGGCCCGAAAACCCGGAGAGAGGAATCCCGCGGCCGCGAGGAGGAGCGAGCCGCCGAGCCTCCCGCCCGGGAGAGCGGCGGGGCGGGGGCGGGGGCCGGGGCCGGGGCCGGGGACCGGGGCGGCGCCGAGCGGCCGCCACCGCGGGGAGGCGCTGCGGGGCCCGCCGTGCCGTGCCGTGCCGTGCCGTGCCGTGCCGAGCCGAGCCGTGCCGAACCGAGCCGTGCCGTGCCGTGCCGTGCCGAGCCGTGCCGTGCCGAACCGAGCCGTGCCGTGCCGAGCCGTGCCGAGCCGTGCCGTGCCGAACCGAGCCGTGCCGTGCCGTGCCGTGCCGAGCCGCGCCGAGCCGGCGGGGGAGCCGCGGCCCCGGTGCGCGGGCTGCGGGGAGGCACCGGCGGCCCCTGTCAGGCGGAGACCGCTGCTCCGGGGAGACGGCGGCCCGGCCGGGGCGACTCCTGTCCTCTGCGCCCCCCGCCCCGTCTCCCCGCCGGCGGGAGCACTGCTCAGGTGCGAAGAAGAAGAAGAAGAAAAAGAAGGAAAAGATGCCGAGAAGGGCAAAAGGGAACCCAAGTCAGCAAGGCCTGACCGCTGCAGGAGGCTGGTGTCACCTCTCGGGGCACCGCGGAGGATACGGCACCCTCCAAAGTCAGGTGGATGCACTTGGGCACCCGGCTTCTTAGGAGGTGTCAGGGAAAACTGGGTTCCAGTCAGACAAGGAGCACTGTTTCTGATGCAAGACAGCTGAGCTTGCTTACATACACTCCTGGAAGTTGAACATGCCTAATGAGCAGGCATGAAATCTGAATGCAAGCTGTAAATTATGAGTGGTAAATATGCAGAGCAGCTATCACAGAAAGAGCTACCGTAAAAGGAGAGCCAGCGGCTGCAAATGCCGGCATCCCACAGTTTGGAAACGTTAGCTTGAGTTTGCCCACTTGACCTTAACTTGTCATCCTTGCACACGTGTGTTGCGCTACAGTCTGTCATTACATGACTACACACACACAGCTTTCAATTACCTCTGGTCAAATAATCTGAGTTGCAGATATCAGCACCGGAGAGAGCATTGCCACCAGCCCAGTGGTACGCACACCTCGGGCTCTGCAGGCACAGCGCCCTGCTCCTGGGACAAGCTTAGGTCCGGAGGGTGGACGCAGTTCCTTTTGCAGAGCTCGAAGTGTGAGCTGATAACCTTTGCTGGCCCTGCGGCCGGCTTTTGGTATAGGCAGTTCCTGTGCCTTCGCGCTGTGCCTCTGGGAAGGGGAACACACCACCGCACAGAGTTAGCACGGGTCTTTAGCTCAAGTTTCTAACTCAGCTTGAAATGGGCAGCCCCGGCCCTGCGCTCGGAGGGGAAGAGGGCACAGAGCCTGCCGCCGCCTGCCCCAGTCTCAGCGCCAGCTCCCCACACCTCCTGGGGGGCCTGAAGTTCGGGTGCGACCCAGTGGGAGCGGGCAGGGATCTGAGAGCCATCGCAGACCCAGGGGCAGTGCTCAAGCAGTACTAAAAATATTTCCTGGACCCAAGTGGAGCCGCTGTTAAAATCACTGGGGCATTTGTACCCTGTACTCCTGAGTTTCTTCTGCAGCAGGGTGGCTTTTAGCCCTGGTAATGGAGCACGGACAGTACTGCTCTTCCCACCTGTGGGAGTCATGGCACGTTATTTACAAGCCACTGAAAGGTATTTTAATATTTCACTTGAGATTCATAAAGGAGGAGGGTGTGGTTAATTCTTAACGTTCCAGAAAGAGCAGCAGCCGTCCAGACTGGTGTGGGATCACAAGAAAAGGACCACAGGAGTCAAACCTGTTGGAAGCAGCGTTGTGGCACTCGCCAGGCAGGGGCAGGAGCTACCTGCGAGGAAAGCAGCTCAGGCACTCGTCCTGCCTCTCTCTCAGGCACCCAGTGAGCCACTGGATCGGGCCGTTCATAACAGGTAAAAGCTGCAAGAGGCAGGATTTTAGACTGCGCCTTACCACAGCCTCCCGGTTGCATGTAATGTCTGACCAGCTTGGGGAGGACAGGAGCTGTGCAGCAGCTTCTCTCTTCCTTCCCTTGAAAACAACACCTTGGTTCCTGCAGCATATCCCTACTCATCCTTAGCAAAGCTACCTGAAGCCAGCACTTGCTCTTCCTTTACTTTTCCCAGTCTGTTATTACTACCCCACATTACCATAGGCTCCATGGTCTCTCTGTCCCAGGGTTGGAAGGGTACAGCTTGCCTTAGGGACACTAGTCCCACGACAATTGTGTGACTTCTGTATGTAGCAGCACGAGACGCACACGGTGCCAAAGCCACATGAGCGAATTTCTTTAAAGGAGGGAGGTCCTGACAAGTCTGTGCGTCTCCACCATAGGAAGCATATCTTCATTTTGGAGGTCTCGCTGCATTTCTATCCTTCCCTCTGTGAGTGTAGATGTTGCCATTTTTCTTAGTTTTTCATTGCAAACAGAACTGACTCCATACGCAGCTCGGGTGTGAGGCGCCGGCACTTTCCACCAGGCAGGTGGAGATGACATCTCAGTTTCCTTTGGTCAGAATACAGCTCCTATCATTGCAGGCGCTGGCGGGTCAGGTAACGCCTCGCCCCAGTCACGCACCTAGTCTATGTTTTCCATCAGTAATATCGGGTGGTGCAAATCCAAACTCAGCAGCTTCTCAGCTGCCTGCAGGATTGCTCTTGGTGTGTCTGTTCAATAGCAAACGTAGTAAGTGGGGAGCAGTCCCAAAGGTTAAACTCAGCCCCAGGGGACGGGTATCTGGAGGCTCTGTAGCCAAAGGAGAGGAAAAAATTCCTCCATGCGGGGTTTTGAATGCTTAAAGTTGGGCTTCCGCCCTGAAGTGCCCCTCAGAGGGGCCTGCACCTCCGCACTGACTGCTGGGGCAGCCCAGGGAGGATAGCTTCCCTGGACTGAAGTTAAACCTCAAGAGTATTCCCCGGGGTATTAATTTGTGAACACATCAGCCCGGACCAACCTTCCGCATTAACAGATTTCAAGAAGCACTTACAGACCTCGGAGATTGAGACATGTCAGAAAGAATATCAGTCATGAACAGAGATGTGTATGTGAAACTGTTCCTTATGTATTTATTTATGGCAGGAAAAGCCTCCCGTTGGACTGTACTGCCTTCTCGCTTGTGTGTGAGCTGTATTCCCTGCGTTGGTTGCTGTAAACTTAGGTTGGGATGCTGCTGTGGATGGCATTGGCTTTCACCCCTGGCAATGAAAGGCTGCACAACGGTTTGCTTCAGAGGCACATACAATACAGGGGTGGAAGAGCAGGCAAAAAGGGTAAAAGAAAGGTCCTGCTTGACCAGTGCTGCTGGTGGTAGGCAGGCACTCGGTTAGAAGCCTCAGTAGCTGCTGTGCAGCTTCCCACCCCCATACCACAGCTATATTCCTCCCCTGGCTTGCATTTGCTGCTGCCGTCCTTGCTGAGGTGTGATTTTACAGCGACACCAGCTAGGCGATACTTGTGCTGATGGAGATAGAGGGCAGGGCCATTGGCAGATGAGAAGGAATCTGGTTCCCTGCTGCAGCGAGCTGCAGGAAGCAGGGAGGTGGGATTAGGCAATCTCACCCGGTTTGGCAGGGCTGCTCTGGCCTGCTGCAGTACGTCTTGTTCTGCAGTGCCAGAAAGGGAGGAGAGGCTGATGAGTGCTGTAGGCTATTGTCATTTCCTCCTCTTTCCACGGCTATCAGGAGGATGCCTTTAGGCATCATATTAATGAAGTTGTGGCCTTTTGACCATAAAGTGGCATCTGTCATCGCTGATGCTCGCCCCCCCTATGTATATCGCTTACTTATTCTCAGCAAAGATGTCACAGACAGAACATTACCAAACCTGCCCCCACTTAGGCTAGCAAAAAGTGTCCTTGTTCGGAAACTCTCTTCAAGGTTCAGCTGCCATTCTGCACTGGGACCTGGCAGTGACGTTCATTGATCGCACCAAGGCCACATTAAAGGTAAAAGCCCATAAGGCAGGAAAGTAGCACAGTGAGGGCAGTTCACTGTGAGTCTGGACCTGCTGATTTTGGAGTCTTAGCCTTGCCAGGTTGTTTCAGCAGGAACATGTTAAGATCATGTCCAAAGCATGGGATTTTATTAGGACTTTAGCTGGGAAATACTTTTGCTGAAGAGGCTCCCTGGGTGTGAATGGCTTAGTCAGGCAAAAGACTGGTAATTCAGCTTTTGACAACATGTCTTATGTTCCCCAAAACACTCTTCTGTTTGGGACATGGAGATGATTTCATCCTTCAGTGTGATCTGGCCTTTGAAGGCAACACTGCGAATGTACTGAGGCACACACCTTCTTACTTCTAGTTCCTGTTTCCATATGACTTTATTGGCACAATCACCTATACAAGAGTTGACAAAGCACACAAGAGACCGCAAGTCTCTTCTAGGAGCTGCTGCATGAATAGGTACGGATAGGTACACGTATGAATATTCCTTCTTCATCCCTGCCCCTGCGATCTCACAACACTCACAAATACACCCTTGCTGCCCCTTTGCCATCACCACTAACACTGTGCAATCTTGAATTTTCTTTTGTCCTCCAGGCCTGGGCACCCTTTTTCATCACGGCTCTTTGAGAAGGAGAATTTTACGATTCTCAGTAGAGCGGTTTCCCTTGCACCTCCTGGATGAGAACACGTACTGGCATTAGAGCGGTGAGTATTTCTCTGCGTTAGTCTGTCTCTCCTGTCCAACTGGATTTCCCCAGGCACTTGTGTGCTGTCACCAGCTTACAGTGATCCAGCCCGCTACAGCTCTTTCTGGTAGTTGTTTAATATTTGTATTACCACTCTGACCCCAACTATGACCCCACTGTTTTAGTCACTGGTTTAAGTGGGGAAAATGCAGGGCCTGCAGGAGTGCGTGTACCTGTAGCAAAAGGAATAATTGGACTCCACATGGTGCTGCAAATCATACAGTGCAGGCAAAACAGAATTAAAAAACTGCAAGCTAACTCCCTTTCTCCAAACTCCCTTAATTATAGCTGTTATAGAGTTTACTTGTAATCAGAGTAGGGATGACATTTCAAACTGAAGAGTGATTATTAAATTGACACTTCCTTTAAAATGTGTCTGAAGTCAAGGCTGACATGCTAATTGAATTTTATTAGTAAGAAACGTCTGTTTTAATAAGGAAACTTCCTTATCTCTCTACTAAGTTCATGTTAAGTGCACACCTACTGAATGTTTTCCGTCACTACTATCTGGCATTGCTAGTCAGAAAAGAACCCTCATCGGAGCATCCCCCTGAACAGTGAATGCTCTAATTTCCTTTGATATCAATATTAGTTTCACATTCATACATCCCATCATTGACTGCTAGCACTGGGAGACGTCAAGGAAGAAAAAAGAAAGCTGTTTAAATACTGTTATCATTTCAGCCTTTAAAAATAATGGTTAAGAATGTGCAATAAATCCAACACCAAATCAAAATGGGAAACTGGGAATTGCTGGCAAACTTCAGGGTCCCCCCGAAAACACTAAATGGTTCCCGCTGCTCTAATATGACGGGTGTCAGTATCCATGCGGTTATCCTAGAGAATACTGATTCTCGGTTTGTTGTCTCAGAAGAAAGGAGCTATGCAGAGGACATTTGGGAAGCCTTTCCCAGGCTCCGTAGCAGAACACAGCACAGCAGCCTAACTGTGCCGCTGGAGCAGCCTCCAGCTCCGAGCTGGACTTCAAGCTCTACCATGTGGGCTGTGCCGCTGTGTGTTAGGGAAGGGCAAGTGGGTCCTTCTTCAGATGACAAAGCTCTCAAACTGAAGTCAGGCTCTATTTTATATAGGAGAGCTCTGTTGGGGCAAAATTGCCAGTGACCTCAGCTGGAGTGCAATGAAGCCTGTCTCCAGCCTGTGCAGAGAAGTGGTTAATGCGATCTCTACAGTCCCAAGTGGGAACATTCAGGATGACAAGAAGTTAACAAAGATGGTTATATCTTAAGAAACCATGATAAAAGAAGAGGCAGACAAAAATAAACCGTGTTCTTTACAAAGAACTATAATCCACTCAAGGGAAACAGAAGGGAGAAAGATGTTTTACTTCCAGTGTGAGATCCATCCAGCCTCATTGTTGCTCTGACTTCTTAATTGTACTTGATTTGATAGCAGTGGGGGTTTAACCTGCACGCTATGGGTATTTTCACTGTTCTCTTTAATTTTGCCTGCTGGCATCAGGCGGTTTGTGCACATCAAGCCAAGTCTGCAGTCTTGATTCAGGACTCAGCTGACCTCAGCTGACATTTTGCCTGTATCAGGACAGTGGGAGCAACGCTAGCATAGAGAAAGGAAGATTTATTGGGAACAGAAGGTGAAAACCCCATCATCCACAGATGATCATTTGTTCAATATTAACAACATGCGTTTTTACACTTCCTAAAATAATTTGGCACGTGCTGATTGCACGCTGAATGTGTCCTAGCTCTGTATCATACCATCTAAATGTGGAAGTAATTTCAAGTTTCTGTATTCTGCTGTCGATCCAGCGTGCAGTTCACGTCACCAAGTCGAGGCCAGTAAAATGTCACCTTCCACCCCTTACGCTTACGGTGAGGAGCTGAAGAAGGAGCTACTCTGGGAAAGGCCAGGTCAGGTCAGTGCCTCCACGCTTCCCACTGCTTCTCCCAGAGAGGAGGAACTTCAGTTCGGTCAGGCGGGTGTTCGCCTCACCTGTACCTTTCTGTGTTGTGGCATGACCTTATCTCACTCAGCCCTGGATGCTGCTTGGAGAGCAAGCTAGCTTTGCATTTCTGAGAGAGGATGGTAGGTCCACGTCACGGGTTTCCTTGCAGCGCCTCATGCCACCCATCCTCTGGCAGTTTTAGGCAAGCTCCTGCTGTTGGGCTCGCTGATGTGGATTCCAGCGGAGGAAGAGCGAATCAGGCTGGTTTCACCTTTTGAGACTCGTGAGGGAGAGCGTGTTAGGGTATTTCAAGCTCTGGCCTGCAGTGTGCAGGCCCTATTCCAGCTCAGTGTGGCAGAAGCTTAATTTATCAGAAAGCCCATGCTCCAGGGGTCCAAAATAGCAAAAAAGGGAGCAAATCAGGTTTGAAGACCATTGGGCAAGTAAATGAAAAAGCTCATGCTGCCCTGCACGTAATCTTTCCAGCTGTATGATTTCCATTATGAATAAAAGTTTGTCTGCCAGGAGTAACTCTTTGATTTTGAAAGAAATCAAAATAACAAAAGATAAATCATTACGTAGTAGGTGGGCTAATTCCTTCTTCCACATCTTTGTCCACAATGGAGACAAAAAGCATAGCTTTACGCTCAGTGGCTTGGCAGTGCTTCCAACCCTCCACCAACAGATGGGAAAGGCACCCTAAACTTTAATATTTTAACTCTTACCGTAAAGCAGCAAAGGCTGGCTTGTACCCTTGAGCAGGCTGAATAGTTCCTACATGTGCTGGAGGCAGAGCCACCAGCCCAGCTTTTAAGAAGAATCTTCATCTGATAGAAACACTTTTTAGTTTGAGACCACTTGTGGTCTCATCATGGCCAGTCAAATCGGCTTCCTGTTTTGTTTAACTAACGAGTAATATTTTAAGTGCTCTGAAAATGCACCATAATAAGAAAAGTCTGATGAAGTAAGTGATTACCGTTTCAAAGGAAAACAAAGTTTATAGAAGCATAATTAGTCATGTGCTCTCAAACCAGAAAAATATGGTAGAGAAACTGAAAAGGTATCTTTGGGGTTTTAGAGAGATACAGAAACATGTTAAATAATGGAATGTCATTAGAGTCTGCGTTTATCTTAAAGACAAACAGAGCTATTGTACAGTCACCCACCTTTATTTCTACCCTTTCTGTGTTCTGCCTAATGGGCTCTCTTCCTTGTGTACGGAAAAAATCCCAGCCCTATCCTGTTTACAGTTGAGCTGCAATATACTTAAAATTATTACTTCAGATTTTGTACATTAACTCTGTCTGCTGGCAAGAGGAAAACCCTCGCATATTATCTAATTATGGCTTCAAGCAGCACTAATGAAGAAGTTGCGCAGGCTGGGGCCTGTTCTCTCTTGTCTGGAGGCATCGACAGCAAGTCTGTGGTTGTGGTGGCACAGAAACGGGGAGGGAGGCTGGGGCTGCCAGGCACAGCAGCCTGCAGAGTGAAGTTTAGCACTCAAGAGCGCAAACGGGGAGTCAGGTCCACATCCCTGACATAGGATTGCAGCCTTGATTCGTGAGGCTGAGACCCCCATCAACGGCTCCTTCCCCCTCCGCCCTGGTAGCCTCAGCTGGGATGCCTCTCGGAGGCGGCCGGGCTGGGTCAGTGATGGAGACCTCCATGCTTCGGAGAGGTGAGGTGTGCAGCTGTGCCAGCACAACCGCGGCACGTGCTGACAAGCGTATTCCTGGCAGCGGGCTGCGAGCCAGGGCGAGGAGCCGCTGCCTGGCTTCAGGAAAGTCATGTCTGGTCGGTGGTGGGTGAGACTCAGGTATATATGCACTGGAATCAAATGAGCTACCTATGCCGATGTAAAATAAGGGAAGGTCAGTGGTGACTCAGGCCGGACGAGCCAGGCTGTGTCTGCACTTATAGCAAGGACTGAAGCATGGCATGGAGATCAGTGAGCTTGCTACTTTGGTTTAGTATCATGGATGCAACAATTTAGCTGTAAAACCCACTGTAAAAGCCTAACACAAAACTCACAGCTAAGCTCCATGCTGCCATTCCTGACCTGTTACAGATTCCAAAGCTAACTGGTTTAGGGTTAGCTGTGCTAATTTTCTAAACACTGTTGACATCATGGCATAGTCATACATGTAGTCACCCCAGAAAGAATATAGAGTAGTGCAGAGAATCAGAAGAAACGCCACTGATAGCTGGCCTACATGAAGAGAAAAGAGACCCAAACTCAGATATGAATTAATTGGGATTTTCTTCTACATCTCATTAACCTCTTGGATGGAGAATCCAGCAAAGCTGTGATTTATTTACCACAGATGCACTCAAAGGATACTGCATAACTTAGTGTTTTGGCACTGTGAAAATTATTTGCAATAACGAATTTTTTAAATTCTTTGGAGAAAAGTGAGTGCATATTCCCTTCCCCCACCAAATTGAAAAAAAAAAAAGAGAAAAAAAGAAATTGCAGAGTAACATTCAAAGGCTCATTAAAAGCAGCCAGGGAAAATAGATTACAGAGACTTCAAAGACTCACGATACTGGTTAAGAATCAGCTCTCTTTTTCAAAGAAAATGTTATTAGCTAATCCTTGAAATTTGGTTTTTGGCAGATGACACAGTATTTCCTGCAGGTGCAGAAACAAGAGAGCATTAAAAGAGTTTTGGTAATGCGCAAAAAACTTCCCAACTAGACTTGTGGTTCCATCTGTTCAAGCCAGCCTGAGTGAACTCCCTGATTCCTCATACATGTACTGAAGTGTAGCAGCATTTCAGGAGACTCTAACCTACATGAAGCTGTGTATCTCCTTTACTGAGAAAGCAACTCTGTTAAGGTAATGTCCTTTTTTTGTTTTTTAGGAGGAAAAATAATGCCTTTAATACTGCTATTATCAGTAATATCAGGGGAACTAACAGAAAAGCCAGTGCAATGCATAGCGGAAACAGTGTCTACACATAGGTTAACAATTGCACTAATAAAACACCATAAGCATGCAAACTAACATCACTCCCCACCACTTTCCTGCTTACATCAGTATGGAGATGCTTTGACATATTGTCTCTTTTAAGATCTTCTTTACAAGGTCCCTTGTGTGTGTTTTTGTCTGCTTTATCCATGACTAATCCCAACTCCTCCGTTAGCTACAAGTCCCTGGCTATCAAAAGAGACAAGGCCAGCCACATCTCTCTCAAGTCCTTTGTTAAGCTGAGATCCTTTGGCTTTGATTTAAAACCTGGCTGTCTCACAATGACAATTTTCCCACTGAGACTTTCACCTAAAATTTGGCCCCAAAGATGCCCAAAGCTATGTCCCACTGTTTCCATGGCAACCGATTGCTTGAAGTCCAATAACTGGACTCAAGATGCCCTTAGTGGTTAGCAACCTGAAAAGGAGCACCTGAATCAATAAGGGATGATGTAGTAGCAGCAAAATTTGCAATGAAACTTATTCCTATTTTCTAGCAATCCAAACAGTTGTTCTGCTGCTATTCATTTTCAGGTATACTTTGAACAACGTTGCTTATAAATTCAATACAGAGACATGCAGGTGTATGAAATTCAAACCATGGCACAACCGAAGTTCTCGACTTGTAGAAAAGAGACCACGGGAGCTCAGTTCATTAAGTCTATCATTAATGACAGAGACCCATGTCTGTGTACATTAGAAGACACAAATGTTACAGGGACACAGTAAAGCTTACCACTTTACGAAGTACTTTGCACCTGTCCTGAAAAAAGTATTTTGCAGTGTTCTTGAGGTCTTGCATATGGTATACAGGCACTTGCATTTGCTTGTAAGAGACAGCTTCTCTTATTACTATAAAGTTCATTCTCTGAAGTGTATTTTGTCCCTGTACATGGCATCAGATATACAGTGCTGAGGCCTAATAGCAGAAAACCTGACACAGTTATAATTGTTATTAGAGCCACATGCATATCTACTGCGAAAGAGCCACAAGATATCACATCGAAGAGTTAAGCTGGTTCAAAAATGAGTATTTGTTTGTCTCAGATCTCAAGTCAGTCTGCAATGAACAGAGAGGTGAAGAGACAAGATAAATATTTTGGCCGGGGTGGCTTACCTGTTTTCATTCAGCACCTAGAATAACTAGGTATTTTCCAATACATGTTTTTAATTAGAGCTCTCTGAACTAGCTGGGAGAGCTGGGACAGGAGGTGGAGTATGGCTGATGACACCAAATGGAGTAATGCAGCATTATTAAACGGGCATCACCAACACTATACAACGATGTGTCAAAAAAAATCCAAAACCAAACCAGGCACAAAACCCACCTAGGTCCACATTTACACCGTTACACAAGTGTCTTGATTTTCAAAAGTTTCTCTTAATGGCCCTTATTGCTCTAATTTTACTGACACTTACACAGATGTGTCAAAATGCCTGCTGAAAAGTTTAATCCGATATAATACTGTTCAGAGAACAAGAGGGCTCAGGAGATTTAATTTTTTTCTTAGAAGAGAGGTTTAAAACAACTTGGGTGTTAAGGAATATTTATTGCTCAAAGAAAAATAACCCAGAAGTTAGTAAGTGAAATAAATGTTTCTGGAAATAAAAAGGCTACATCTTGAGCGCAGGGCATCTGAGCAGAGCTGTATAACTTATTGTAGTTCTCATTTCCTTTGCATAGATTTATTTCCCCGCTGGTGACAATAAAACAATGTTGGGTGTACAGCAGGATCACCACCTGACACAGACTCTTCCCTGTGGGCAGAGGCCCTCGAGGGCAGGTGGGGTAAGGAGTGGGAAGAGAGGTTGCAGAAAAAGCACAGTTTGGGGGGTACTCTGCCCCTAACATGAGTCTCTTAACTGTGCTTATAAACATAAGAAAGGTATCTAGAACCCCTGTACTCCCTCTTTACTTAATGTGGGTCAGTGAGTTGTTCATCTTGCTAAGACCAGAATCGTGCTCTAAAAATGCCTGTATCTGCCCCTGGTTTATAGAGGCCCTGTCTTCCTAGGTTGGACATGCCAGTTACAAACCAGCATCAAGAATCAGGTGGAATGAATCTGGGCCCCAGTCATCTCCCTTTTGGAGCAGGATATGCTCACAATATATCTCCACACCTTCTGTATTAGATCAGCAATATCAGGGTTTCCAGTGAACTTCCTGGAGTCTCTTGCTCTTCTCATCTGGAAGGCAGAGAAACAATGACCTCTGGAAGATTTTGAGGGAGCATGAGATATATGGGGGAAAACATCAGAAAAGGAGAGTGGCCACAGTGAATTGTAAAAGCCACAGTGGTTATAAAATACCTTGCTGACTTTACCCAATCTGAGCAGGTAGGAACAGTGAGTAGGATAACCTGCTTACAGGAGGTGGTACTGAATTATCATGTATGATTTTTGCTGCACGGAAACTTTTTTTGAAGGACTATAGCATCTATTCATCACACATTAAGTTCAACAAGAAAACACCACCCTGTTCATCAACTGGAACGGCAGTTCAGTTGGATACTCTACCTGTAAGAACAAGGTCAACACCCTTGTCCCAGGCCATTGTACTTGAAGTATTGGCTAAGAGTTTTATGTGGGTTTCTCAATGGCTGCTATAGTGTCTGTTACCAATTTTAGTTTCCAAATGATATGTGCTTATTGCTACTTCAATAAAAATTCTGGTTTAGTTAAGGATAGCTACTCTTTTGCACCTAGGCTGTACAGGCAAATAAAAATGTTCTGAGTACCTGCCTAAGAACCAAGAGCACTCCCTCTGGTTCTTCACCGCATAGCCCATGCTACCCACCCCAGGCTCCCTTCTGTGCAGGGGCAATGGTGTCGCAGTGAGGCTGTTGACTGGAGGATGTGTCAGGACAACTGTTCAAATGAGTGATGTGGGACCCAGAATATTTAGGACTATGCTACTTTTGGAATTGTATCTAATCTCTTACTTAAAAAAAGCTTTGATAAGCATGCGAGAGGAAGGAGAAGCATGAGGAAAGAAGTACATTTTTCAACCTTGTTCCTACAACTTTACCTACATTTGTTACTATTTTAACATTTGTCGCAATATTTAAAATCTTACCACAGGCAAAATGTCTCAACAATATTGTTTCCGCTTCAAAACTAGATGCAGAATTCCAGTCCTGTGAGTCTGCCTTGACAAGCATACAACACTGAGCATTATAAAGTAAAATCAAACTGAAGTGGCAATTCAGAAAAATCCATGTGCAGGACACATTAAAAATTCACTGCAACATCACTGATCAAGTATAAGGTCCTAGGTTACATGAAATGAGTAACTAAAGCACAAATTGTTCTTGAGAGCTACTTATCTTGCTCTCCATAATTAATTTAATACCTTAGATGTGGAGAACAAAGGTGAAGGCTTACTCTCCAGTGGGGGTCACTGGTGAAGAATAGCATCTAATTTTTCTTCTACGGAAGTTCAAACACATCCTAAAAAACGTCGGGAATAATCCATACAGCTCATGCGAATGTTTTGGAATTTGATTGGAGCAGTTCACACCAACTGTCAAAGTGCATCCTGTGTAAAGGCAAAGTGTGTGGACTATAGGAAGCAAATTATCAGATAATTAACACTCTATATGCATAACAAAGAAGTGAAACAAAAAGACGGGAGGGTGGGGAGAAGTGTTTGACCTCAGATGAGGCTTGGCGGGAATGCTGTGATCAAGGGATAAGGAGTCACCAAGAAAAGCTAGCAGCCCTCCTTCCCACCAGGATGGCATTTAGAAACCTTCAGGTCCTGGTTATCACATTTCACGGTTGCAAAGCCTTTTCACCCCAACCTGCTTTTACTTTTAGTAGAAATGGAAAAGCAGAGGACTTCTGGGGTGCAGTTTGCAGAGGTCTCCACATGCCCCAGAGCCTCCCGCAGCGGGGTCCACCAAAGGACTAATGTCCCAGGGGAAGCAGGGAAGGGTTTAGGAAATGGGCTGTGCATTTCAACTCACACCTGCCCCCTTGTTCTCCAGCCTTCCTGGGTTAAGGTTTTCCCAGCAAGAGCAAGAGCCTAACACAGCTGTGAAGTGAGAAGCAAGTGCCCACATTTGGGTTGGTGTGACCTGAAGGGTGCATGGGGCTACATCCCTGTGTTGGTGTCATGTGGCACAGCTCCGATGACTTCACAGAATAACAGAATCACAGAATCGTATAGGTTGGAAAAGACCTTTAAGATCATCAAGTCCAACCATAAACCTAACACTACACCATGTCCCTAAGCACCACGTCTACACCTCTTTTAAATACCTCCAGGGGTGGTGACTCAACCACTTCCCTGGGCAGCCTGTTCCAATGCTTGATAACCCTTCCAGTCAAGCAAAATTTCCTAATATCCAGTCTAAACCTCCCCTGGCGCAACTTGAGGCCATTTCCTCTTTATTCGAGGTGCAGCCTCACCAGTGCCGAGTACAGGGGGACGATCACTTCCCTAGTCCTGCTGGCCACACGATTCCTGATACAAGCCAGGATGCCATTGGCCTTCCTGGCCACCTGGGCACACTGCTGGCTCATATTCAGCCAGCTGTCAACCAACACCCCCAGGTCCTTTTCCACCAGGCAGCTTTCCAGCCACTCTTCCCCAAGCCTGTAGCGTTGCATGGGGTTGTTGTGGCCCAAGTGCAGGACCCAGCACTTGGCCTTGTTGAACCTCATACAATTGGCCCCAGCCCATCGATCCAGCCTGTCCAGGTCCCTCTGCAGAGCCTTCCTACCCTCAAGCAGATCAACACTCCCACACAACTTGGTGTCATCTGCAAACTTACTGAGGGTGCACGCGATCCCTTCATCCAGATCACTGATAAACATATTAAACAGGACTGGCCCCGATACAGAGCCCTGGGGGACACCACTTGTTAGTGGCCACCAACCGGATTTAACTCCATTCACCACCACTCTTTGGGCCCAGCCATCCAGCCAGTTTTTTACCCAGCGAAGAGTACACCCATCCAAGCCATGACCAGCCAGTTTCTCTGGGAAAATGCTGTGGGAAACCGTGTCAAAGGCTTTACTGAAGTCTAGATAGACAACACCCACAGCCTTTCCCTCATCCACTAGGCAGGTCACCTTGTTGTAGAAGGAGATCAGGTTGGTCAAGCAGGACCTGCCTTTCATAAACCCATGCTGGCTGGGCTTGATCCCTTGGTTATTCTCTACATGCCGTGTGATGGCACTCAAGATGATCTGCTCCATCAGCTTCCCCAGCACCGAGGTCAGGCTGACAGGCCTGTAGTTCCCCGGGTCCTCCTTCCGGCCCTTGTTGTAGGTGGGCGTCACATTTGCTAATCTCCAGTTAACTGGGACCTCCCCAGTTAGCCAGGACTGCTGGTAAATGACAGAAAGGGGCTTGGTGAGCACTTCTGCCAGGTCCTTCCGTACTCTCGGGTGGATCTCATCAGGCCCCATAGACTTGTGAATGTCTAAGTGGTGTAGCAGGTCACTAACCGTTTCTCCCTGGATTATGGGGGCTCCATTCTGGTCCCCGTCCCTATCTTCTGACTTGGGGGACTGGGTACTCAGAGAACAATTGGTCTTACTACTAAAGATTGAGGTGAAGAAGGCATTAAGTACCTCAGCCTTTTCCTCATCCTTTGTCACTATGTTCAGTGGCATCAGGCCCTTCATCCCAGATGATTGTCCAAGGTCCCCTTATTAAATCCTTGATATTAGGAGCTGGTAGCCAGCCACAAGCACTGGAGGAAAAGTGCTATGTCCCTGGTGGCTTAATGGATGAGTTGTTTAATAATGATGAGCAATAAATGAAATGGGTACTCTTGCCCTTTCTGTCTAGCTAGGCTGCTTTTGTACCAGCTGACTGACTGGCCCATTGACTCTGCTTTGGTAACATTAATGTAGGCCTGTATCTTCACAACTATCACCCCTTAAAAGATATTTACTACACCTTCACGGTTGGTGTTAGATTTCTTATCGAACCTGCTCTAATGCTTCCGTTTTGGACTGAAAACTCCCATAAAGCTGAAAATACTCCTTTAGAGCAGCACCACTGTTACGTGATATGTTGTTTCCCAACAGCATGATCTTTATACCTGGTTGTATTCAGATTAAAAAGCTGTTATTACTCTTTGCTTCCAGAGGACAGCAGCAGCAGCAGCAGGCCTCAGACCACAGGGGACAGGTAGAGTTGCAGGCAGCCCTTATGTAGAGATATCTACTCTTAAAGGCATGGTTTTAATAGAATAAAAAAACCATACGCGCTGGGTCAGATCTTTTGCTCCCATACATTGGAGTGACGTCACTGGAGCTCTGCCATTTTTAATGGCTAACATCCAGCTCAGAAACTTTCAAGCTGTAAAACGCAGAGCAGGCAGCTCTCCCCTCCACCCGGCATCGGGAGGGAAGAAAGGAGGAGGTATTCAAGTAGTAGTTCCAAACATGAAGATGTTAATCCCTGCCTGAAGGGATTATGAACTTCAGCTTTTTACAGTTCAAGGAGCAGCCCCTACCACTGTTAATCGTTCTGAGTAACGCCTCACTGGGAATAGGTTAAAAGGTCTGTTGGTTTCAGGGAGTACATACTTGGTGCTTCAAGTAGTCCGACCGAGGTTGGATGGAGTCAGAGACATCCGAAATGCAGACATGGCAGGAAATGTCTGCCGTGTACCTACTACAAATGTTTCGTGTATTTTTTAGCCATTAGTATTTCTCAAAGTCAGCAACTCCACAGCACAGAGGAGAAACCTGGAGAGCAGGAGAAATGCAGTTCATTTGTTCTTGAGCTGGGACTGAGCTCTGCCTTCTGCACCATGCCAGTTCGGACACGTCCGCACACG